>NC_090652.1:191556047-191906047 GCF_040937935.1 Hyperolius riggenbachi
AGGGTCACATGGACCAATCAGATAACATCACAATACAAAAAAGCATAAGTATCCAATCACAGGGCAAAGCATAATGAGAGGACCTGATGGGAAACAGATATGTAAATCAGCAGCCGTTATCACAGCATGATTTGAAAAGTGTCATAACCCCAATGGCCAATCAGCACTTACCAAGTCAGGAGGACCTGATGGGAAACCACAGCAATGTCATAACGCTCCTCCCAATCTCCCAGGGGGCAATGTGAGAAGCGTACTGCTGAAAAACGGAACGAATGACGTCATGACGTCATCCGTTTCCATGCGTAAAAGCGTCCTAGCAATGCGTAAAAATGTACGCATAAGATTCTCAATAGCATCCATGCGTAAAAGCGTCCTAGCGATGCGTAAAAGCGTACGCGTACAAAAAGGCCTCCATGCGTAAAAACGTCCAAACCACGCGCCAAAAACGCAAAAAAACGCAGAAAAACGCAGAAAAAACTTACGCATAAAATCAAATACAGAACAATATAGAATAGCCACTATGCCGAATGCAAAAATACGCAAACTGGCGCATAAAACGCATATAAAGCCGAACATGCTGACGAAGTCAGCACCATAAAACATCAGATGATGACCAAAAGCGAAAAAATGCTAGTGCTGTGGTAAAGTAAGGCTGAGTGTGCCATGAGAGATAACCACCCTTATAGATGTATTAGATGTAAAAGATACAATAACAATAAAGAGACCTGCACATCAAAAAGTAGCAACCCCCAGAATACTCAAAGTGTAACCACAAGGGAAACACACA
Organism: Hyperolius riggenbachi; assembly: GCF_040937935.1. Taxonomy (NCBI): domain Eukaryota; kingdom Metazoa; phylum Chordata; class Amphibia; order Anura; family Hyperoliidae; genus Hyperolius; species Hyperolius riggenbachi. Next base: position 191,556,835 of record NC_090652.1, read on the forward strand.
TAGCTGGACTCGGCAGTCAGCACACCGCCGACGCAGCATAGCAGACCGCACAAGAACATGTGAAGGCACAATATATCAATGAATCTTGTACTCAGATAGGATATAAAAATTTAAATGCAAAAAGAAAGGTCATAATCACGGTTGAGACCGCCCCCTCCCAGGGTACCCAACCTCCTAATCCAACCCGCCTCCCGTCTAAGTAATTCCTTTTCCCTATTTCCTCTAAAATGAACAGGAACCCCATCTATAACTTGCACACGGAGCTGTGGTATAGAGTGGCGGAACTGGGTAAAATGGGCCGAGACAGATTGGGACATATTCTTGGTCCTGATGGCCGATTTATGTGAGGAGATACGTTCACGCAGTCGCTGAGTGGTCTCTCCCACATATAATAGCCCACATGGGCATTTTAGTATATAAACTACATATGAAGAATCACATGTATACCGACCACGTATGCTGAACTCAGTACCCTTGGACGGGTGCCTGAACTTATCTCCCTTAAAAATCAAGCCACACATATGACATCCTAGACATGGAAAGGTGCCATTTCGGCCGCTCTGTACCACAGCTCGAGGTGTGCGTGCTCGAATCTTGTCCCTGACCGTAGGGGCTCGTTTGAAGGATAACAAAGGAGGAAATTTAAACTCCGGAACCTGAGGAAAAGCACTTTGTAAGAGGCCCCAATGCTGCCGTACAATGGACCCCAGCTTATAGCTGCAGGCATTGTACCTGGAAACAAAAGGGAGTCTCACTCCTCCATGACGTCTTCTGGTGGGTCTATTGGATACCAGGGTGTTTTCAGGGTACCCCCTTGACCTAAATCTGTCCCTCATTTCATTAAGACGAATCTCGCACTGGCCAGAATCCGACACAATCCTGGAGACTCTCTGCAATTGTCCACCAGGAATGTGTTCCCTAGTCGACCTGGGGTGGAAGCTAGAGAATTCCAAAACAATTTCCACCAACCCTCCGGATTTCTTCCTCATGGAACAGGAATGCTATCGCTTTTTGCGAAGTATTAAATTGAAGGCCTTCTTCTCCACTAACTTTTTTACCTCGACAACGAATTGAAAGGGAAGGACTTTTTTCATTAAGGGACTATCCGCTTACGAATAAGAGTTCCTTTGTTCCACCCAGCCACCCCACTATTGATATCTTTGCTTCTAAATTGATGGATGGAATCAAGGCAATGGAGCGGGACTTTAACAATGGTCATTTGAAGATCAAATCAAATTTAAGTCGTTCTGAAAGGGATGCGCTGGCTTCTATACAGAGGAACTCTGATATCACTGTTCGGGCAGCGGATAAGGGGGGAGCAGTGGTGGTCATGGACACTAGTTATTACAGAGAGGAGATTTTATCGCAGCTTGACCATACCTTAGTCTACAAGAAATTAAGTGGTGACCCCATTCGGAGGATTTGTTCACGCATTAAGTCCGTTATTGATGATGCATACTTTAGGGGTACCATCGATGAAGAGTTAAGGAAATTCCTCTACTGTGACCAAATGGATGCTAGAGCAGTCTCTCACCCAGGACACACAGCCTGGTCCGCCGGTGCTCAATCCTTCAGTGGATCACCACTTCCACTCCAGAAGATTCGAATACAATGAGAAGGAGGCACTCAAAAGGCGTATAAACAATAGTTTAATCCACAGGTGCTAACACAACATGTTTCGGGGTTTCCCCCTTTCTCAAGTGTACAAGCCACCCCAACAGCACAACCACTTATGAACCACAGTGCACCACACCCACACCAGGAACCCCACCCACTTTAGTCAGCTGACCAGTGGCAATGAGGCAAACAACATTAACCCCTCAGGGATACATCTCATTGGGCACTACATACAGAGATGTCTACCCAAACAATAAACACCTAAGTCAACATAAGCGTAGGCAACATTTGAGTTACTCAAATTTGTAACTCACTGCCCTCGGGAGAGAGGGAACCATTGTATTCCCGAGGGCAGTGAGTTACAAATTTGAGTGTACAGCTGGTGGATAATCTGTATATGCATTTCATAGATGTTTTTGAATGCAAATGTTGCCTATGCTTATGTTGACTTAGGTGTTTATTGTTTGGGTAGACATCTCTGTATGTAGTGCCCAATGAGATGTATCCCTGAGGGGTTAATGTTGTTTGCCTCATTGCCACTGGTCAGCTGACTAAAGTGGGTGGGGTTCCTGGTGTGGGTGTGGTGCACTGTGGTTCATAAGTGGTTGTGCTGTTGGGGTGGCTTGTACACTTGAGAAAGGGGGAAACCCCGAAACATGTTGTGTTAGCACCTGTGGATTAAACTATTGTTTATACGCCTTTTGAGTGCCTCCTTCTCATTGTATTCGAATCTTCTGGAGTGGAAGTGGTGATCCACTGAAGGATTGAGCACCGGCGGACCAGGCTGTGTGTCCTGGGTGAGAGACTGCTCTAGCATCCATTTGGTCACAGTAGAGGAATTTCCTTAACTCTTCATCGATGGTACCCCTAAAGTATGCATCATCAATAACGGACTTAATGCGTGAACAAATCCTCCGAATGGGGTCACCACTTAATTTCTTGTAGACTAAGGTATGGTCAAGCTGCGATAAAATCTCCTCTCTGTAATAACTAGTGTCCATGACCACCACTGCTCCCCCCTTATCCGCTGCCCGAACAGTGATATCAGAGTTCCTCTGTATAGAAGCCAGCGCATCCCTTTCAGAACGACTTAAATTTGATTTGATCTTCAAATGACCATTGTTAAAGTCCCGCTCCATTGCCTTGATTCCATCCATCAATTTAGAAGCAAAGATATCAATAGTGGGGTGGCTGGGTGGAACAAAGGAACTCTTATTCGTAAGCTGATAGTCCCTTAATGAAAAAAGTCCTTCCCTTTCAATTCGTTGTCGAGGTAAAAAAGTTAGTGGAGAAGAAGGCCTTCAATTTAATACTTCGCAAAAAGCGATAGCATTCCTGTTCCATGAGGAAGAAATCCGGAGGGTTGGTGGAAATTGTTTTGGAATTCTCTAGCTTCCACCCCAGGTCGACTAGGGAACACATTCCTGGTGGACAATTGCAGAGAGTCTCCAGGATTGTGTCGGATTCTGGCCAGTGCGAGATTCGTCTTAATGAAATGAGGGACAGATTTAGGTCAAGGGGGTACCCTGAAAACACCCTGGTATCCAACAGACCCACCAGAAGACGTCATGGAGGAGTGAGACTCCCTTTTGTTTCCAGGTACAATGCCTGCAGCTATAAGCTGGGGTCCATTGTACGGCAGCATTGGGGCCTCTTACAAAGTGCTTTTCCTCAGGTTCCGGAGTTTAAATTTCCTCCTTTGTTATCCTTCAAATGAGCCCCTACGGTCAGGGACAAGATTCGAGCACGCACACCTCGAGCTGTGGTACAGAGCGGCCGAAATGGCACCTTTCCATGTCTAGGATGTCATATGTGTGGCTTGATTTTTAAGGGAGATAAGTTCAGGCACCCGTCCAAGGGTACTGAGTTCAGCATACGTGGTCGGTATACATGTGATTCTTCATATGTAGTTTATATACTAAAATGCCCATGTGGGCTATTATATGTGGGAGAGACCACTCAGCGACTGCGTGAACGTATCTCCTCACATATCGGCCATCAGGACCAAGAATATGTCCCAATCTGTCTCGGCCCATTTTACCCAGTTCCGCCACTCTATACCACAGCTCCGTGTGCAAGTTATAGATGGGGTTCCTGTTCATTTTAGAGGAAATAGGGAAAAGGAATTACTTAGACGGGAGGCGGGTTGGATTAGGAGGTTGGGTACCCTGGGAGGGGGCGGTCTCAACCGTGATTATGACCTTTCTTTTTGCATTTAAATTTTTATATCCTATCTGAGTACAAGATTCATTGATATATTGTGCCTTCACATGTTCTTGTGCGGTCTGCTATGCTGCGTCGGCGGTGTGCTGACTGCCGAGTCCAGCTATGTGTGTTTCCCTTGTGGTTACACTTTGAGTATTCTGGGGGTTGCTACTTTTTGATGTGCAGGTCTCTTTATTGTTATTGTATCTTTTACATCTAATACATCTATAAGGGTGGTTATCTCTCATGGCACACTCAGCCTTACTTTACCACAGCACTAGCATTTTTTCGCTTTTGGTCATCATCTGATGTTTTATGGTGCTGACTTCGTCAGCATGTTCGGCTTTATATGCGTTTTATGCGCCAGTTTGCGTATTTTTGCATTCGGCATAGTGGCTATTCTATATTGTTCTGTATTTGATTTTATGCGTAAGTTTTTTCTGCGTTTTTCTGCGTTTTTTTGCGTTTTTGGCGCGTGGTTTGGACGTTTTTACGCATGGAGGCCTTTTTGTACGCGTACGCTTTTACGCATCGCTAGGACGCTTTTACGCATGGATGTTATTGAGAATCTTATGCGTACATTTTTACGCATTGCTAGGACGCTTTTACGCATGGAAACGGATGACGTCATTCGTTCCGTTTTTCAGCAGTACGCTTCTCACATTGCCCCCTGGGAGATTGGGAGGAGCGTTATGACATTGCTGTGGTTTCCCATCAGGTAGTGCTGATTGGCCATTGGGGTTATGACACTTTTCAAATCATGCTGTGATAACGGCTGCTGATTTACATATCTGTTTCCCATCAGGTCCTCTCATTATGCTTTGCCCTGTGATTGGATACTTATGCTTTTTTGTATTGTGATGTTATCTGATTGGTCCATGTGACCCTATTGAAACTGTATATAAATGCCTTTATGTTTGCTATCTCTTTTGAGTGAGCCTATACAGCTTGAGAAAGGAGCTAGTCTCCGAAACAGCGTCTGTCGCTGTCCCTGGGCGCTATCTTTATGCAATAAAGAGCTTGAATACATCCACGTGGTGCTGCTGATCTCTTCAACCGATATGTTTTTAGTGGACATTTGTTCAGTTGTATAGAGTGAAGCAATAACTGTGAAGCGTATACAGTATATGTATTTATGCTTTTTTGGGAACAACCTCTTCAGTCTTTTTTCATACACACTAAGGTTTGGCGCTTCATAGTGTAACAAAGACATCTGTTCACAAAGTTTAACCTGTCAATTTTGCAATGTGGTAAAACAGACCAAAAAAAGTCTCTTCTACTATAGTGGAATAGAGCCTTACATTGCTTATCTTTATTCCAAATTACAGTGCTTTACAAGAATTAAGTTCTGTCTATTCATAAACTTTAACAAAGGTTGCATGTCTTACTGTATATAAGACTACTTTTGGGTACCAAAAAATCAAAAGTGGAAAGGTCAGCTTATCCTGGGTGATGTGTGGGGGACCCTGTATGCAAAGCTGGCATTGACGCATGCTGCAGCACGCATATCTACCCAAATCTTCCTATCCTTTTTGACTTGCATCCCTGTGTTAACCTGACTTTGAACTGGCCATTAGAGCTTCCAGGCTCACTACGGTCACACCAAGTTAGCCTGAAGCTCTACTGCCCAGTCCAGAAGCTGCCAACAGACTCGGAAACCAAAGTTGGAGCAAGGACAGTGAAATACACTGTACCCACTGGTATGCTCTGCATGGGGGGCTAGCACATTGGGGATTACATAGTTATTTGGGTTGAAAAAAGACATAAGTCTATCGAGTTCAACCAGAAAAGCTAGAACACCAGCCTGCACCCTCACGTATCCCTGTTAATCCAGAGGAAGGCGGAAGACCCTTACAAGACATGGTCCATTTAGCCCCAAAACAGGAAAAAAATTCCTTCCCGACTCCAGAAGGCAATCAGATAAAATCCCTGGATTAACACCACTGGGAATTGCTTAGTAATTTATTGCCATGGATGTCTTTTCAACGCAAGGAAAGCATCTAAAGCTACATACACACTTTGGATGTTTGCGAACGACCTGTCGTTTGGACGTCAAATCGGGCGTGTGTACAGCCTGTCGTTCAGCTGATAAGACTGGACTTGAGCGATCCGCCTGGCTGATCGCTGAAGTCCAGTCTTATCAGCTGAACGACACTGTACACACGCCCGATTTGACGTCCAAACGACGGGTCGTTCGCAAAAATCTGTGTACAAGCCTTTCGTTCCCTTGAATGCAGATTTGGAAGTTGCTATAATTTCTGTGGCAATACATTCCACATTTTAACCACTCTAAAGGCAGCCATACACTGGTCGATGTGCCATCAGATCGACCAGCTGACAGATCCCTATCTGATCGAATCTGATCAGAGAGGGATCGTATGGCTGCCTTTCCTGCAAACAGATTGTGAATCGATTTCAGCCTGAAACCGATCACAATCTGTTGTGGTGGTGCTGCCGCCGCTCCCCCCGCCGGTATACATTACCTGAGGCTGGCTCCCGGGCGTGATGTCCCCGTCATGTGGCACCTCCGGCTCCGGCATCCGCATAGAACTTACGCTATCACACCAGTGACAGCGGAAGTTCAAATAGAGCGCCCTCTAGTTGTACTTCCGCTGTCACTGGCATGACAGCGGAAGTTATGCGAGGATGCCGGAGGCGCCATGACGGGAGCAGTGACGGACGGGATGCCCGGGAGCCAGCCTCAGGTAATGTATACCTGATCGGATCGGCCGCCGCTAGCGACGCGCTCCCTACCCGCGGGCGATCGAGGGTAATTTCCCGCACGGCGCGATCGACGGACCGATCCGATTTCGGGAGGAAATCGGATCGGCGGGTGCGTGTTGCGCGAACGATTGGCAGCAGATTCGATCCCAGTGATCGAATCTGCTGTCGAAACTGCCGCAAATCGGGCCAGTGTATGGCCACCTTTACTGTAAAGAACCCTTTCCTAAATATATGGCTAAAACATTTTTCCTCCATGCGCTCATCCACCAAGCTTTTATATTGCCCACTGATGTAGTTATAAATGTTAATTAGCTCTTCTCTAGGGCGTCCTTTATCCAGACTAAATAAGCACAGTTTATCTAAACTCTCTTACTGTGCCAGTAATGATAAATTTAACACGAAAAATTCTTCTTACTGTAACCAGTTGTTGTTTTCTACAATCTTCCTGTGGGTTGCACTTGCTGGAAAGGATTACCATGTCCCCACCAAAACTATACTCAAAATCCGGCAGCGTTATCCCAAAAACACAGTCTATTTGTGCACAATAGGTATCTGATAGTCCACAATCTTCCACTCCTCTGACCTTCTGCCACAAATTAATCCAAAGACACATACAGATAATCAAATTCACACTCACCCAATTCACAGACTCTTGTTACAGGAGTCAGCGTCAACAGCGAAGGGTCTCAGCCCCCTTTCCGGCTCGCTGGCTTCACCCACTCTGTGTCCCCCACTGCAGTTATCGCCGCACAGACCACCACTACAGAGGTTTAAGCCACTTAGACTGCAAATCCCGCCAGAAGGGAATACACTTTACCAAAAGAAGTTCCTCAAAGACAAAAGTACACACTTTCCATAGCGTAATGCTGTTTAATAAAAGTGATGTTAAAAACATCTGTTGCACTCACATAGGCGGCAGAATGTCACAGCCTAGAGTTTGGTTGGGCCTTCCCCTGTGCGCCACTCCGTATTGTCGCTCCGATGACAGACAGCCCTTCCACGCTAAATCCCTGACTCGCATCATGGTGTATAGCTCCTCCTCGGCACACGCGTTCTCATCAGGGGTGTGGGGACGCGTGCGCATTGTGCCTTTATATACAAACAAACCGGATCTTACTAAATCTCCTACTTCCTATTTGTGTTCCTACGGTTACCATATGGAGGAAATGCTCTTACCCCATCTTGTGGAGGGGCTGGCTGTCATCGGAACACCAATCTGGAGTGGCGCACGGGGGACAGCCTGACCAAACTCTATGCTGTGACATTCTGCCGCCTATGTGAGTGCAACAGATGTTTTTTTTAATCACTTTTATTAAACAGTATTACGCTATGGAAAGTGTGTACTTTTGTCTTTGAGGAACTTCTTTTGGTGAAGTGTATTCCCTTCTGGCGGGATTTGCAGTCTTTCTAAGTGGCTTAAACCTTTTGTAGTGGGGGTCTGTGCGGCGATAACTCTGCAGTGTGGGTATAGCCAGTGAGCCGGGAAGGGGGCTGAGACCCTTCACTGCTGACGCTGACTCCTGTAACAAGAGTCTGTGAATTTGATCATCTGTATGTGACTTTTGATTTATTTGTGGCAGAAGGAGTGGAAGATTGTGGACTATCCGATACCTATTGTGCACAAATAGACTCTGTGTTTTTAGGAAAGCGCTGCTGGATTTTGAGTATCCCTCTGTTATTGCAGTTTTAAAACCGGTGCAGAGACAAGCAATGTCTTTCCTGTAATGCGGTGCCCAGAACCGAATTCCATATTCCAGATGCGGCCTTACTAAAGAGTTAAACAGGGGCAATATTGCGCTAGAATCCCAAGTTTATTTCCCTTTTAATGCATTCCAAAATTGTATTTGCTTTAGCTGCAGCAGCTTGGCATTGAATACGGTTATTTAACTTATCGATGAGTACTCCTCATTCCTTCTCCAAATTTGATGTCCCCATCTGTATCCCATTTTTGTATGGAGCTAGACCATTAGTACGACCAAAATGCATGACTTGGCAGATGAAATTCAAAGTTCAAAAATGCAATTTATGTGCTCTGTATGGGATCCTGTTTGCAATATGCCACTATCCTGAGAGTTGATGATTCTGAACCATTTTGTATCTGCAAAAGTAGCAACAGTGCTTTCTACTTAATCTACTAGGTCATTAGCAGGCGCATTGCTAGGGGCTTGGATCCGGGGCTCTAGCCCTGTCTCTTGTCGGGAGTGCCCTGGCTGCTCGCTAGATGTGAAACATCTACAACAAGTGGCTGCCAAATCAGGGGTGAATGCTGCAGCTGATGTCTCCTAAGCCCTTTTCAGAAGAGCCTCCAACTTTCTCTTTAAAACTCTGTGTTCTCAAAAGGAATGGGGGATTTTTTTTTGATAGCTTGGATATGGCTAGATCTAGCTTTGGAACTTTAGCCCATCTAGTGCGAACATCCTCATAAAGAGCAAATCTCCTTTTCAGACACTTAAGTTAAAAAATGTTGTCTGGTTCCTACGACTCCTGGGATATCTGATCCAGCATAGATTTATGTATAGGAAAATACGTTTCTCTAGTGTGCAGTTGCACCTAGCAACAGGCGATTGCACCTGAAACATTTGCGGTCTCAAATACAGTTGCAAACAGTGGGCACCTGCCCTTGGCTTTTATTTGCAAATTTCAATTGTCCGTTAACAAAACAATCTGTGGCTCAGCTGAGCATCTGAATCACTGCAGCCCCTCTCTAACTATCCAACATAAATGGCATGTTCATTTCTGTCTGGAATTATGGGTCTTAGGCCTAGTGCACTCCAAAAACCGCTAGCAGATCACCGCTAGCAGATCCGCAAAACTATAGCGGTTTTTGAAGCGTTTTTTTTCTTATTATGAAGCGGTTTTGTGTAGCAGATTACAGATATTGTTACAGTAAAGCTGTTACTGAACAGCTACTGTAACAAAAACACCTGGAAAACCGCTGATCTGGCGTTTTACCAAGCGTTTTTCCTATACTTAACATTGGAGGCAGAAACGCCTCCGTAATCCAAAAAATGCTGCAGCCCAGGAGTAAGCGTTTCTGCAAAACTCCTACCGCTCTGGTGTGCACCAGCACATTGAAATACATTACCCGAGCGTTTCCACATCCGCAAGCTGTTGTAGAAACGCGACCAAAACTGCTCGGTGTGCCCTAGGCCTAAAAGCGATATATATATATATATTTTTTTTTCTTTAGTACTTTAGGTCTCCAATTCGTAACCACTTCAGGATCACAGGTTTTTTTTTTTCCCTTAAAAACAAAAACAATTTTCACATTTCAGCACTCCTCCCATTCATTCAGCGATAACTTTGTTACTTATCACACTGAAATAATGTATTGTTTTGGGGTTTTTTTGCCACAAATTAGGCTTTCTTTGGGTGGTACTTTTTTGCTAACAATTTTTTATTTTATATGCTTTGTGAAGTGAATAATGAAAAAAAAAATATTTCTCAGTTTTCAGCCATCATAGTTTTAAAATTATGTTTCAGTACACAAAACCCACACATTTTATTTGCCCATTTGTCCTGGTTATTACGTTTAAGGTCGCATTCACAGTGGGAGTTAAGGTCGCACGTTATAAAGTCTTATAATGCAGCTTACTGCACTGCAATGCTAAACCTATGCGCCGTTCACAGTGCAATGTTAGTCGCATTAAAAATGTTGCGTTGTGGTAACTCACTGCTTGCAGTGCGTTACCTCTTAATGCAGACACGTCGCGACTTTAACAATGCATTAAAACGCAACATCCCACTGTGAATACAGCCTAAATTATGTGTCCCTAGTACAATGTATGACGATAATATTTTATCTGGAAATAAAGGTGTATTTCACTTATTAAAAGAAATTTATTTGCAAAATTAACAGTATACCATCATGACCTACATATTAGAAAAGCCCCTAAGGTAACTATTTATGTAAAACACTTTTTTTTTTTTTTATAAGCAGACTCTCATTTGGTAGTGCGCTTGCAGAGAAGATAGACGCACAGAGCAATACCTCCTGCAAAGCGGTCTAAGAAAGCTGGATCGAGCCAGGCTATTTAGCAATCGGACTCTATTCTATTAACTCAAGTGATGGAGATTAGGGTGGAAAAATTCTCTCCCAGATGTAGGCCTTTCTGGTAGTGCCTGGAATCAAAAGCAATTATGCTTGCATAATGAGTCCCACACCGTCTAATTTCGTATAATGCTCTGGCCCCTGAAAGTTCGGGAAGAGCTTTTATTAAGCTTATGGCGTAGTTTAATCACGATACAACGTATGAAAAATGGGTTGTATTAGAAATGACATAAAAGGATAATTGCTGAGCATGCTAGACTAATGTTAGATTGTCCATTGGTTAGTGAAATCTGCTGTATAGATTGATCTGATACACATTTGAAGGAAAATCAACTTATTTGATGAACTTAATCTATATACAGTGGTGTGAAAAACTATTTGCCCCCTTCCTGATTTCTTATTATTTTGCATGTTTGTCACACTTAAATGTTTCTGCTCATCAAAAAATGTTAACTATGAGTCAAAGATAACATAATTGAACACAAAAATGCAGTTTTAAATGATGTTTTTTATTATTTAGTGAGAAAAAAAACTCCAAATCTACATGGCCCTGTGTGAAAAAGTGATTGCCCCCCTTGTTAAAAAATAACTTAACTTTGGTTTATCACACCAGAGTTCAATTTCTGTAGTCACCCCCAGGCCTGATTACTGCCACACCTGTTTCAATAGAGAAATCACTTAAATAGGAGCTATCTGACACAGAGAAGTAGATTAAAAGCACCTCAAAAGCTAGACATCAGGCCAAGATCCAAAGAAATTCAGGAACAAATGAGAACAAAAGTAACTGAGATCTATCAGTCCGGTAAAGGTTATAAAGCCATTTCTAAAGCTTTGGGACTCCAGCGAACCACAGTGAGAGCCATTATCCACAAATGGCAAAAACATGTAACCGTGATAAACCTTCCCAGGAGTGGCCGGCCGGCCAAAATTACCCCAAGAGCGCAGAGAAAACTCATCCGAGAGGCCACAAAAGACCCCAGGACAACTTCTAAAGAACTGCAGGCCTCACTTGCCTCAATTAAGGTCAGTGTTCACGACTCCACCATAAGAAAGAGACTGGGCAAAAACGGCCTGCATGGCAGATATCCAAGGCGCAAACCACTTTTAAGCAAAAAGAACATTAAGACTCGGCTCAATTTGGCTAAAAAAACATCTCAATGATTGCCAAGACTTTTGGGAAATACCTTGTGGACCGACGAGACAAAAATTGAACTTTATGGAAGGTGCGTGTCCCGTTACATCTGGCGTAGAAGTAACACAGCATTTCAGCCAAAAAAATCATACCAACAATAAAATATGGTGGTGGTAGTGTGATGGTCTGGGGTTGTTTTCCTGCTTCAGGTCCTGGAAGGCTTGCTGTGATAGATGGAACCATGAATTCTACTGTCTACCAAAAAATCCTGAAGGAGAATGTCCGGCCATCTGTTCGTCAACTCAAGCTGAAGCGATCTTGGGTGCTGCAGCAGGACAATGACCCCAAACACACCAGCAAATCCACCTCTGAATGGCTGAAGAAAAACAAAATGAAGACTTTGGAGTGGCCTAGTCAAAGTCCTGACCTGAATCCTATTGAGATGTTGTGGCATGACCTTAAAAAGGTGGTTCATGCTAGAAAACCCTCAAAGCTGAATTACAACAATTCTACTAAGATGAGTGGGTCAAAATTCCTCCAGAGCACTGTAAAAGACTTGTTGCAAGTTATTGCAAACGCTTGATTGCAGTTATTTCTGCTAAGGGTGGCCCAACCAGTTATTAGGTTCAGGGGGAAATTTCTTTTTCACACAGGGCCATGTAGGTTTTGAGGTTTTTTTTTTCCTCACTAAATAATAAAAACCATCATTTAAAACTGTATTTAGTGTTCAATTATGTTATCTCTGACTAATAGTTAAAGTTTTTTGATGAGCAGAAACATTTAAGTGTGACAAACATGCAAAAGAATAAGAAATCGGTAAGGGGGCAAATAGTTTTTCACACCACTGTATCTGGTTATATCTCTGAACAATGTATTTCCCCATATATTCAGCAATTTTTAGATTGCATGCAGAGTGAGTGTGCATAAGAAATGACATCAAATTATATAATCCATGGGCCTCTCAAAATTACAGGAAATATATTTTCAGTTACTGCCTATCACAGCATATTCATGTGTAAAGATAATTGATTGCGTCTCTTGGTTTGTTTTCTATTTGCAAACTGTAATGAAAAACAAACCTCATTGAAACCTAAATCCAAGTCTAATGCTGGGCATACACGGTTAGATAGTTCTTATCAGTCGAGCCGCTGATTGCTCTATTGATAAGATCCAACCTGTCCGATCACCGTGGCGGATCGATACCGCTCTCAATCCCCGCAGGCAGACAATAGAAAAAAAACGAAGCGCTGATAAGAAGCACCCACGGGGACGCACGGGAATCGATCCGCGCAGTGACGCGGCGGCATTGAGCTGCTGGCTCGATACCGGCGCATAAACGAACCGTGTATGCCCAGCATAACAGATGTAATAATTGTAATGCTAGACTACCTGCAGACTGGAAAAATTTTAATGTCAAAAATGTTTTTAAATGATTTACAGACCTGGGAATCGACAAAGATTGTGAAACTTTTTAGATTAATTTAGGTCTGAAATGCAGTCCACTTCCCAAATTTGAAGAGGTGCTATGACTGACAAATGAAGTTAGAATGCAAGTTACTCTTTGGAAAGGATCTGGAAGATATCTTATCCAGATCAATGGTTAAAAAGAAAAAGTTCCCCGACCGTCGTGTTAAAAAAATAAATAAATAAATAAATAAAAAAAATAAAAATCCACTCCTAAAAAGATCTTTCACGGAAGAAATATTACAATCCAGAAGGGGAAAAACCCCAGAGCAAAATAAGTTGGTCTTTTGTGATAGAAGCAGAGGAACAGGATCGTTCCAAAAGCTGCGCACCTCAGGAAATAAGGACTCTAAGGCCTTGTTCACATTATATGCGTTTTGTAAAAATGTATGCGTTTTCAAAATCGAAAAACACTGGTGCTATTCTTTATGAGAGCGTTCATATCTGAGCGGTTCTTTGCGATCCGCTTAGAAAAACAGTGCTTGGGATATTTTTGAGGCGATTTCCCTCAAGGGAAGGTATGGGAAAAACACAAAGCGCTCACAAAATTGCTTTGGCAAGCGGTTGCGTGAGCATTTGAGAAAATTTTTTTTTTTTCCAGATCAAGACAGAAGCGCTCTGCAAAAGCGGACGAACACGCAGAAAATCGCTGGAAAACTCTTTAAACGCAGAAAAAAAGCCCACCGCAGACTGACATGCGAGCCGAACGCAATTTGAACAAGCCCTAAATGATCACAAAATGTACGCATGACTCCTGTAACGCGTAAAAATGTACTTGTTAATGTCCACAATAGCTTTCTGTACCAGCGGAAATGCGTAACAAGGTACGTATGGCGGCCGGCCGACTCCCAGTTGGCAAAAACGAAACTAGCTGGCAGCGAGGGACCGGAGGAGCCATTAGTGACTTCGAGGGCACAGGATGGCTGCAGGGGGCTGGTAGATGCCCCAGGTAAGTGAAACTCATGGGTTTTTTTTATTTATTTTTTTTTTTTTTTTTTTTTTTTTTTTTTAGTTTAGGTTCCCTTTTAAGACTGGCTGTCACCTCCCTGCTGCTACAGAATGTGGTAGTAAGAGTTCCTCCCTCAGAGCAAAAGAGGGGCTTTAATTCTCACATTTTCATGGTGCAAAAACAGTCGGGAAAATATTGACTGATAATAAATCTATGCAACTTTCTCAAAGAAAAAAAGTTCAAGATGGAAAATAAGTACTCTGTAAAAGACCTTCTGAGCCCTCAGGCTTGCATGGCCTTCATCAATCTTCAGGATGTGTACCTTCATGTACCAATCAGCCCTGTCCACCAAAAATATTTAAGGTTTGCCCTGGACTTCGGCGACACAACTTTCAATTACCAATTCAGGGCCTTACCCTTTGGGTTATCAGCTTCACCACGCATCTTCACAAAGATTGTAGCAGCGGTGACAGTCTGCCTTTATCTGAAAAATATCAGTATCGTCCCATATCTGGACAATTTTCCTTATATTTTCACAAACAAAAGAAAATTTGGAAAAACATTTAAACATTTTACAGAACCTTCAGGATTTAGAATGAGTAATCAGTCGGGAGAAATTGAACTTAGTTCCATCCCAAAAAGTTTTATTTCTAGGTTACATTAGACATGGTAAATCAAAAAACTTGGTTACCTTTAGTAAAAATAGAGAAGCTTTCTCAAAACATTTCAACAATTTCGTTGTTGAGAAGCAAGTTCTCTACCGGGGTCAATGACCTCTTGCACCCTGGCATTTGCAAGAATGGCTCTTGTTAGGGGAGGTCAGCACCGTTTACGGACTCAAAGGGAAAAGCCAAAATTGGTACGAGGCGCTCTAACTTGGTGGCAGGATTTCCACAACTTTTTTCTCAGGGTCGAAGTTGGGTTCAAAGGCAGGAGATCAGGCCCAGTGCAGTTTCTAGGCTAAAATGCACCCAGGGCGAGGGTGTAAAAATTGCGCCCCCCCCCCCCCTAGGTTAGATAGGTAGGTGCCTCTCAGTATAGGTTAGATTAGGTAGGTGCCCCCTAGTATAGGCTAGATTAGACAGGTGCCCCCCAGAATAGGTTAGATTAGGTAGCTGCCCCCCAGTGTAGGTTAGATAAGGTAGCTGCCCCCCAGTATAGGTTAGGTAGGTGCCCCCCAGTATAGGTTAGGTAGGTGCCCCCCAGTATAGGTTAGATAGGTAGCTGCCCCCCAGTATAGGTTAGATTAGGTAGCTGCCCCCCCAGTGTTGGTTATATTAGGTAGCTGCCCCCCAGTGTTGGTTATATTAGGTAGCTGCCCCCCAGTGTAGGTTAGATAGGTAGCTGCCCCCCAGCGTAGGTTAGATTAGGTAGGTGCCCTGCAGTGTAGGTTAGATAGGTAGCTGCCCCCCAGCGTAGGTTAGATTAGGTAGCTGCCCCCAGTATAGGTTAGATAGGTAGCTGCCCCCCAGCGTAGGTTAGATTAGGTAGCTGCCCCCAGTATAGGTTAGATAGGTAGCTGCCCCCCAGTGTAGGTTAGATTAGGTAGGTGCCCCCCAGTGTAGGTTAGATAGGTAGGTGCCCCCCAGCGTAGGTTAGATTAGCAGCTGCCCCCCAGCGTAGGTTAGATTAGGTAGGTGCCCCCAGAATAGGTTAGATAGGTAGATGCCCCCAATAATGGAGGGGGGAGCCGCAGGGAGGGCAGCCCGACCTCTCCCTCCCTCTCCTCTCCCGGGCGCCCTCCGTGCTCCCCCCTCAAATGCAGAGTCCGTGAGCAGCAGGGAAGCGCTGTTTACAACTCACCGGCTGCCTGGCTCCAAGCGCTGCTCTCTCGCCGCTGGTCTCCTCTCTCTGTATACATACTGATACACGCTGCTTCCGGCTACAGGAAGCAGCGTGTATCAGTACGTATACAGAGAGAGAGAGAGGAGACCAGCGGCGAGAGAGCAGCGCTTGGAGCCAGGCAGCCGGTGAGTTGTAAACAGCGCTTCCCTGCTGCTCACGGACTCTGCATTTGAGGGGGGAGCACGGAGGGCGCCCGGGAGAGGAGAGGGAGGGAGAGGTCGGGCTGCCCTCCCCGCGGCTCCGGCTCCCCCTCCATTATAGCGCCCCCATCCCAACAGCGCCCCGGGCGGCGGCACGCTCCGCACGGGGCAAGAAACGGGGCTGATCAGGCCCTCCACAGATGCCAGTGCCTGGGATTGGAGGGCCCATTGTCAGGGGATCCAAATACAAGGAATATGGAATTGGGAAATTAAATTATCATCCTTCAATTTCAGAGAACTTTGTAGCTGTAAAGGAAGCTTTACTGGGTCTATCAGAGGTAATAAAGGACAAGCATGTCAAAATCCTTTCCGAAAACCTAGTAACTTAACAAGCAGGGAGGAACAAGAATCCAGACGCTTCTTTATCTGTCCCTAGAATGTCTGTACTGGGCAGAAAAGCACCCTTTGTCACCATCAGCAGTCAACATAAGGGGTCAGCAAACCAGTTAGCTGACAGATTAACAAATTATATTATATATTATATCTCTACCTACCTACCTACCTACATACATACATACTCCACAGAACACTATCCCAAAACTTTTGTGGTAGTGGACTGATGAAATAAAATTAGAACTGTTTGGGCCCATGGATCAACGCTATGTTTGGAGGAGGAAAAACGAGGCCTATGAAGAAAAGAACACCTTGCCTGCCTACTGTGAAGCATGGAGGGGGGTCAATCATGCTTTGGGCCTGTTTTGCTTCTGGAGGTACAGGGAAGCTTCAGCGTGTGCAAGGTACCATGAATTCTCTTCAGTACCAGGAGATATTGGATGAAAATGTGATGCAGTCCATCACAAACCTGAGGCTTGGGAGACGTTGGACCTTTCAACAGGACAATGATCCCAAGCATATCTCCAAGTCCACTAGAGCATGGTTGCAGATTAAAGGCTAGAACATTTTGGAGTGACCATCGCAGTCACCAGACTTAAATCCGATTGAGAACCTTTGGTGGGACTTAAAGAAAGCAGTTGCAGCGCGCAAGCCTAAGAATGTGACTGAACTGGAGGCTTTTGCCCATGAAGAATGGGCTAAGATACCCGTAAATCGCTGCAAGACACTTGTGTCAAGCTATGCTTCACGTTTAAAAGCTGTTATAACTGGAAAAGGATGTTGTACTAAGAATGAATGTCACTTGGGGTTTGAATAAAACTGATAATGATGTGAGCACAGAAAAGACATTTGTGGTTATTTCATTATAAATGTTATGTTATATTTGTCTGACTTACAAGTGCCTCTTTGATTTAATTGTAAACACGATGATTGAAATTATCAAAATCAATGTCAAACTGGCCAAAACACTCAATTTCAGTGGAGGTGGAATAATTTTGAACACAACTGTGTATATGTACATATGTATATGTGTATGTGTATATATGTGTATGTATATTATATAGTACAGACAGTTTGGACTCACCACATTCAGAGTTTTTTTTTTTTTCCTTTATTTTGGTTAATCCAGATGCAGACTTCTCATGCTTGTAATACAATAATACAATACAATAACATTTCTATAGCGCTTTTCTCCCATAGGACTCAAAGCGCTTAGGCTCTCTCAGATTCAGTAATTAGTAGGATGAAGTATTCACACAACAAAAGTTATATTTCTGCAAATGCCAGACTGAACAGGTGGGTTTTCAGTCTGGATTTAAACACGTCCAGGGATGGGGCTGTCCTGATCTGTTGAGGTAAGGAGTTCCAAAACTTAGGGGCAGCATGACAGAAGGCTCTGGGACCAAAAGTTTCCAAGTGGACTCTGGGTATGACTAGATTATTAGAACCTGTTGATCTGAGAATGCGGGGATTGCTACGCAGCTGCAACATATCTTTCATGTATCCAGGGCCTAAATTATTCAGGGATTTAAATGTCAGTAGGCCGATCTTGAATAGGACCCTCCATTCTATAGGTAGCCAGTGAAGGGAGTGCAGGACTGGCGTTATGTGGCAGTGACGGGGTTGGTTGGTTAGCAGTCTGGCAGCAGTATTCTGTATCAGCTGTAGTCGGTACAAGACCTTTTTTGGAAGGCCAGTGTAGAGAGCATTGCAGTAGTCCAGTCGGGATGTGATGAAGGCGTGGACTAAGGTTGGCAGATCTTCTGGGGGTATGAGGTGCTTGATTTTTGCAATGTTCTTCAGGTGAAAATAGGATGATTTCACCACAGCAGAGATTTGAGTTCTGAAGTTTAAATCCCAATCAATTAGAACTCCCAGGCTACGCACATGATTAGAGCTGCGCAGATCCGTGCCTCCTATTCCCAGTGGTGAAGACTGCAAGTTAAGTTGTTTTGTTATCATGCTCTGCCCTCCTATCAGAAGGAATTCAGTTTTGTCTGCATTTAGTTTCAGCCAGTTGTCATTCATCCATTGCTGTAGTTCACGTAAGCAGGCGTTTATAGTTAGAGTTGGGTCTGTCACACCAGGCTTGAAGGAAAGATATAGTTGGGTGTCGTCTGCATAGCAGTGGTATGTCAGGCCATGTTTTTGGATTAGTTTTCCCAGCGGTAACATGTAAATCGTGAAAAGCAGGGGAGAGAGGATTAAGCCCTGGGGCACCCCATACTTAAGTGATACAGGGGTGGACAGGAAGGGCCCCATAGACACTTTGTGGGTTCTGCCACTCAAGAAGGATTGGAACCACTGAAGAACTATGCCATCAATGCCGCAGTATTCCTGTAGCCTGTTTATCAAGATGTCATGGTCAACTGTATCAAAGGCTGCAGAAAGGTCTAGCAGTATGAGGATGGAGCACTCTCCTCTGTCTCTTGCCATGAGCAGGTGGTTGCATATTTGGATGAGGGCAGTTTCAGTGCTGTGGTGTTTCCTGAAGCCAGACTGGAATGGGTCATAACTGTTGTTTTGTAGGATTTTGGCTTCTAGCTGGAGGTAAACAGCTTTTTCAATTAGCTTGCCCAGAAAGGGGAGGTTAGATATAGGTCTGTAGCTGGTCATTGCATCTGGGTCCAGGGAGGGTTTTTTGAGGAGAGGCCTGATGATTGCTTCCTTCAGTAAAGCAGGAAATATCCCTGATTTTAAGGAACAGTTAACAATTTTTAGGAATACCGGTACAAACAGGTCGGGGCAGTTCAACATGAACTGTGTTGGGCCAGGATCTAGGTCACAGGTAGTTAGGCGGACGTGAAGGAGGATGCTTGATGTGACTTCTTCATCAATTTCTTTGAAGTTTGACCAAGGTGTTACATTGTCTCTGCTAATGGTCTTCGGCGCTATATTAGGCTCAGATGCTGTAAGTTGGATGGCGGACCTTATAGCGGAGACTTTGGGCAAATTGGTCACAGAGGTCCTTTGAAGACTCGATGTTAAGTTTTTGACATGCCGGGTTGCAGAGTTTTTCCACTGTGCGGAACAGTTGGGCTGGTTTGTTAACTGCATTTGCAATCTCTTGTGATAGAAAGGATGATTTTTTTCCCGTGATTACCTTTTGGTAGCTCTTCAAGTGGAGGATTAAGGCATGTTTGTCTTCTGGGGACTGAGATTTGCGCCACAGTCTCTCAAGTTTTCGGCCTTGTCTTTTCAGCTCTTTTATAGCGTTATCAAACCACTGTGCATGATGGTGTGGAGTAAGATATTTGGTGCGCAGAGGAGCAATGGTCTCAAAGTTGGAGGACACACATTTGTTGTATTTAACCACCAGAGTATCAGGGTCCAAGCTGGAGTCAGTCAATTCATCAAAGCTAAGGTTATCTCGGATATGTTGAGGTGTTAGCCCTTTTAAGCGGCGATATTTTATTTGATTCTTGACCTGGTGTTTGACAGCTGGTATTGAGAGGGAGAAGTGGATAGTGTGATGGTCTGACCAGGCAACAGGATTAATTTCCACATTGGCTATTGACAGCCCAGTATGGAATATAAGGTCCAGAGTGTGGCCTTTCCTGTGAGTAGAAGAGCTGATTGACTGGAGGAAGCCCAGTTCATGTAAGGCACGAGGTAGCTCTATTCCAAGTTTTGAAGAGGAGTCATCCACCCATGTATTGAAATCTCCAAGAGCAATCCATCTGGGGTGTTCCAGTGTTAGGTTGCATAGGAGGTCTACAAGTTCCTTAAGGAAGTCTGAGTGTTTTTCTGGTGGGCGGTAGATCAGCAATATGTTAATGTTTTTCTCAGCTGAAAGTTGCACCCCAAGCATTCAAACGAGTTGGTAGGACCTACAGTAAGTGGTCTGATTTTCAAAGCTGATCTAAAGCAAAGTGCAACCCCTCCTCCCGTGCGTTCTTTCCTGTTGCAGTATGTCACGGAATAGTTTGTTGGCACGGCAGCCTCCAGGGTGGGGCCAACTGGTTCAGAAAGCCAGGTTTCAGTCAGGCAGGCCAGATCAGAAGACTCTATTAGATCATGTATGATTGCTGTTTTGTTGTTTATCGATCTGACATTACAGAGGACAGCCTTGATGGGGCTACCCTGGGAGCTAGGGTCTGAGATTGATGACTCCAAGACAGAACAGTCTCCAGATGTGTGGCTGTCATCTCTGCTGGATTGTGCTGGAGCTATTAGGGTTGTTGGCTGGGTGTACTCTGTAGATTTTGTCACAGAGTTATTTTGGTTCTGCGGTGAAGAATATCTTTCCCCACGTCCTCTCGGTCCTCTCTTTGTCTTTCTGAAGATTCCAACAGACTTCAGTAAAATTATTGTGGATTTGTCAATTGGACAGATATTTCTTGGTTGGTATACAGCTAGAAGTCTCTCTGCTGAATATTGATGTTTACACATTAGGATGGACAAGAGACAGCTCAGGGCTCCTGTTGAGATAGGTCCTATTTAGAGTCAAGGTGTGAACTTTGTCAGCTGTGGCTGGTATCCTGCAGAGATCAAAGGGCCTGTATAGACCTAATTGTCCTTACACAGAGATGTATGGATGGACAGCATGAATTTGAAAACACAGTTCTTTGTTTAGGAATTTGAAGATATAATGTATAATATATGTAGAAAAATATAGTCTATTGAGCATAGATGCTGTAGATCATCGATGAAAGTTACTCACAGGATGGGAGAGGGCAGGCACAAAGAGGCAGAAAGTCTTTAAGGTCTCAGGTCAATTCCAAGGAAGGTGTGCAGTGTTCAGCCGTGTGTGATACCAAGGAAGATCCAATCCAGCTTAAATCTTTGCCATCCCAAGTAATCCAGGTGTTCTGAAAGGTTATAGGTGTTGCTGGAGAAGTGCTACATTAGAATCCACTGAAATTTCGGTCCAGTCTTTTCATTAAGTAGCAGAAATGAGATGTAATGTCTGGAGCAGCCTTAAAGAGCAGCAGCACCAGTCTGGGTGCGCTCAGTAAACATAATGCTTGTAGGTGCCGCTCAGGTACTGCTGGGGCGATTTACATAATGTTTTGTTTTTTTGCTACATGCAGCTAGCACTTTGCTAGCTGCGTGTGCATAACGATCACCACCGCTACCCACCGATCCGCCGCGGCGCACGCACGCGCACACACACACACACACACACACACACACACACACACACACACACACACACACACACACACACACACACACACACACACACACACACACACACACACACACACACACACACACACACACACACACACACACACACACACACACACACACACACTTCAGGAAAGCTCATGTACAATAAAAAGCCGTTTGAATAAAATGCAATGCCAGCTTTCAGGGTATGATAAACTACACTTTGGAAACTTGTAATTTGTAAACAGACAATATTACTTATGCACAAAAGCAAATATAACTGTATATGTAATAAAAAGTAGGAAAACACATTTTTATTGAATGTTATATCGGAGTTTCAGACCACTTTAAAAGCAATAATAAATGCTTGGAAATGATTTGTAACAAATTTGCATTTACTACAAGGAATAGTTTTTTGTCATGGGGTACTTGAGGTTTTTACCATTCAAGGGGTTACTTGTTGAGCACAGGCTTTCAAAAGGGGTACATACAGGACCAATAAAATGTTGAGAATGTAACGCTTGGCGGTGTATCCTCTACAGCCAGCGCGCAATGCACACTCTGACGTAAAGGAAACACACGCACAAGACGCAAGCAAGGCATAAAACTATGAATCTCAGGGTATAGTGCGAACACACTGGTGGAGGAGAGGACTGACTCCAGCAGGAGATGTGGCGCACAGAGCAGGTGTAGCTCCTAGCAACCACAATGACACTTAAAGGGATACTGTAGGGGGGTCGGGGGAAAAATAGTTGAACTTACCCAGGGCTTCTAATGGTCCCCCACAGACATCTTGTGCCCACGCAGCCACTCACCGATGCTCCGGCCCCGCCTCTGGTTCACCTCTGGAATTTCAGACTTTAAAGTTTGAAAACCACTGTGCCTTTATTGCTGTGTCCTCGCGCCCGCTGATGTCACCAGGAGCATACTGCACAGGCACAGACCATACTGGGCCTGCGCAGTATGCTCCTGGTGACATCAGCGGGAGCGAGGACACAGCAACAAAGGCGCAGTGGTTTTCAGACTTTAAAGTCTGAAATACCAGAGGTGAACCAGAGGCGGGGCCGGAGCATCGGTGAGTGGCTGCGTGGGCACAGGATGTCTGTGGGGGACCATTAGAAGCCCTGGGTAAGTTCAACTAATTCCCCCCCCCCCCCCCCCTACAGTATCACTTTAAAGTTTTGCTCAGCGCAAAAGCAGCGCTGATCGTTCTTAACCAGAACTTTGAGAGAAAAGGACAGACCGACAGAATGAACGCTTGCTAATCTAGTCACTTCTCAGTAACAGCAAGCATTCACAAACAGGACAGACTGGAATGAGGCAGCCACTTGCGACCACAGCGATGGCTTACCTCGCGAGAACAGGACTGAAAGGATTCGCTACTCCTCCACAAGAGATGGCGCAATCCACAAGGCAAGACAAAGGCAGAGCAAGAAACAGGTACAGGAAATACACAAATATATACAGTAATCCGCGTCGCAATATGGAAAATAACAAACGCGCTAATATGCATATATATTGGCAATCAACCAATATGAGACTAGCAAAATAACGAATCTAACTAAGATACGAATATACTGGCGGACGAATATATGTGCACGTATCAGGAATTAACTACGGTCCCGAAGGACACACGTAAACGAGGACTAAGACAAAAGGAATGAACACTTGCTAATCCAGTCACTCCTCAGTGACAGCAAGCGTTCATACGTAGACAAACACACAGGAATGAGATAGTCAATAGCACCCGCAGCTATATGACTAATCTCCAGGAACAGGACAGGAAGGATTCACTGCTCCTCCGCAAGAGCCAGTGCAATTCACATGAGAACCAGGAACAGAGGCCCAGGAGTAACCGCTTAGACAGACTGAGACTGAAACTATGACGAGCGGGGAGCACAGCAGGAAGCAACTCGTTATACTGAGGTCATCAAATGGGAGTGGACATGCAAATTCCCACACAGGTGAATATTAATCAGTCACAAACTGACACCAGGAAAAGGCAGACAAAACTATGCAACCTGCATGAAAGGAATTGCAGCTCAGCTGCAACAGGCAATATTTGAATTCACAAGAGCATCTCAAGCTGCCATGAACTGCAGAGCTATTGCAGATGGAATCAACACTTAATGTGAGTGCAAGCAAAGCTATGCAAGCAAATGCATATAAAGAAATCAGAACTGCTTGGCTGCAGTACAACTGCAGCCAGCAGTACATGCTGCAAAAGCGATCATGACAGAGAAACCCTGGTTTATGTTATCCTTTTCAATGCAAAACCTAAGCACCTAGGACACAATACAATATGGCATGTCTCTGCAAGAAATTACTCTGTCTGCATTTGCCGTCAACACCACACAGCTTAGGGTTCATAAATCTTTGAACGTTTAAACAAAATTCTGTACAAATGACTTCCCCATGTTTCCAATCTTCTGACATTAAAACTCCTACTTTAATATCCGGTTCCATTAATAGAGTGAAAAAGGGTAACCTTGTGCCCCCAGAAAGTGAATACGATACGAAGATGCTCGCATCTTCCCCAAAAAGTAGTCAGTTCCTCCTCCTACACATGCTCGCACACACGTTTAGTGTCAGGACACCTCCAAAGAGTTCCAGGAGGGGGAGGGGCCTGCGGAAGGTTTTTGTGTCCCCAAGCCGCACATAATTTGTGCCCCTCCACACCTAAAAAAAGAAAAACTTAGATCACTTTCCTTCCCCTGCAAAGTATTCACAGGTGGTTCATGCTAAAAACTAAAGTTCATGCTCAACCATAACAAGGTTGGGGGAGGATTATAGTCTAGTTATTTCGGTAATACCACCCTCCTTGCCACTATTACAATAATATGGAACAGCGCTGACTGTTGTAAGTTCACCTCTGTTACTCTTTGTAATGTAATTGGAAAAGGACAATTTATCCTCTACATGCCTCATCAAAGAACCCAGGTTGTAAGCTCTAAGGTTGATTAAATTAAAGTCACCTAGGTCACGGGGTCACTGTAATTTGGGCAGGGTTTATCCTACTCTACTCTTTTCCCGCTCTGAAGGAACATGATAAATTCTGCATTAAGATCATGTATATCCTTGTGATGCATGAGGAGTGAGATGTAGCGATTGACCTATTGGAACCATTTTTATTAAAGCTGCCCTGCCCGACAAGCCTATTGTCAGCGATTCTATAATCCTCTTAGTTATAGGGGAGAAAAGTTCATAGCATACAACTGCATGGAGGTCTCTCTTTATTTCCACTCCCCAGGTACTTACATTTAGAGTGGGTTATGGTGACCCCCAAGTTGTGCCAATCTTGTACTGGGGCATCTTTTTACTAGGGGAAGTGAAGGCACTTGTCTCTGTTAATTTTATACCCAGACAGCTTAGCCACTTCCTCCAGAAACTAGAACTCAATCGGACGTAAGTCTTTTTTTTCAACCCATATAACTATGTAATTAGAGCACCTACAGCATCTGTTGTTTTATGATCATCTAGAAAAAGCAAGGTATCTGCAAATAATGCTTGATTGACTCCGTTCCTAAAACGAATACCCTGGATATGCTGCCTCTGAGATCATGGCCAGTGGTTTAAAGGGACTCCGAGCAGTGCAGTAACTACGGAAAGATGCATATCATTTTGAAGCTCTCTTTCTCTTCTTTCCAATGATATATAAACCGCCGCCCTACGCCTTTTAGTTTTAGCTATTTTCGCGATCGAAGTTGCGACCGCAGCAATTTCGATCACTGAAATGGCGAACAATAAAAGGCGTAGGGCGCCGGTTTATATATAATTGGAAAGAGGAGAAAGAGAGCTTCAAAATGATATGAATCTTTCCATAGTTACTGCACTGCTCGGAGTCCAGCATTGTATTACACAGGACGACACTTTCCCCAGTGTCGGCAGCTCCATTCAGCACAATGCAATGAAATACAAAGAACCCAGGGAGATATATTTACAAACATCATGCTGGTTGGTGTGAGGATATAATTAGTTGTGGGTATGCTTAAAGGCATACCCACAGGCACTGCTCGGAGTCCCTTTAAGAACTACATTAAAGAGCACTGGGAACAAGCAGACCTGTCTGCTTGATGATGATTAAAATTTAACTCCTGATCCGTTTACACTGCATGCGCTGCAATTTTGTTTAGCTGTGCATTTATTTTGCCAGTCATGCCATAAAAACCAGTCCAGTTGTGCCAGAATGCATGCTCTAAAAATAGAGAGAACTTTGTCTGGAATAACACAGTAAATACTGGTTTGTCTCCACCTTGCCTTTTTTATTTTTGTTTTTCAGGTTGCTACAATATCTGCAAATGGAGATCGAGAAATTGGCAAAATTATTTCAGACGGTATGAAAAAAGTTGGCCGGAATGGTGTCATAACTGTCAAGGTTAGTGTTTTGAGTAGTGCAAAAACAGGTTTAATTGAGCAAATGGTGAAATATGTGAACCCTGCAGAATACATTTTATTGATCCTGTCTTTAATTGTCTCATAAAGCCTAGTTCAGGTGGGTTTTATTTCTGTCCTTTTTGTACCAGATGCAATTTGGCTGTGTGTGATGTGACCCACCTAAACTCCTCTCACTATGCAATAATACTATACAGGGTTATCTGGCAGCAACTAGAATAAGGCACCCACTAGTTCACAAGTGTCAAACGCAAGATCTGCATGCCGAATGTGGCCCTCCTTGCTATTTTTTTGTGGCCCTGGAGAGCCTCATATGTCGATCATTGTAAGCAGTAAAAAAGGCACACCAGTGACCATGTTTGTGGGTGAAACATTGGCCTCCATTCACTAAGCAGTTTAGACTAGTCTACAGATGATTTTTAGTCTACTGATGGTTTGGTGTAATGTTTTAGACCTGGTCTAACATTCAGTAATTACTCAATTCACAATGGCATAAAAAAGGAGTAACCACGCCCACTTTTTCTGACTGAGATTAGGCCAGCTGATTTCTGTAGGTTAAGTAATTCTGTGAGGTATTTTAGATGTGAGGATGGAACCTTTTGAATTAATTATGCAGGAGTTTAATTGTATCCAGAGGAGAGCTCATCAAAGGAGAAGGAGGTCAGTCATAGCTACTTGTTTGTGAATTCCATCTTTTGATCATTTACCCTGCTTTACCCACCTAATTACCAAATAGTTTAGACCAGGTCTAAAACATTTGGTAATGGTGAATTCCCTTTAATGCAACTGACCAAACGATCAGTAGACTAAGGGCTCGTTTCCACTATTGCGTTGCGAAATCGCTGCGGCAAAATTAGCATGCGTGTGCATGAATTTTCGTGCGAATTCGCATGCGAATTCGCACTGATGATGCATGCGAATTTAACCATGGCAATGCCGGTGTGCTTTTCCATTGATTTCATGCGAATTCGCATGAAAATTCGCATACCAAAACAGCATGCGAATTTCCTATTAAATACATTAGCGGCGATTCGCATGCATTCCACTCTCAGGCGAATTCGTTGGCTCTTTTGTGCGTTTTTTCACCGCTGAAAAAAACGCACCTCAACGCTACAGTGGAAACAGGCCCATCCACTTGCATTACATGTGCGAATCTGCATGCGTTGGACGCATGCAGATTCGCGATAGTGGAAACGAGCCCTTAAAACCAACTGTAGACTAGTCTAAACTGCTTAGTGAATTGAGGCCATTGTCAGTTTGAAGTGGGTTGCAGTAACAACCCAAGGGACCCCTCAGCAAAATTACCATGGGGTCCCCTCTTGGCATCCAAACCCCCTTGTGTGGCTAGCGTCTTGCCTTGGGGCACATTTCATCTAGATGCTTTTTTGCCAAAGCAGCCCTGGTGCAGGTAAATTCTAAACTGCTCCACTGTGATACTCTGCAGAAGGGGGAATAGCGGGCCTCCCATGTTTGCTATGGTTAGGCCACTTAGTTTGAAACTGTTCAAAAATGTTAAATCTTAATAATGCATCCCTGCACTAGTCTTTTTATTCTGAGCTTACCTCCAACTTCCTCCTTTACTCCACAGGAGGGAGCAGGTGGGAAAGGTTAAAGAAAACCTGAACTGAAAATTAAGTCAAAATAAGCGTACACAAGTCATACTTAC
Source organism: Hyperolius riggenbachi (assembly GCF_040937935.1). NCBI lineage: Eukaryota > Metazoa > Chordata > Amphibia > Anura > Hyperoliidae > Hyperolius > Hyperolius riggenbachi. The sequence goes on from NC_090652.1 coordinate 191,584,528, forward strand.
CTTCCATGTAGTCTACTCCTCAGTGTCTTTCTCCTGTCCCGCGTCCTGTTTGTTCACTGTGATCAAGGGAATTTTCCATCCTCCATTTTGAAAATGGCCGTCACCCATAACAGCTTTCTGGTCAGCACACAGTTAAACTGTAACATCGCCCACTTGAGCCATAGGGAAACATGGACATTACCTGGTACATCAGTTTTCCTCTCAGCTATAACTGACAGCAACTGATATTTTACGGACAGCAACTGATATATTTCAGAGCTGACAAAATATTGTCAGAACTGGAAGGGATTATTGTCAGAAGAAAATGGTGAGCTTCTGAGAGGAACTGATGGCAAGGTAACTATGTAATGTTCATTTGAAGTTAACTCCTGTGTTTATTTTAAATATTTTTACTCCGTACAGGTTCTCTTTAAGGGATATCTCTATACTGGGATGGCAGTTTAACTTACACTTTAATGGTATTTCCATATTTTGTGCACAGACCATGTGTGTCATGTGCTGACTTTGCCATAGGGGATTTTTTTTTTTTTTTGCCGTAACAAGTGATTACCATACACATGAAAAATTGTTCCTAACTGAAAAATCAAATCTTGGATTATTAACCCTCCATCTCTCCCACACACCCCCACAAAGCACCTACTGTATCTTGCAGACCCCAAAGTTACCCCCTTTATATCCTTTTAGCCACATATAAAATTGCCTTTTTAAAACTGGAAGTATTTATAGTTATTCAGCTTTCCAGGAACAAAAAAAACTTTTATGATGCATCACTTGTACTGGTTGAGTTCATATGAAAATCAATGTTATGTCCCTTAAAGAGACACTGAAGCGGAAAAAAAATTATGATATTATGATTTGTATGTGTAGTACAGCTAAGAAATAAAACATTAATATCAGATACATCAGTCTAATTGTTTCCAGTACAGGAAGAGTTAAGAAACTCCAGTAGTTACCTCTATACAAAAAAGCCATTAATCTCTACGACTTTCAGAGTCGTGGATTGGGCTGTTATCTGACTTTTATTATCTCAACTGTTCCTTAACTATTTACTTTTTCTCTGGCAGAGGAGAGTTCATTAGTTCAGACTGCTATGAAAGAATCATTTTGAATGCTGAGTGTTGTGTAATCTGCACATATTATAGAATGATGCAATGTTAGAAAAAACACTATATACCTGAAAATAAAAATATGAGATGATTTTCTTTGCTGCTAATCTTCTTGTAATTATTCATAGTACACAACCAATTCATTATATCATATATATTTTTTTCACTTCAGTGTCTCTTTAACAAGCCAAACATATATTCAGAGCAGCTGCTGTACAGTGTGTTTCTATAGGCTATTAATTCTGTAGAACCTTCTAAATCAGGGGTCTCAAACTCGCGGCCTGCGGGCCATTTGCGGCCCTCGATACAATATTTTGTGGCCCTCGCCGGCAAAAGCTTCCTTATAGTTCGCTTCAGTGCTCCCAAGTAATCCGCCACATCCCCGCCGCTAAACGAGGGCTGCAGAGCCCCCAAATCGCCCTGGGGGCAATCCGCCGGCATTTCCTGGAAGGGGCAGAGCTTTCAGCTTCAGCTCTGCCCCTCCTGATGTCAATCGCCGCCTCTCCCCACCCCTCTCTGTGAAGGAAGAGTGAGAGGGGCGGGCAGAGGCGGCGATGCGCTGCGATTGGGAAATTCCTTATGCGGCCCCCCAGGTAAATTGAGTTTGAGACCCCTGTTCTAAATGATAGTTGCATGGCAGTCCAGTTAAAATGTTTAGCTTCAGTGGTGTCTGAAACAAGTACTTGTATACATTTCGTATAAGCTCAAGTTTCCCTGTCGACTTATACACGAGTCATAAACTTTTTGGTTGTGCACACTTGCCTTTTGCAGGGCCCTAAATGCAGCCAACAGAGGGGAGTAAATATTTCAACTGGTGCAGCCTGTAGATCCAATGAGCGGCTAGGATGAGCAGAGACAGAGCGGGTGGGTTTGAGTGACATAACTATCCTGGAGTCAGAGCAGCATTTTCAGCGCCACTTACTTTTGCAACGATAAGCGAGAGGAGACAGAGCGGGCAGGCTTTGCAGGCACACCTGGAGTCAGAGCATGAGTAGAGGAAGAACAGGCATAGCATGTCGGGAGACTAGTGATGTGCAGTGCTACGCCCCGGAAAAAGAGGGTGGATTATGTGAGGTTAGCTCTGTGTCCCATCCCTATGACTCCCTCTAGCGGCATCTTGATAGTAAGCTTACAAGGGCAGGGACCTCCTCCTATTTCTTATTTTGTTGTAATTTATCATATGTGTACCAGTTCTAGTGATATCTCAAACCACACATTCACTATGTATGCACTTGTATTGCTAGATTGTCATGATTGTATATTGTCTAACTTCTCATGTATATACACTCACCTAAAGGATTGTTAAGGAACACCTGTTTTAATTTCTCATTAATGCAGTTATCTAATCAACCAATTTCATGGCAGTTGCTTCAATGCATTTAGGGGTGTGGCCCTGGTCAAGACAATCCCCTGAACTCCAAACTGAATGTCGGAATGGGAAAGAAAGGTGATTTAAGCAATTTTGAGCATTGCATGGTGGTTGCTGCCAGACAGGCCGGTCTGAGTATTTCACTATCTCGGACTGGATAAAACCAAGGACAAAAAACACAGGGGCACCGGGGGCCCACTATCGTGCAATAACGTCTCGATATATGGACAAGACAATAAAGATTATACTCACAAAAGTGGGTTGCTTTTGACGGCAACCACTTTCAGCACATATGGAGAAGTACCGTCTCCATACCCTACTTATTTCACAATCTGCTCAGTTACTGAGGTTTTCACGCACAACCATTTCTAGGGTTTACAAAGAATGGTGTGAAAAGGGAAAAACATCCAGTATGCGGCAGTCCTGTGGGCGAAAATGCCTTGTTGATGCTATTATTATTCTTATTACTATTATTGATTTATAAAGCGCCAACATATTCCATGGCACTGTACAAAGTAAGAAACAAACATGGGGTACATAATACAGACAATGGTGTACACCAATATACAAGATACATAATTGGTGACAAAATACAAAAAATGATACAGCATACAGAATACAAAATACAGAAGTGGTTATGACAGTGATAAATGTAACACGATGAATAAAATGTATAATGATTTCCAAGACACAAAAGGGGGAGAGAGCCCTGCCCTTGCAAGCTTACAATCTAAAGGGAATAGGGTGAAACAAGAGGAGGGGTAAATGCTAGAGGTCAGAGGAGAATGGGCCGACTGATTCAAGCTGATAGAAGAGCAATGTTGACTGAAATAACCACTCGTTACAATCGAGGTTTGCAGCAAGGCAACAACACGCACAACCTTGAGGTGGATGGGCTACAACAGCAGAAGACCCCACCTGGTACCACTCCTCTCCTCTACAAATAGGAAAAAGAGGCTACAATTTGCACGAGCTCAACAAATTTGGGCAGTTGAAGACTGGAAAAATGTTGCCTGGTCTGATTCTCGATAGTCAGAATTTGGTGTAAACAGAATGAGAACATGGATCCATCATGCCTTGTTACCACTGTGCAGGCTGGTGGTGTAATGGTGTGGTGAATGTTTTCTTGGCACACTTTAGGCCTCTTAGTGCCAATTGGGCATCGTTTAAATGAGCATCTCTTTATGGTCCCAAGCTTCAAAGATTCTACACTGGGCCGAAAGGCACCTCAGTTCTCTGAAAGCGGTACATCTAAAAGGAACCTTGAACTGTCTTGCGGACTATTTGAGCAGACGACACCTATTACAGGACGAGTGGAGTCTGAACGATCAGGTATTTACAGATTTTAGGTCTATGGGGAATGCCACAAATGGACTTCTTTTCAACAAAGAAATATGCAAAGTGCCCTCTGTTTTGTTCTCTGAATCCTCAGGACAATCCTTGGAAGATAGACGCATTTTCAATCAGCTGGAGTCATCACAAGATGTACATTTTTCCTCCTCTTCATCTAATTTCAAAGGTATTGAACAAAATTTGAGACCAGGCTCAGGCCATTATGATCGTTCCCTACTGTCCCAAAAGAGATTTGCCTCGAGTCATCTCGTTCTTCCAAACCGTCAGGACCTACTGACCCAGGGCCCAGCATGTCATCCCAACTTAAACCTTCTTCAACTTTCTGCCTGGAATCTGAGTGGTCGATATTAAAAAGGAAAGGATTCTCTAATAAACTGTCAGACTCTTATACAGTAGTAGGAAAAAAGTCACCCGCAGCACATTCAACCAGAGCAGTTGCTACTTCCTGGGCAGAGAGGGCTGGAGCCACTATTGAGCAAATTTGCAAGGCAGCCACCTGGTCAAACCACAATATGTTTGTAAAACATTATAAGCTTGATGTATTGTCAAGTTCTGATTTATCTTTTTGTAGAAAAGTATTGCAGGCTGTTGTCCCTCCCTAAAACGTTCTTGTATATCTTCTCTTACGGTAATGTCTTTTCCAGAAGTCGAAAGGACAGCACCCTAATTACCCACCCGGGTTTTTGTTATTAAAAATAGTTTGAAGCATCATTCTGCGTGGAGACTTTTTTTTTTTTTTTTCTTTTTATTACTGATGGGGTAAGGGCACATGATGATAATATATACCTAACGAATCCCTATCTAATCAATTATGCAAATCTTTTATCTAGCTTCTTGTCCAGAGGTTCATGGAGGGAGACAAGTCTCAGGGTTGCTGTCCTATCGACTTCTGGAAAAGACATCACCTTAAGTAATTTTTGTCTGGGGGAGGGGGGCGGTTGTTTTTCATTCCTGTGCTCACTCTTTTCTGTTGCTCACTTGCGTTTTCAGTCGGCGGCGACTGCTGCACCTGTGTGGCCGTGGCCATGCGCGACCTCGTTCACGTCGCCAGGAGCGTCCTACGCGGGTGCAGTACGAGGTAGTCTCGTACTGCGCCTGCACAGAATGCTCCCGTCCGCAGGAGCGCGAACAAGGACGCATGCGGCCAGGGTCACGCGGGTGTAGTGGCCATCGACTTGTAAGGAAAGTGAGCCGGGACTGGGAGGATCATTGAGTACTGGTGCAACACAGGATGGCTGCAGGGGGCTGGGAGAAGCCCCAGGTAAGTAAAAAAAAAAAAAAAAAAAAAAAAACAAATTTACAGGTTTCCTTTAAATACATTTATTACATTACATTACATTTAAATACTCTAAATATTTTTCAGGATGGAAAAACTTTGCTTGATGAGCTGGAGATCATTGAAGGATTGAAATTTGATCGTGGTTACATTTCTCCTTACTTTATCAACACTGCAAAAGGTAAATTATTAATTACCTTGTATTTAAGTTTGTTAAAGAGAATCTGTAAGTTTAAAAATGCTATGAAAAAAAAAATGCCATTTTATTCTACTCAATGTCCTGGCCCCCTCCGTGCAATTTTCCCCCGGTCCCCACTGGGGCATAGTTTTTCCCCCGGTCCCCACTGGGGCATAGTTTTAATAATAAAGATGGCCGTGGGCATGCACTGTCCTCTTGTGCTGTGAAAACGTGCACAGCACTAGGCATAATTGAAGTGATCTGGAAGAAGTATTTTATCTTCTGATTGTTGTGGGCTCCGTGTCGCTAAATCATGTTACATAGTTACTTTGGTTGAAAAAAGACATACGTCCATCGAGTTCAACCAGTACAAAGTACAACACCAGCCTGCTCCCTCACATATCCCTGTTGATCCAGAGGAAGGCGAAAAAACCCTTACAAGGTAAAAATTCCTTCCCGACTCCAGATGGCAATCAGATAAAATCCCTGGATCAACATCATTGGCATTACCTAGTAATTGTAGCCATGGATGTCATTCAACGCAAGGAAAGCATCTAAGCCCCCTTTAAATGCAGGTATAGAGTTTGCCATAACGACTTCCTGTGGCAATGCATTCCACATCTTAATCACTCTTACTGTAAAGAACCCTTTCCTAAATAAATGGCTAAAACGTTTTTCCTCCATGCGCAGATCATGTCCTCTAGTCCTTTGAGAAGGCCTAGGGACAAAAAGCTCATCCGCCAAGCTATTATATTGCCCTCTGATGTATTTATACATGTTAATTAGATCTCCTCTAAGGCGTCTTTTCTCTAGACTAAATAAACCCAGTTTATCTAACCTTTCTTGGTAAGTGAGACCTTCCATCCCACGTATCAATTTTGTTGCTCGTCTCTGCACCTGCTCTAGAACTGCAATATCTTTTTTGTAATGTGGTGCCCAGAACTGAATTCCATATTCCAGATGTGGCCTTACTAGAGAGTTAAACAGGGGCAATATTATGCTAGCATCTCGAGTTTTTATTTCCCTTTTAATGCATCCCAAAATTTTGTTAGCTTTAGCTGCAGCGGCTTGGCATTGAGTACGATTATTTAACTTGTTGTCGATGAGTACTCCTAAGTCCTTCTCCAAGTTTGATGTCCCCAACTGTATCCCATTTATTTTGTATGGTGTTAGACCATTGGTACGACCAAAATGCATGACTTTACATTTGTCAACATTGAATTTCATCTGCCATGTATGTGCCCATATAGCCATCCTATCCAGATCCTGTTGCAATATAACACTATCTTCCTTAGAGTTGATGATTCTGCACAATTTTGTATCATCTGCAAAAATAGCAACATTGCTCACTACTGTATCCACTAGGTCATTAATAAATAAATTGAAGAGCACTGGACCCAGTACAGACCCCTGTGGGACCCCACTGCTAACAGTCTCCCATTTTGAGTATGATCCATTGACCACAACTCTTTGTTTTCTGTCCATTAGCCAGTTCCCTATCCAAGCACACAGACTCTTCCCCAGTCCTTGCATCCTCATCTTTTGCACCAGACTTTTGTGGGGAACAGTGTCGAAGGCCTTAGCAAAGTCTAAGTATATCACATCTACAGCATTCCCAATATCCATATTAGCATTCACTACCTCATAAAAGCTGAGCATGTTAGTCAAACAGGACCTGTCTTTAGTAAACCCATGTTGATGCTGAGAAATAAGATTATTTTCTACTATGAAGTCATGTATAGTATCTCTTAGTAACCCCTCAAATAGTTTGCATACAACTGATGTTAAGCTTACAGGTCTATAATTTCCTGGATCTGATTTTTTGCCCTTCTTAAATAATGGGAAAACGTGGGCTGTACGCCAATCCACTGGGACTCTGCCAGTTGCAAGAGAGTCACAAAAGATAAGATAAAGGGGTTTATCTATAACTGAACTTAATTCCCTTAGGACCCGAGGATGCATGCCATCCGGGCCAGGTGCCTTGTCTATTTTTAATTTATTTAGTCTTGCCTTTACTTCTTCCTGCGTTAAGTATTTAATATTACAGTTAGAAGATTGAGACTCTTCCGCCTCTGTAATTTGCAACAGTGCTGTTTCCTTTGTAAAGACAGAAGCAAAGAAAGCATTTAATAACTCTGCCTTACCTTGGTCATCCACCATTGAGTTTCCACCTTCATCCTTTAGGAGTCCTATACAGTCAACCTTTCTTTTTTTAGAGTTGATGTACTTGTAAAACTTTTTTGGGTTAGATTTGATATCCCTAGCTATTTGATTTTCAGCTTCGATCTTTGCTAGCCTAATTTCTTTTTTACAATTTTTATTGCACTCCTTGTAATTGCTGAGTGCAGCCTCGGACCCCTCCTGTTTTAGGACCTTATAGGCATTCTTTTTCCTCTTCATTTTATCTCTAACCTTTCTATTCATCCATAGAGGCCTTTTTTTATTCCTAGACATTTTGTTTCCATATGGGATATACATACTACAATATTGATTGAGAATACGTTTAAAAGCTTGCCATTTCCCTTCAGTGTCCTCCCCTTGTAGTACATTATCCCAGTTCACCAAACTTAGTGCCTGCCTAATTTGATTGAACTTTGCTTTTCTAAAATTCATAGTTTTAGTGGTCCCGCTGCCCCGTGGCCTATCAGTCACCAGATCAAACGTTATCATGTTGTGATCACTATTTCCCAAATGTTCTTGAACCTGCACATTTGATACATTATCTGGTCTATTCGAAATGATCAGATCCAGTAACGCATTCCCCCTAGTTGGTTCCGTTACCATTTGAGTCAAGTAATTGTCCTGTAGTGCTGCCAGAAATCTGCTGCTTTTACCAGAATGGGTAGCCTCAATACCCCAGTCAATGTCTGGAAAGTTGAAGTCGCCCATAACTATGACCTCATTTTTACTTGCCGCTTTTTCAATTTGCTGTAGCAATTGCAGTTCTGCAGCTTCATTAATATGAGGTGGTCTGTAGCATACCCCAATAAGCAATTGGCAACTTTTATTTCCACCATGAATATTTACCCAAACGGACTCCACATCTTCGCAATCTTCCTCCATCTCATCGTTGAGGACAGCTGTAAAAGAATTCTTAACAAAGAGACAAACCCCTCCACCTTTTTTCCCTGTTCTATCCCTCCTGAACACATTGTATCCTTTTAAATTGGCTATCCAGTCATGACTTTCATCCATCCATGTCTCGGTTATTCCCACAATGTCATAGCCTTTGTCATTCAGAATGAACTCTAGTTCATCTATTTTATTTGCAAGGCTCCGAGCATTGGTTATCATGCACTTTATATTTTTACCACCACATTTACCAATTTTGTTTACCTGAAATGGGCTACTTGAAGTTTTACCAACCTCCTTAATCTTTACACTGTCCCCACCCCCCTCTCCACCCCCCATAATGTTAGGCTCCCACTGTCTTTTTACCTTATCTTGTCTATATGTTGAGACTTTATCCTCCCGCCTCCCCCCAGATCCTAGTTTAAAATCTCCTCCAACCGTTTAGCCATCTTCTCCCCCAATGCAGCTGCACCCTCCCCATTAAGGTGCAGCCCGTCCCTGCTGTAGAACCTGTAGCCGACTGCAAAGTCTGCCCAGTTCTCCAGGAACCCAAACCCTTCCTTCCTACACCAATTTCTCAGCCACTTATTTAACTCCCTAAGCTCCCTCTGTCTCTCAGATGTAGCACGTGGCACTGGCAGTATTTCAGAGAACACCACCTTGGAGGTCCTTGCTTTAAGTTTATCTCCAAGTACCTGAAAATCATTTTTGAGGACCTTCCATCTCCCACTAACTTTGTCATTGGTGCCAATGTGTACCATGACAGCCGGGTCTTCCCCAGCCCCACCCAATAATCTGTCAATTCTTTCCGCTATATGCCGAACCCGAGCACCCGGGAGGCAACAGACTGTACGGCATTCACGGTTTCTTCGACAGATTACCCTGTCTGTGCGCCTAATAATTGAATCCCCTACCACCAGTACCTGTCTAGCCTTAGCTGCACTCCTATTCCCTTTCTCGTTACAGCAGTCTGCCCCTTGGTTGCTAAGGAGCACATCCTGCTGCAGCATTGCTACTCCAGAGTCGTCCTCACCAATATTACGCAAACAAGCATACTTATTAGTGAGGGACAACTCGGGACTAGCCTCCCTGCCACTTTTTCCCCTACCCCTTCTAACTGTGACCCAACTAGCGGCTACCTCTGCTTCTTGCTCCGGCTTTACTCCACCCACCTCATCTTCAAGGGTTCCATCAAGTGTCTGGATCGTGAGATCCAAGCTCATCTCCATGTTGTGTATGCGTCTCAGTGTTGCGAGATGCTTATTTAGCTCTGCGACTTCCGCCTCTAACCGAGCAACACGCACACATCCAGGGCAACAGTAAACACCCTCAATCCGCTGATCAAGGCATGCATACATGCTGCAGGATGTACACTGTACTGCATTGTCCAACATGATGACTATTGTGTGGGGAAAATTTATTTAAAGTAAACTATGGTGGTAAAAGATGAAACGGGAGAGTGAGTGACGTTCGGGAGTAAGTGTAGCTGGGGTGGAAGAGGGGGAGGGGTGGAGGAGGGGGAGTGAGTAAGTTGGGGTGGAGGAGGGGGAGTGAGTAAAGTTGGGGTGGGGGGGAGGAGGGGAGGGGGAGTGAGTGAAGCTGGGGTGGAGTCCTCAAAACTTAAAGACTACACCACAACGTGTTAGCACATTCTAACCAATGCAAAAAAAACCGCAATATTGGTTGAAGGTTTTTTTTTTTTTTTTTTTTTTTTTTTAGTCCTTACCTGTTTCCTCTCCCTTCTCTCTTTGTGCCTGTGTTCTAACGCCTGTTTTTTAACGCCTATGCCACTTGTGTCGAAGCCACTTAGTGAGCAAGCCACAGACTGAGCAAGCTCAGTACTGAGACCTGAAGCTGTCCAAATACCTCGTGTTACAGCTAATCCCTCCCCCTAGCTGATTGACAGCCTGCTGCAAACAGAGAAAAAAAAATTGTACTTTTAAAACAAGCACTTGCTGTTAGATATCTGATGAATCGCTATGCACAAGCCCCAGATATCAAAGCAGCAACACACACACTTTACAAACAACAGCAATATAATATAATCAGAATTCTGATGTCTGGAATCTGACTTTTCAGTTCTTATGTGCCTAACTCTGCATTCCTCACAGACCCCGCTCGCTCAGACACCGCTCACAGACACGCTAGGAGCAGGGACTGCTTGCAGCATGTCTGTGAGCGAGAGGGATCTGTGGGGGGTGCAGAGCCAGGCACATAAGTCAGATTCCAGACATGCTTTAGCAACTGGGAGCCCACAACAATCAGAAGATAATTCTGTCTGTGAGAAGGCAGGCAGGATTGTGCATTAGACAGGCATAGAGGGGGTGTGGAGGGGGGTCCACACATTGAGCTGTAATGGGCGTGCACTGGGCGTTCCCATTTCAGCAGATGCAGTCCCTGCCTGATTACCATCCGACCAGGGGCGTAACTAGAAACCACTGGGCCTTCCTGCAAAATTTTGGATGGGCCCCCCATCAAATCCATCTGCCCCCCACCCCCGGGCAATACACCACAAATAAAATGACCCCCCCGACACCTAACGCAGGGACCCCCAACCACAAAACAGAAATCGGGCAGGCTGAGGCACCCCAACAACACAGAAATTAGGCAGACAGCTGATCCACACACACAGACACACACACACACAGACACACACACACACACACAGACACACACACACACACACAGACACACACACACACACAGACACACACACAGACACACACACACACACAGACACACACACACACACACACACACACACACACACACACACACACACACACACACACACAGACACACAGACACACAGACACACAGACACACAGACACACAGACACACACACAGACACACACACACAGACACACACACACAGACACACACACACACAGACACACACACACACAGACACACACACACACAGACACACACACACACAGACACACACACACACAGACACACACACAGACACACACACAGACACACACACAGACACACACACAGACACACACACAGACACACACACACACACAGACACACACACAGACACACACAGACACACACAGACACACACAGACACACACAGACACACACAGACACACACAGACACACACAGACACACACAGACACACACACACACACACACACACACACACACACAGACACACACACACACACACACACACACACAGACACAGCCTCGCAGCGGCAGACATGACATTTCCTTCCATTCATCACCCTGTCTGTAGGAGATTGCGGCAGAAGAAGACACAGAAGTTCTGTAACTCCTAGCAGCCCACAAGGGATTACATCGGCGTGCGAGTCCATCCTGCGTGCTTGAGGGGGGCTGATAAGGAAGCATCCAGAGGTTGAAGAGAAGCATGCCTCCAGGTCCTAGTGCCCGCCACTGCACCAGACAGCAATAGCCTGCTCGCAATTTGTGTCCTACTCCTCCCCGTGCTTGTTAATGCATGCGGGTGGCTTGTGGGCACCAGAGACGCGGGACCACTGCCCCCGCATCCCTTGCAGGGGCGGTAGTTATGCCCCTGCATCCGACTATCTTCGACAAGGAGGAGAAAAATGGGTGCAAACGGGTGAAGGGGAAAATCTAAGAGGCTGCAGTAAGTCAGAACACATCAGCACAAGTACTGCAGCATGCAGGATAGTAGAAAGGAAGGGGTAATATTTGTTACAGAGCCTCTTTAAAGTCCAGCCTCCAAATATACAGTTGTCGGGATGCGTTTGTCTGAAGCTATAGTTGCATAGTTTGGATGAAAAAAGACCAAAGAGAAAAATAAAAATAAAACCCCATCCCGAATCTGCACATATCCCAGTTGATCCAGGGGAAGGCAAAAAAAAAACCTTACAAGGCCTGGGAAAGTTAGCATTAGGCCCCGTTCACACTACATGCATTGCCGTCCATATTTCGGCAACGCGTGCTGGAGGCAGACATGCACGAAAATCAGACATGCTTAGACTGCACTGTCTGATGTTCACACTATATGCGTTCTGTACCATTTTTTTCCAAAACAAGCGGCTTACCCATTCACTGTCAGTGAATGGGATCAGCCACGCAACGCATGCAAACGCATATGGTGTGTGATCGTCGGGCAACTGGTATTTTAAAAGGACAAATCCATATGCTCCTTAGTTTAGGTTCCCTTTAAGTTACTTTTTTTTCCCGTACTATAAGATGCACCTAGGGTTAGAGGGCAAAACCCAGCGGGAAAAAGTGTACTAAACCTAGTGCATCTATGGTCCAGGGGGCGTCTTGTAGATGTTCTCCCACCAATTATTTTGACTTCCTCCTGTTCCCTTTTGTGGCTTTCCTAAGTTACCGCAGGTATCACTCTCCTGACCCGATGAACGCGGTGATCAGCAGCTGTCCTGGTGTCCTCAGTGTGCCTGATGTTCTTCTGCACTGTTCCATTCCCCCGTAAAGTAATAAGACTACAGCAGCCACAGGTGGGCATCACTCACCTCATCCTTGGAGCCCGCGTGGTCAGCCGCTTGTCTCTTTCATCCCTTCCCTCTAGTACCAGTTCTTCTTGGTCGTGTCATTACAGACGTGACTGCACTAGAGGGAATAAGTGAGAAAGGCAAGCGGTTGTTCACTCGGGCTCCAAGGATGAGGTGCGTGATGCCCACAGTGGCTGCCACCCCTTATCTAAGCTACATTAGGAGCGGAAGAGTGCAGGAGGATGCCAGGGACACTGACTCCAGGACAGCAGCTGATCACCGCAGGCATCGGGTCAGGTGATTGACACCACTCAAACCCAAACCTACCATGAAGGTGTAAGAAAAGGTAATTCTTTTTCCCAAGGTAGCTAGTACAAATAGTCAAACAAATCCACAACTCTGCCTCCAATAAAGTTCACTTTTATTAAATTGCACAAAGGACAAACAAAATGGCTGATCCGTTTTATAAAGCAATGTTAGCCATAGCCATGTGATTCCTGCGGTTGCTGGTGATCACATATCTTTTTAAGTTGTTACCTTTGCTCAGTTATGCATTTTAATGGTACCCCTTGTTGGCAAATCTTTTCCTTTTCACTTTTTTTTTTTAATAGGTCAAAAATGTGAATTCCAAGACTCATATCTTCTTCTCAGTGAAAAAAAAATTTCTAGTGTTCAGTCTATAGTTCCAGCTCTCGAGATTGCCAATGCCCACCGCAAACCCTTGGTCATTATAGCTGAAGATGTTGATGGGGAAGCTTTGAGTACTTTAGTATTAAACAGGTAAATGAAAGTACATTTTTATGTTTTCTTTTGCTTGCTATTTGCTTTAACGGACTTATCCCTGTGCTGCTTTCATCATATGTGGAACTGTGGGCTGCATATTCACTGTTGCAATTATTGGCCTGTGGAACTTTTACTAGCATCCAGGTTGATCCAATTAAGAGTAGGTTCACACTTGTTCTAAAAACGTATCAGTGGCTCCGGTTTTTGGCCCAGATCAAAACCGTAGCCATGGACACCAATGTTAAAAATGGCGTCCATCTTCACTTAAAAAAAAAAAAAAAATGATCCGTGGCCGTTCCGGGGGATCCGTTTTGAAAACCTTAACGGGCGGTCCGGACTTGTCGGGACTTCACAGACCACACATGGAGCCGGATACATGGAGGGGTAGTGAAAATCAATAGAAAAACTGATCCCCCTCTACACAATTCACAAAACCTTATTCCTATAAATCATAACACAATTTTTAACTTCAAAAATAGGACTAATTAAAACGTAACTTTTAATAATTTACATCTATAAAATAGGACAATGTTGATATAAGCTAGCTGTCAAAATACTGATAAAACTCCGTTATAATGAGCTAGGGGTCTTTAGTAAGCATCACTGGAGAATTTCTCCACCCCCAAGTTCATCATAGTAACAATCAATTACAACATGTTTCACTTCCTAGCGGAAGCTTTTTTTAAGGGAACAAAGTAAGGTGCAATAGTGCATAGGTGCTAAGGTGCAATTACTTTAAAACAAAAAACACAGAGAATCATGGAACATGTCCGCTCATGACAGAAGCCTAAGAAGACTGGCTTTCATGGAGCCCTTTTATATACTAATTTAGGATCACATGGGCTTGGGTGTGTCTCAGATCCCGCCCTTATATTTGTGTTGTCCACCCTGATTGGTTACTGAATATGCCCATCATAGGTCCAGCCAATCAGTGAAAGTCTCCATAGGGTTCCATTCTGTCCTTAAAACCACTTATTTCATGTCCCAAAGTTTCCAGAATAACTGGGTGATTCCCCATGACGTTCATCTGTATCCCAACACACTTACAGTGTTGCTCACAAATCCTTACAAAGACGCAGAGATTCTGTGCTTTTGATTAGTCAGAGACTCCTCCAGGCATCACACGTCCGCTCAGCCAATCCGGATGAAGTTCCGCCCCTCGATCTCCGTTACGCCTATCAGCTCTCCGTCACCAATTTCCACGATTCCCTTCTCTTTTGCCTTTTTAAAGAGGCAAAAGAGAAGGGAATCGTGGTAATTGGTGACTTTGACTGTATTTTGAATAAACACCCGACTATTCCCACCTTTTATGCGCTCCCTAAAGTACACAAGAACCTAAACGATCCTCCAGGTCGCTCAATAGTATCCGGTAATGGCAGCCTCAGGGATCTTTTATATAAAATCAATGATATTAAAATAACGGATAACTTGTGGCTGGCAAGCCTGGATGTGGAGACTCTTTACAATAACACCAAACATGATCTGGGCCTCAAGGCAGTTAATTATTTCTTACAAACTAGTAGTATGTAGGGAGTAGATTGTGAGCTCCTCTGAGGGACAGTTAGTGACAAGATAATATACTATGTACAGCGCTGCGGAAGATGTCGGTGCTGTATAAATGCTAAATAATAATAATATACATCTAAGGGAGCATTCCTTGTTCTACAGCTCTTAGATTTCATTCTGACTCATAATTACTTCGTTTTCCAAAATCAGTTTTGCAAACAAGAGAAAGAATGTGTTATGGGGACGGCTTGTGCTCCCACCTACGCTAACCTTTTGCGCAGTTGGTGGGAGGATACCACGGTTTTTGGCGAGGAGCTCGCGATTTACGCATCCCATATTGTTTTCTGGGGCCGTTTCATAGACTATATTTTCGTCCTGTGGAACGGCCCCAGAGAGATGTTCCTGGAATTTGTGTCTATATTGAACACCAAGGAAATAGGGATGTTCTTTACGTATGAGATTGATCGCAACTCTATATTAATTTTCTGGATGTACAAATTTGTAAAAACGCAACAGGGGGCATTGACGCAAATATTTTTACAAAGCCGACCTCAACCAATTCCCTACTAAGTTGGGAGAGTTTCCATCCAATCCCTCTAAAAAGAGGGATCCCCAGGGGTTCATTTCTTAGAGCAAGAAGAAATTGCTCAAACTCAAATGACTTCGAATCAGAATGCCACAATTTGCAGAAGAGATTCAAGGAAAGGGGTTACCCAGAAAATGCAGGCAAAATCGGTGGAGAGGCATGATTTATTCCGAAAAAGAGAAAAGGAAAAGGTATGAGGAGAGATGGAGGATGATAATGTAGTAAGAATTAATACATTCACGTATCGATCAGTTAATATTAAAAAGGTGGTGGAAGGGGGGCGTGGTCTGGCTATGGAGTAGTGAGGACGCGCGGCTCCTGAGCTCTGAGTCCGATTATCCTGCATAATCCTCCCCTCTTCAGACAGCCCTTTTTTCCTGCTCCTGTGGCGGACGACTGCTACTAAGCATCCCTGGGACTCTCTGAGGCACAAACATGGCATCCCCCCAAGTCTGGTTCGGCCGCAGCACGCCTGGCAAAATACGCACATGGCTCCAAAGATGGCGGCGGCGCTTCCTCCCCCTCCGCAGAATCTGCAGCACAGGACCCTCTGGACGATACAATCCCGCTGGAAGGGGTAGAGGAAGAAGCCAGCAGGTCGCCTATATCACCGGCAACCACCCGCAGTGAGTACACACAGAACCCTGCGAACATAGGGGCTGAGCCCGGGGACAAGATGGCTGCGGATACAGCACTAGGCCCAAATGTAGATGCGGAGCCTTCCAGAATGCAGCTTCTAGAGGCCATCCTGGAGCTAAAATCCTCCCTATCAGGCAAACTGGACTCCATACAATCCGAGCTGACATTTGTGAAAGCAGATATGCACAAACTTAGAGACCGCACCAGCGAGGCAGAAAAACGCGTAAGCAACCTAGAAGATGATATAAGGCCACTACAGTCAGATATGCATTACCACAACAAAATTACAGATGATTAGATCTCGAGAATAGATCTAGGCGGAACAACCTACGCTTCGTGGGATTCCCAGAAAAAGCTGAAGGTACTTCTGCTGAGGAGTTTCTGGAGGAATGGATCACCTCCTCTCTTTCTGAATTTAAGCCCTCTAAGCTTTTCTCCATTGAAAGAGCACACATAATTCCCAGTGGCCCCCCTAAACCAGGCGCAGCTCCAAGACCCTTGATCGCTAAGTTTCTGAATTACAGAGACAAAACTGATATTCTGAGAGCAGCAAGAATAGCGAAAGCACCGATTCAATTTAACGGGGCAGATGTTCATATATACCAAGATTTTTCAGTGGATGTACAAAAACAAAGACTTGCATTTCTGGATGTTAATTCTCAGGGACAAAAGCATAAGCTACAGCATGATGTTCCCAGCTAAGCTGCGTGTTGTGCATGAAGAACGTGTTCTGTTTTTTACTGATCCGCATGATGCAGTTAAGTGGTTGGAATCGATTGGCATAGACAGGCCCAGAGCTGCCCCGCCAGCGCGGCGCAGGGTTCAATAACCTAAAAGATCATATTTATGCCATATACAGCCTCATGATACCTTGGTTCCTTGTATGCTCTCTGGTATAAGTTCACTAATATATCTGTGCTTTTCAAGTACTGCGTGTTGTAAGAAGAGCATATAGCAATAAGGTGAATGCTAAAAGACTTGATCTTGTTATGTGCACCATACTTTCGGGAACTGCGGTACCTTTAAAAACACGTATGTCTGGAACTACCTAACGGATATGCAGTAAATACAGATCCGGTCAAAAGGCAGATGTACTATCTCAGCTCTGGTTACAATACTTATGACTTTGAGTTATGTTATCTGAACATTACATATGATGGCAGCGGTGTGTGCTATAAGGAGTCAATATTACGAAGCTGTATTTAATACCTGTCTGTGAAATGTATATTTCTCAGGACTCTGGAGTTGACTTCTCTAGCTAACGTCTCTATATGCTGCAAGGGTTTGGGTTTAAGGCGGGTTGTAGTTTTAGACAGCTTGCGGGGTGGGTTGGGGTTAGTTGGGATATGTTTCTCCCCTTCTCAATGACAGTGCAATTATATGTGTTAATGTATCTATTAGCTGGAGAATATGCGAGTTCATTTAATTTTCCACTGTTCCTTGACAATGGCTGATTTTAAAATACTGTCCTGGAACGTAAGAGGCATGAATCATCCCATCAAACGTCGCCTGGTATTTGATTACATGAAAAAATATAATCCTTGTGTTGTGTCTTCAGGAGACACATTTGGTCGGAGCAAAGCTAACCTGCCTTAAGAAACCCTGGATAGCGAATGTATATGCCGCACAGCACTCCAATTATTCTAGAGGTACTGTCATCTTAATTGCAAAAAAAGCTCCAATTAAAGTTGTGTCTGTGCATTCTGACCATTTGGGCAGATTTGTTATTATACAATTTTCTATGGAAGGTCGTATGCTGATAATTGCATCTGTGTATGTTCCCCCCCCCCCCCCCACCACCATTTCATGTCTCTGTCCTGGAAAAAATGTTCTTGCATATTTACGATATGCCCCCATTCTTCTTTGTGGGGACTTTAATAATATTCTAGATCCTACCTTGGATAAATCCAGTTCGGGTGAACAGAGGGGTTATTGTACCTTTAAAGATTGGGTTCAGAAGCACTGCCTCCATGATATGTGGCGTTGGAGTAACCCAAATAAAACCACCTTCTCCTGCTTCTCTGATCCCTCCAGATCCATGTCACGAATAGATATGCTAGGCACATATGATCTACTCTCTAAAATTAACAGCATTAACTATTTGCCTCATGGAATTTCGGATCACTCTCCTATGATTGGTACATTGCTAGCTGGCTCAGGACCTGGGATTAGGGGTATGAGATTGTAAAAACCAAATGGCTGAGTATTGGCATCTGAATCAGGGGTCTGCCTCCATGGATATAGTATGGGATGCTTCGAAGGCCACTCTGCGGGGTCACTTTGGGCACATAAAAGGGATTATACTTAAAAATGATGAAGCTTACATAAATGCTACTGAGGCATCAATGCTAGCGGCAAGGGAAACTTTTGAGTTGTCTCGTTCAATAGATAACTATCAGGCCTGGATCGGGGCTAGACGAGCTCATGAGCTGAAACTACTGAATAGAGCTAAACGTAAAGAATTCATAGGTCATCAAAAGCTGTTCGAATGGGGCAATAAAATCTAGCAAAATCCTGGCTAATTTAATTAAAACTCAATCACCCTCTATTGCAATCCCCAGAATTCTCTCTAACGGTTGTGAACTATCTACTACCACAGAAATTTTGAAAGAATTCTATAGTAACCTGTACAGGAGCCCCCCGGCCCCAGACCGAGTCTGTATATCTCAATTCTTAAGCAATTGCCAATTACCAGTGGTAGATGATGCAGACAAATTACTGTTAGATGCCCCACTTACCCTTGAAGAAATCTCTCTGGCCATAAACAATCTTAAACCCAACAAGACCCCGGGACCTGATGGGATACCGGCAGAGTGGTATTTGAAGAGTAAAACAATATCTGCCCCGGCATTACTTAAAACCTTCGATGGAGCGTTCGACTCTGGTTGTTTGCCTGCCTCCATGAGGGAAGCACATATCACTCTCCTCCTGAAGCCAGGTAAGGATCCAGACACCTGCGACTCCTATAGACCCATATCCTTATTAAATTCGGATGTGAAAATACTCGCTAAGGTTCTAGCAAATCGCCTGAAATTAATAATCTGGAAATTGGTATTTCAAGATCAAACAGACTTTATTCCTGCAAGATCCATTAAATTAAACCTCAGAAGGTTATTTGTTAACCTCCAGCACTCACATAGCAATTCGGGATCCAGAACCCTTTTAGCACTAGATACAAATAAGGCTTTTGACACTGTCTCCTGGCAATACCTATGGACAGTGTTGGATGCCTTTCAGATTGGTGCCACCTTTAAGAAGTGGGTACAACTCTTATACACTGACCCTTTGGCCCGCGTTATTGTAAATAATCAACTCTCGGACCAGTTCCCCATAAACAGAGGCACACGGCAGGGTTGCCCCCTGTCGCCATTGCTTTTTGCACTAGCAATGGAACCCCTGGCTGCATATAGGATCGGGGTATTGGTGGGTGGATAATTAGTAAAGTACATGAGAAAATTTCCCTTTATGCGGACGATGTCCTATTATATCTTGATAATCCGGGTTCCTCGTTGCGGAGGGTACTGGAGGTTTACGGAATGTTTGGTGGTATATCTGGCTTAAAGGTTAATTGGACTAAATCAATATTATTCCATGTGGACCCAGTGCCCCCTGAGTCATTGCTGCCCAATCAACCTCTACAAATCGTTCCCTCATTTAAATATCTTGGCATTAATATTTCAAGACGTAATGAAGACTATATAAAATATAATCTCTCCCCAGTACTACATAACATTGAAGGGAAGCTAAAAAGTTGGTCCGCACTGCCCTTGGACTTGCTCGGAAGAGTAAATATAATCAAAATGATTATTGCACCCAAACTTCTATATATTTTACTAATGGCACCCTGCTGGATCCATGAATCCCACTTCCGCAACATCAATACTTTAGTACAGCACTTCTTTTGGGCAGGTAAACCACCTAGACTATCTCTAGACACTTTACGAATGCCAACTAACTTGGGAGGCCTAGCCTTGCCGCATTTCCAACTGTATTATTTGGCTGCTCAACTTACCTACGTTAGACGCTGGTTGCACTGCATTAGAGATGATGCCTCTCTTGATACCGAAGCTGATATAGCTACTTCATATGAGTCATTATGCAACGTTATATATAGGGGTAGCACAGTTATACCAGGAGAAAATACAATCTTGAAGGTTTCCCTTAAGATTTTTTATAAATCCATGAAGGTTGTAGGTGAAAAAATTGATAAATGCTCTCCTAGCTCCCCATTATGGTGTAACCAGCGCTTACCAGAATTCTTAACTATGGACGGGGCAGATTTTTGGGTCCAAAGGGGGGGTAAAATACATACATCAACTTTATCAGAATGGTATCTTTAAAACATGGTCTCAAATGGTATCTGAATTCCAGTTACCCAGATACTCTAAATTTAGATATTTTCAAATTAGGCATGCTGCTATGTCCCAATTTAAATCCCTACAAGTGCAACTAACTGCAGGGGTCATAGAAAGCTGGCTATTAGCCAAAGATGATGTAGGACTAATCTCCAAATTTTACTCCAATCTTACCACCTACAAGTACTCGCCCCGTCTGAGTAAGTCCAGGGCATTGTGGGAAAACTGGGGAGAAGAAATAACGCGTGAAGAATGGGCAGATTTCGCTGATACGTACATGAGGTCAGTTATATGCTCTAGGGATAAACTCATTCAGTTACGCTGGTTTCACCAGGTATATTATACTCCAGTTAAAATTGCGAAATTTGCTAGTGGAGCCAGCGATGTATGTTGGAGGTGTGGACATAGCCCGGGTACCTTTCAACACATGGTATGGGACTGTACTATAATACAAGTATTTTGGCAGGAGATATCACGCTTTATGAACAATGCATTGGAAATCTCCACAGTATCCTCATATAAGGCTTATCTACTAGGTATGATAGACAATTGGCCTTTAAGTAAGCATAAAACAACTCTGGTTAGATTGCTATTATTCTATGCCAAAAAAGCCATCGCTCTTGAATGGAAAAACTCCTCAGCTCCCTCCATCAATTTATGGAAGAAATTAATTAATAATGCCCTCCCTTTATATAAGCTAACCTGGATGGCCAGGGGGTCCTCAGCTAAATTTGACAAAGTGTGGAAAAAATGGATAGATGCTTCAGAATCAGCAATTGATCACTTAGATATAAACCCACATATTTTAGATACCTTGTAATTCTATGATAAGAGGGATTTGGCTTGCTCCATTAAAGACCATCATATGCATGATTTCAGCATGTACTCACTTACTAAAAGTACTCTAACTCAGCCTACGGTCTCTTACTTGTACTATACAGAACTGTCATAAATATGTGCTTGTTTCTCGCAATATATGCTTACGGCTATATAGCTTGTACAACTGTACTTTTTAGTCACTGTCAAGGATTGGGGATACTGTTTTGTCTTGTCTTGTTTTGTTTTGTTTTATCTGTTCAAATGTCTAAGAAATCAATAAAAAGATTTTTTTTTTTTTAAAAAAGTGGTGGAAAGACACTGGTCGATTCTACAACTTGATCTACAACTGAATGCCCTCTTACCACCAACCCCCCGGTTTACATACATAAGGGGGAAGAACCTTAGTGATGCTCTTATGCACTCATTTCTGCCGGCAAAGGGTAGAAAATTTAAAGGGAAGAAGAAAACTTGGTTGAATCCTGCCCTGAATGGCATGTATAAATGTGGCAAATGTAAGGCCTGCAGTAATGTGGTTAAATGTAAGGCATTTAGAGCCCCTAAAAATAATAGGATTTACAAACTATTGGATTTCTTCAATTGTGACACGGAAGGGGTAATTTATGCCCTGAAATTCCCGTGCCCTCTTATCTATGTAGGAGAAACTACGAGAGCCGTAAAGAAGAGAATATTGGAGCACATTTGAGACATAAAACATAAGTGGAATACACCAGTGGCAAGACATTTTGTACAGATGCATGAGGGGGATGCTACCCTCCTGAGATTTTGAGTAATACAACTATGGCAATTGGGCCCGAGAGGGGTTAACCTTGATCTCAAACTTGGGCAGCTTGAGGCAAAATGGATCTATAGGCTGGGCACACTATCACCAGTTTGTCTCAATGAGGGTTTTACATTCACTCCTTTTTTTTTTTTTTTTTTTTTTTTTTTTTTTTATAAATGTCAGTATGGAACAATACCCTTTATGGGTTTGTTGATTCCCACTCGAGACCCTTCTATACATTGATCCGTGGATTTAGGTGCAATATCAGGAGATTTAAATTGGAGATTCTATTTCTTTGTATCCCTCTCTATTTAAAAGCATTAGATGTTATTGGCCACTTTACTTGGGTCTTCTGATTATGAGAAATGTGAATGTCTCAGTTATGACATTTCTGCTTTGATTTCCAAGATCTATATGTCTCCTTTTTGATATATCCACTGGTGCTGTAATCTTTGTGGATGTTACACATTCCTTCTGATCTCTTTACATTTACCTTGGATGTTACACCTGATCTTTATGATCTCTTTATATTTGCCCTGTAGGAATGTTTATTAATATCTTCTAAGGGGTGCTTCTTTGGATTATGAGTATCCGTTGTCTAGCAGAATTGCCTTGTATTATTAAATTTCTGTCGCAAGAATAAGCCTTACCTACATGTGTGTACTCGTTTTTTGATAGGCATTGTCTGTAATGATCTCCGTGATTTGAATTGAACCGCTCCCCAGATATGCAGGAAAAATGAGTGGTAATAAAGTGTCAGAGACAAATAAAACCGATCTTTATCGAGTATTAGTGACTCAAATATTAAATGAATCGATTCCTAAGATGAGCCGGTCGGTACAAACAAAAAGAACCGGCTCCTAGAGAGTAATAGTGACTCAGATTCTAAAAGAACCGATTCTTAACATGTGCCGCTCTGGATAGATGACCTGTGCGGATTAATCTTTTGAATTAAAA
This sequence comes from Hyperolius riggenbachi, assembly GCF_040937935.1. Classification (NCBI taxonomy): domain Eukaryota; kingdom Metazoa; phylum Chordata; class Amphibia; order Anura; family Hyperoliidae; genus Hyperolius; species Hyperolius riggenbachi. The sequence continues at coordinate 191,607,767 of NC_090652.1, forward strand.
AAAAAAAAATTCTTGGGATTCAGAACTAGTCAGTAATGCCCCAGAGACACGGCTCCCGTCTGGATTGATGACGCTGATCCCAGACGGAGAGCTGACAGGCATAACGGAGATCCGAGGGGCGGAACTTCATCCGGATTGGCTGAGCGGACGTGTGATGCCTGGATGAGTCTCTGACTAATCAGAAGCGCCGAATCTTTGCGTCTTTGAAAGGACTCGTGAGCAACACTGTAAGTGTGTTGAGATACGGATGAACGTCATGGGGAATCGCCCAGTTATTCTGGTAACTTTGGGACATGAAATAAGTGGTTTTAAGGACAGAATGGAACCTTATGGAGACTTTCACTGATTGGCTGGACCTATGATGGGCATATTCAGTAACCAATCAGTGTGGACAACTAAATAAATAAATAAATTAGTATATAAAGGGCTCCGTGAAAGCCAGTCTTCTTAGGCTTCTGTCATGAGCGGACACGCTCCATGATTCTGTGTTTTTTTTTTTTTGTTTGTTTTATGTAATTGCACCTATGCACTATTGCACTTCACTTTGTTCCCTTGAAAAAGCTTCCGCTAGGAAGTGATACATGTTGGGTTATTGTTTGGGTGGGAGTTTTGTGTAATTGATTATTACTATGATGAACTTAGGGGTGGAGAAATTCTCCAGTGAGGGTTACTGAAGACCCCCTCTACACAGGCAGCTTTGAACACAGAAATGGATCAGTTTTTTGTGCCAGCCTGTGGGTGGGGAGGATCCCCCATCCCTGCTCCCTCTCCAGCTATTTGCGCAAATGTAATGTAGGCAGTGAGCAGGGAAGCTTATACTCTTTCCTTCTGCCACTCGCCGCTAGACTTCCTGCAATGCTGCCCTCCGAAGTATAAAGGGCGGCATTGCAGGAAGTCTAGTGGCGAGCGGTGGAATGCAAAGAAAGAAGGTAAGCTTCCCCGCTCCCTGCCTACATTACATTAGCAACTTTTGTGCAAATATCTGCAGGGGGATCAGGGGACCCAGGTGAGGGAGGGGGGGCAACCCGATGCCCCCCCTTCCCCCCTCCTTTTTCTGCCCTGCCTGCTTTCCTCCCCAGTTTGGCATCCTTCCCCCACAGCGCTGGGCATATGTTTCCACGGACTGGATATGTATGCTGCAAATACATTTAAAAGAGGAAAAAAGGAGAGGAAATAATTCTGGGGCTTTCTCCTGCCCCCTCCACGCAGATCGCTCCCTTTCCGCGATCTAAATCCTCTTCGATTCTTGCGTAGCGGCCCCATTCTGTGCGGCATAAAACTTTTATGCCTCCTCGTCTCAGGGTCACTTTAACCTCCCTGGCGGTAATCTGGTAGTGTAGCTTGGGATAGCCGCCGGGAGCTCATTGCAGAAAATTGAGTGCAGCGGGTGTTTTCACTCACCTCCCGGGAGATCCAGATGTCAGTAGCCGCTCTCCTTCCTGTCCTCCGAGGCTCTGAATCACTCAGTTACAGCACCACCCAGAGGATGAAGGTAAATTTGCAGCGCTGGAACCCAGGGAGGTAAGTGAGAGCAAGGGCTGCCGGCATAACTTTTTTTTTTTTTTCTTTTTCCCCTGATCTTTTTTTTTTTGGGGGGGGGGGGGGGGGGGTGTCTGAAATGTTTCAAAGACCCTAAAATCCAGAAGTAATCATACTGCCAGGGAGGTTAAAGGATACCAGAGCCTAACTAAAAACAGGGGGAGCAGGCTAGTACTAGGTGCAGTCCAGATGCCCACCGCTTGACCCCTCCCCCTTTCTCCTCCATGTCCCTCTGTCCTAGCGTGATGCCTCTTTGCAGCTCAGTCTGGATTGCCAGAGTTGGGCATTCGTATTACCAGAGCCAAACATAAAACTACAGAAACAGGGGAGTAGACATGTACTAGGTGCAGTCCACATGCCCACCGCTTCCCCCGTTCTCTTCAGTCTTCCTCCTTCATTTTGTAATCCCTCTGCACAGCTGAATCCAGGTCGCAGGAGTCGGGCAGTAGTGCGCAGGCGTGTGCGGCCAGGAGTGCTCTGCGCGTGTGCACAACGGCCCGATGATTTAATCGTGCAGAGTGCTCTTGGCTGTGCGTGCCGGTGCACTACTGCCTGCCTGACTGCGGCGACCTGAATTGAGCTGTACAGAGGGATTCTGACCAGTGACCTTGACTCAGCTGCACAAAGGGATTACGGTTTGAAGAAGGGGGAGTTAAGAGAACCCTTTTTTTTTTTTTTGTTTCATGTTCGGCTCTGGTATCCTTTAAGACCGTAATACCCTGTCTCTTCTATAGTTTCCAGAGCTGTTTCTAGGGACACGCCTGAATCTGCTATTTATAAAATCGTATCGTCTGCGCAGAGGCGTAGCACCATGTGGAAGTTTTGGATTTTGGAATGCAAGCATATATATAGCAGGCCAGGGGTTCAACACCCAACGCATATATAAGGGGAGAGAGGAGGCACCCCTGTTTGTACCTCTACCAAGAGGGAGTGAATCTGAGATCCATCTGTTTGTGCACACCCTAGCCCATGGGGCATTGAATAGGAGTCTTGTACATTGAGGCAGACTGGGCACTATCACTTTAACTGCTTTTATTTCATCTTGAGGCCATATGAACATTTGTTGTGGTAAGAATATTACATCATTTTCGCCATACATTGGTGTTGTCACAAACCTTAGATGGTGGTGCTGGAGTGCTGGGCACGTGGGTGACCAGGGGAACTGCCGTCCTCTTTCCCCTGGTCACCCACGTTCCCAGCACCACCATCATCTAAGGTTTGTGACAACACCATTGTATGGCGAAAACTATGTAATATTCTTACCACGATGAATGTTCATATGGCCGCAAGATGAAAAAAAAGCAGTTAAAGTGATAGTGCCCAGTCTGCCTCAATGTACAAGATTCCTTATGATTGGTTTCTGCTCCTGATCTGCTGGTTGCACGTCACTAAGCTTGCCTGGTAAAGCCTTTATACAGGTGTGACAGTGGAGTTTGAGTGTAATCTGCGCAGGTACAGACTGGTCCCCTTCTTTCCCTCAGAGGACATTCTCCTGAGTGCCGAGTGGCATCCAATTCTACTGTGTACTTGATAGCATTGAATAGGAGGTTTACCTTTAAAGTCTGGTGCGAAAGTTGAGGATGCAAGGACTGGGGAAGAGTCTGTGTGCATGGATAGGGAACTGGCTAATGGACAGAAAACAAAGAGTTGTGGTCAATGGATCTTATTCAAAATGGGTGACTATTAGTAGTGGAGTCCCACAGGGAGCAGTCCTGGGTCCAGCGCTCTTTAATGTATTTAATAATGACCATGTAGAAGCCGTAGAAAGCAATGTTGCTATTTTTGCAGATGATACAAAATTGTGCAGAATCATCATGCAAGTCATGCAATTTGGTAGTACCAATGGCCTACTACCACACAAAATACACTGGATACAGATGGGGACATCAAACTTGGATAAGGACTTGGGAGTACTCATCGACAACAAGTTATATAATCATATTCAATGCCAAACTGCTGCAGCTAAAGCTAATAAAATTTTGGCATGCATTAAAAAGGAAATAAACACTCGAGTTGCTAGCATAATATTGCACCTGTTTAACTCTCTAGTAAGGCCACATCTGGAATATGGAATTCAGTTCTGGGCACCACATTACAGAAAGGATATTGCAGTTCTAGAGCAGGTGCAGAGACGAGCAACAAAATTGATACAAGAGATGGAGGGACTCCCTTAACAAGAAAGGTTAGATAACCTGGGTTGGTTTAATTAGTCTGGAGAAAAGACTGTATAAACATGTCAGAGGGCAATATAAAAGCTTGGCGGATGAGCTTTTTGTCCCTAGGCTTTTACAAAGGACTAGGAGACCTGATCTGCGCATGGAGGAAAAACGTTTTAGCCATTTATTTAGGAAAGGGTTCTTTACATTAAGGCCTAGTTCACATTATAAATCGCAAGTGCTGAGCGATTTTATAGGTGTTTTTTTTTTTTTTTTTTTAAGTGCTTTTACAAGTGCTTTCTGAGCGATTTTCGTCAGTCAGGAAGTGAACTCTTTGACACGAAAATGAATAAATACACTGTATTTATTCATTTATGCGCTCGGGAAATCACTTTTCAAAGCACTTTTTTCAATCTCTTTGCGATTTCTCTATACTTTCTATTGAATCACAAACGCTCCGAAAATGTGATTGGATAGAAAGCAGTCACATAAGCTAACATTGCACAAGTGCTTTTAAGGCGCTTTTTTAAATTTGCCAGCGCTAAAAGAGTGAAATCGCTCTAAGGGTTTGATTCAGTAAACCGTGATAACTCCAATATCTCACCTTATCAAAGATATCACACCTTATCAAAGTTAACATGCCTTATCAGAGTAGCATAGCGAGCGCTACGAACCTGCAGGGGCTCAGGACAGGACGAGTGCCATTGCCAATTAGCAGGCATAAGTTCGTAGTGCTCGCTATGCTACGCTGATAAGGTGTGTAAAGTTTGATAAGGTGTGATATTTGAGTTATCACGGCTTAGTGAATCAAGCCCTTAGTGTGAACAAGCCCTAAGAGTTATTTTTGATGTGGAATGCATTGTCACAGGAAGTAGTTATGGCAAATTCTATATCTGCATTTAAAGTGGGCTAAGATGCTTTCCATGCGTTGAGACATCCATGGCTACAATTACTAGGTAATGCCCAATGGTGCTGATCCAGGGATTTTTATCTGTTTGCCATCTGGAGTCTGAAAGGAATTGTTTCCCTTTTGGGGCCAACTGGACCATGCCTTGTAAGGGTTTTCCGCCTTCCTCTAAATCAACAGGGATTTATGAGGGAGCAGGCTGGTGTTGTACTTTATTTTCTGGTTGAACTCTGTGGACGTATGTTTTTTTTTTTTTTTTTTTTTTTTTTTTTTTTTTTTTCAACCCACATGACAATGTGTAACTATATACCCATGTGCAGAAGGAGTCCCCAAAACTAAACCTGGCAAGCACCTCCATCAAGGCCATTGAACAGTATTGAATGCAGGGTCGGACTGGGCTAGTGGGAACTCTGGGTTTTTCCTGGTAGGCCCTTTTGCCGGTATGCACCACTCACTGTTGTGGTCCTGCAATGGTGGGAGCTGGTGCAGGAAAAGGAGCCAACAGACAGCTGAGGCTGCAACTTTGCTGTGCCCGTGAGCAGCATGTGTGCACATCATAACTGCTCACGGGTCACAGTCCATCTTGTCTCCCTGCAGCTGTCCCCATTTGGGACACTTGGGAGAAGGTTGCTGTCTGGATAAGCCCCGCCCTGATCACGGAAGCCCCACCCCTACGGAGGATAGGAGGCTGGCTAGTGTATGTGTGAGCCCCACCACTCACAAACAGGAAGGATTGTCTCCAGCCTCGTGGATGTTCACTAAGAAGCATGGGTCTGGCAGGTGAGCCCTGCCTGGAGGAAGCAGCCCCATCTCCTGTCCAGAGGAAGCCCCATCCCCCGAACAGTGGAAAGGTCCCCTTTAGCCTGGTGGAGGCTAAGGAGTGTGTGTGTCTGGCACTGGAAGACAGGCTGGAGGAATTCAGCAAGTATGCATCTACCTCCTGCACTAGCTCCAGTGACCTTCTCTGTCCACCCACTAGCCCCACTGACCTTCTGCTTCCTCCACTAGTTCCAGTGACCTCCTTTCTCACCCCACTAGCCCCACTCACCTTTTTCTTCCCCCTTTAGCTCCTGTGACCTTCTCCCTCCCCCCACTAGCCATAGTGTCATTCTGCCTCCCCCCACTAGCTACAGTGACATTTTTCCTGGGAAACATGTTATAAATATATGCTGCCCAACAATTGAAGCAGCAGCAGAGGTCATCAACATGCCATACTGCCCCTAAGCATATCATCATACATACAGGGACAATTGACCTGGACAATCCACAAGACGTCATTGCAGACAAACTGCCCTCTTTAAAAGTGGCCACAGAAAAACAATTCCCTAGCTCCAAAATAATTTTGTCTAAATTGCTACCAAGAAAAGACCTCTCTCAGCAGACAATCCAGGATATAAATAAGCAGCCGACTACCAAAATCAGCCCATCAGCAAACATACAATTGGCAGGACATTTCTCTATATCATGTCAGCATCTATATGACAATAAACCTCTCAATAAGCAAGGAGTGAGCCTGCTGGCAAGAGTTTAACCACTTCACCCATGAGGGGTTTTACCCCCTCACCACCAGAGCAATTTTCACCTTTCAGCGCTCCTTCCATTCATTCGTCTATAACTTTATTATTACTTATCCTAATGAAATGAACTATATCTTGTTTTTTTTTTGCCACCAATTAGGCTTTCTTTAGGTGGGACATTATGCCAAGAATTATTTTATTCTAAATGTGTTTTAATGGGGAAATAGGAAAAAATGTGGGAAAAAATTATTATTTTTCAGTTTTCGGCCATTATAGTTTTTAAATAAAGCATGCTACTGTAATTAAAACCCATGAAATGTATTAACCCATTTGTCCCGGTTATAAAACCATTTAAATTATGTCCCTATTACAATGTTTGGCGACCATATTTTATTTGGAAATAAAGGTGCATTTTTTTCAGTTTTGCATCCATCCCTAATTACAAGCCCGCAGTTTATAAAGTAACAGTGTTATACCCTCTTGACATAAATATTTAAAAAGTTCAGTCCCTAAGGTAACTATTTATGGTTGTTTTTTTATTGTATTTTTTTTTTTTTTTTTAATTACAAAAAAAAATAAAAATTGGGGAGTGTGGGAGGTAATGAGTTAATTTATTGTGTAAATGTAATGTTTGTATATGTAAAATGCTTTTAGGGTGTAGTTTACTATTTGGCCACAAGATGGCCACAGAGTGTTTGTTTACATGCGACCTGTAAGCGTCCGGAAGGACGCTTACAGGAAGCAGTAGGAGGCTGGGAGACTCACAATGATCTCGCTGTTTCTGAAAGAAGCAGCAGATCATTGCGGGGGCTTAGATCAACGAACGGGAACGGATTTTCCCGTTCATTGATCTCCGAGCGTTCGGCGGCGTGCATGAGCGTCGGGTGCGCGCGCACGAGCGGCGGGGGCGCGGACAGCGGCGGTAGCGCGGAAGGTACGGATTTCTCCGTCCCTGGTTTTTTTAGGAGGGAAAAAAGGGGCGGAGAAATCCGTACGCGTGGGGGTAAAGTGGTTAAAGACCTGGTGCTTAATAGGACCCTGGCACCCAGACCTCAGACAGCTTCAGTACCAGCCAATCCAAGCCAGACTACCCTAAAAAGGCATCACATAAATCACTCTTTAAATCAAAATGTGAATCCCCGGAGATGGCAACAAAGGGGGAACCCACCCAGCACAAGACCTAAGACAGAGATAACACTACAGAGCACTGACATGGCAGAAGAACTAAGAAAACTGCTTCTCGCCACACACAATATGCTGAAGGATGGACTGTGGGAAACTGACTGCCCTATTAACCGCTCATTACAAGGTAAACAAAAACACACAACCTGAAACCCCTCAAAATTAGCAGCTGGAATATTCAAGGTTTGAATGCTTCAGCTGTTGGAACCAAAATAAATGACCCAGATATTAAAGACTAAGGTGGACATACAGATCCTCCTAGAGACATGGACCCAAACAGAGGACGAGTCATCAGTACCCATTGGTTATCGGGAATTCACTGTCGCAGGCCAGAAACACAAACCTATCAAGCAGGGTCGCTGCTCAAGAGGGATTATAATCTGGTATAAGGAGGAGCTGCAAGAATACATCAAACCAGTGAAGAGAGGGAACAGCCACATATGGTTAAAGTTAAGCAGCTCCATAATTTCCTCTCAGACTGACATTTAGCTCTGTGCAGCATATATTGCACCAGCAGAATTACCATACTCTAATCCAGAGAGCTACCAAGTCCTACAAAGGTAAGCTGCCCACTTCCAAACCTTGGGTAAAATACTGATCTATGGCGACCTAAATGCCAGAGCAGGAACAGAAAAAGACTACCTCACTTCAGATGGCAATTTCCATATATTTGGACCGGAGACCCAGACCTGAAACCATACAGAAAGATAGAAACTGCTACGAAAGCACAGTCAATAAGTATGGCAATCAACTGATGAACTTCTGCAAAAGTCTAGTACTTCACATCCTTAATGGCCAGGCCAAGGGGGGACTCTCTAGGGAGATGGACACTAAATTTCCATGTAGATGGTAGTGTGGTGGACTATGCCATCAGTGACCTGGACCCTGCAAGTATCCGTGCTTTCATAGTCACCCCACAATCACATCTGTCAGACCACAACCAAATCCTACTATACATCAATTCCTCACGCAAACCCTCCGTACAACAACATCCAGTAAGCCTGTGTAACCTACCACCCACTTTTTAAATGGTCCAGAGAGTCAAAGATAAAGTACAGGGAGACTCTAAACGGACCAGAAGCAATACAGCTACTTCTGGACTATCAAACATATACCTATGGTCAACATGGTGTGCAGCAAGCAGCAAATGACCTCAACCAGATATTACACACCATTGAAGAAATGGCCAACATAAGGATTGCCCAAAAGAGACCATCAAAGAAAAAAACAAACAAATGGTTCGACAGTGAATGCAAGTCACTAAGAAACCACCTACGAGCCATATCAAACAAAAAACAGACATCCAAACATAGAATGGAGGACAGCACATGACTGCACAAACGCAGTATAAAGCAACCATTAAAAAGAAAAAACAAAACCACATCCAGAGTCGACTCCCAACGGTTTGAAGAATCTCTGCAAAACAACTCATTTTGGGAGACTTGGAAACAAATTTGCAAAAAACCTAAAGAAAATAATCAGCACATACAAAATGGCCAAGTCTGGCTACAATACTTCAAAGACCTATACAGAGATATTCCTATAAAAGAACTCGGCCCAGAACAAGCACAAATATTCTGCAAATTAAAGAACGTGGAGGAGGTGAAAGATTTTCAAAACCCACTTGATGCACCTTTCACACTGGAGAAAATAAATGAGAAGATAAAATCTACGCAAGGCAAAAAAGCTAGTGGCACAGATGGAATCCGATCAGAAATGATCAGTTCTGGAACCCCAGAAATCCATGCTGCAATATGGAAACTATTCAACCTGGTCCTGTACGCCGGGTTACTTCCCTGAAGTCTGGTATGAAGGACTTATAACTCCCATTTACAAGAGTGGAGATCCCTAAGACCTGGCCAACTACAGAGGCATCTGTGTGAGCAGCACACTGGGAAAACTGTTCAACAGCATCCTGAATAAGAGAATTCTCACCTTTCTCACACAGCACAATGTTATCAGTAAAAGCCAAGTAGGTTTTTTTCCAAACTATCGCACCACTGACCGCATCTACACCCTGCACATCCTTATCAAGCACCATGTACACAGACAAAGGCTTAAATTCATCAAAGTGTGTTCGATAACAAAATCCCAGTCCTTAAAATACCGCATTCGGTATTTTACACTTCACTGTGCTAATCCATCAATATTTTCCCATGTGTGGTAGAGGTTCGTTAAGTTACCGAAGTACTATGGCTTCAGTTCATCAAAGGCTGTTCGATAACAGCAGAGTGGTGCAGAGCAGCTTGGAATGTCTCTGTGTTGTTACAAGCTGATAACAAAAGAAGGCATCCAGACATCCCTTTACATATAAACGTGTTATATTTACTGTTACTTATACTGCCTCTGCTGCTCTGAATCTGTCCATCAGTGTTTCTTAACATTTTACTTATTTGCCACAACGTAGATAAACTTCCTGGAGACATTACAAATGCCATGCTTGGTGATTTCACCACTTGCATCTTTGCATATTCAAACAGGGACTCAAAGGGTTACACCACCGTTCTCTCTGCTCACTGCCTGGGGGGTCTGGAAGCTTGTGTGGAGAAGCCTGTGTGACCTATCAGCACCTATCAGCCGCACTTGCAGGAGAACAGGGGCTGTTTCTATTGGCTGCCTGCTCCTGCTAATCATGAAAACATTCACACAGAAGGCTTTTGAAGCCTGTAACGACAGGGGAGAGCTGGAGATAATCACCGAATGTGTGAGCTAATGCAGTTACCTTGATGAAGTAACATTTACTGACATTTGCTGACATGTGTTGAGCACGTCGGTAATTTATCTCATTGCTCTGTCATTTCAGCTTCTCATTCGGTAACAGCTTTGATGAATTAACATTTTCGAAAGTGCTCCGTTAAGTCAGCTGTTTTCAGCATTACCGAATACGGTAATGCTTGATGAATTGAAGCCAAAGAAAGGGAAAAATATTTGCCTGCTTTGTGGACTTTAAAGGGACCCTGAACAATAAAAATACATGGAATTTCTACTTGGGGCTTTCTCCAGCCCACAGTAGGTCGGTAGGTCCCCCGGCATCCTCCTGTCTCCTCTCCCAGTCCCTCTGCCGCACACAGCACCAGCATGCGCAGTACTGGAGAAAGCCCCAGGTAAGTAGCGATTCCATTTATTTTTACTGCTTGGGGTAATTTTAAAAGGGCTTTTGACTGTGGCATCCATGTCTTGTTCCTGAGACTCCTAGAGAGCGGAATAGGAGGGAAACATACGATGTCATAAAGCGCTCATATGCTGGGAACAAGTGCAGTGTGAAGGTGAATGGGAAAAGAACACCTTTCTTCCTCCGGGGGGGGGGGGGGGGAGACAGGGTTGCAGCCTGAGTACAACACTTTTCAACATTTACATCAACAGGACTCGCCCTACATGACAACAGAGAAATTCGTAATGTACGCAAATTACCTCTTACTGCTATCACCAACTAAAGAAGGTCTACAAGACAGCCTAGAAATCCTGGAGAAATTCAGCACAACATTGGCACTCCCCATTAATCTGAAGAAAACCAAAACCATGGTGTTCCAGAGGAAAAACACAAGGTCAGCCCAGAGCCCATCCTTTACACTAAATGACTGTGGAATCAGCAGAATTGACAAATCAGCCAATCTGGAAGTCTTAAATCCGCCATAGAGGCCATGAAAGCCAAAGCTTGCAGAACGTTCTATGCCATCAGAAAAGAACTGTACCGCCTCAAACCAGCAATGAAGGTCTGGCTGAAAGTCTTTGAGTGTCATCACCCCAATCCTACTCTACGGAAGCGAAATATGGTGCCCCATCACCTACCCAGATCAATCAAAATGGGAATCTAGCCCCCAGAAATATTCCACCTGGAATTCTGCAAACACCTCATTCAGGTCCATCGAGTACCTCAAACAATGCCTGCCGAGCTGAGCTGGGCAGATTCCCACTACTGCTTGAGATATAGAAGAGTGTTGTCCTACTGGGCCCACCTACTGAGCAGCAGGCCTGACTCGCCCCACTACAAAGCCATGCTGGACCATGAAGACCAAGAAAAGCCATGTGACCTGAAAGAAGTGGGTAACTCTCTGGTCCCTCCAAACTCAGATCCACAAGTCCTATCAAGAGCCCAGATAAAGCACACCACAGCCAAGAGCAAATAGGACTATGTACATAAATGGAGGAATGAAATAACAGTCACAAAAGCTAACCATATACCAGTCTCTACAGAGAGAATATAAAATGGCCCCATACCTGGAAAAGCTCCAAAACTCTCGAGAGGAAAATCTTGAGCATCTACAGACTGAGTACTCACAACCTCGAAATAGTCTGGGAGACACAGACATACAAACCCAGGGAGGAGAGACTGTGCCAACACTGAGCAGAAGACCCTCGAGGACGAAAATCACTTCCTGCTGCACTGCCCCAAATATACCCCTACCAGGGGAACCTTTAAGAAACTAATGGAACCATTTCCAGACTTTGACACATTAGAGGATGAGCGAAAACACTGCATTCTACTAGAAGAGAAATCCACAGTGACAATCGGTGCACACTGTCACAGCATGCCACAGATTGAGAGGAGCATAAATGAACTATAAACGTCCCTCCAAAAAATGTCCATGAACTGCTAACTCACTGTACCCCCCACCCCATCCCATGTCCCCCATTTCCCCTGCTTTGGCAATGCCTGTATTGAAGCTTGGTCATGCCAATAAAGCTATCTTTGATTTGATTTGACCTTCTGTCCCCCCCTCCCCCCCACTAGCCCCAGTGACCTCCTCCCTCCCCCCACTAGCCCCAGTGATATTCTCCCCCCATCCACCCCCCGCTCTCCCCAATTACCTTCTTCCTCCCACACTATCTCTCCAGTGAGCTTTTCCCTCTCCCACTAGCCTAAGTGACCTTCTGCATCCCACTACTATTTCAGTGACTTTTTCCCTCCCCCACTAGATCTTCTGCCTCCTGCCACTAGCCCCAGTGACCTCCTCCCTCCCCCAATAACCCAAGTCACAATATATCCTTATCATAATCCTAGTCCAATGTTGTACCATGTTATTATTTTTATTTATATAGCACTCGCTTCTTCTGTAGCAATTTACAGAGTACATCGTCGTGTCTAATGTCCTACCATATTATTCTTATTCTTATTTTGTATTTATATAGCACTAACCTCTTCTGCAGCACTTTACAGAGTACACAGTCATGTCACTGACTGTCCTGACAGGAGCTCACAATCTAATCCTACCACAGTCATATGTCCTACCATATTAGTATTATTATATATTTATATAGCACTGACATCTTCTGCAGCACTAATCTAATCCCTGCCATATGTATGCTAACCAAGGCATTACTACTTATTCAAAGACAATGGGCCATATGCTGGGGATACACGGTACATTTCTGTACCGTGTATCAACCAGCTGATAATATTCAGCTGGCCCGATCAAGCCGCTCGACCCGCGCCTGCTCGATTCCCGCCGGCGGACAATGGCAGGGAATCGAGCGGCTGATGACTGCCGGCGGGGACGAGAGGGGACGCGGCTGGAGTCGATCCGGTGGTTAATTTGCTGCTGGATTGACCCGTCTATGCCCAGCATAACAGAAAAACTTTTGATCCAGCCCCCTCTCCTTTAATAACACCACTACTTATTTTATGTACATTTGGCCATGCCGATGACCCGTCATGGCCATGACCATTTTCCAGTGCATTACTACACACTTTTTTTTTTCACTAAACAGCTTCCCCACCTAGAGGATCCAGCACCTGCAAACTACCCACGCTAACAAAAACCAAACTTACATAGTTACATAGTTATTTGGGTTGAAAAAAGACATACGTCCATCGAGTTCAACAAGAGAACAAAGTACAACACCAGCCCGCCCCCTCACATACCCCTGTTGATCCAGAGGAAGGCGAAAAGCCCTTACAAGGGTCCAATTGGCCCCAAAAGGGAAAAAATTCCTTCCCGACCCCAGATAGCAATCCGATAAAATCCCTGGATCAACATCATTGGGCATTACCTAGTAATTGTAGCCATGGATGTCTTTCAACACAAGAGAAGCATCTAAGCCCCCTTTAAATGCAGGTATAGAATTTGCCATAACTACTTCTGTGACAATGCATTCCACATCTTAATCACTCTTACTGTAAAGAACCATTTCCTAAATGTCTAAAACATTTTTCCTCCATGCGCAGATCATGTCCTCTAGTCCTTTGAGAAGGCCTAGTGACAAAAAGCTCATCCGCCAAGCTTTTATATTGCCCTCTGACGTATTTATACATGTTAATTAGATCCCCTCTAAGGCTAAATAAACCCAGTTTATCTTAACCTTTCTTGGTAATTGAGACCTTCCATCCCACGTATCCATTTTTCTTGCTAGTCTCTTCACCTGCTCTAAAACTGCAATATCTTTCCTGTATTGTGGTGCCCAGAACTGAATTCCATATTCCAGATGTGGCCTTACTAGAGAGTTAAACAGGGGCAATATTATGCTAGCATCTCGAGTTTATTTCACTTTTAATGCATCCCAAAATGTTGTTAGCTTTTAGCTGCACCGGTTTGGCATAGAGTACGATTGTTTAACTTGTTGTCGATGAGTACTCCTAAGTCCTTCTCCAAGTTTGATGTCCCCAACAGTATCCCGTTTATTTTGTATGGTGCTAGACCATTGGTACGACCAAAATGCATGACTTCACATTTTTCAACATTGAATTTCATCTGCCATTTATGTGCCCATATAGCCATCCTATCCAGATCCTGTTGCAATATGTCCCTATCTTCCTGAGAGTTGATGATTCTGCACAATTTTGAATCCTCTGCAAAAATGGCAACATTGCTTACTACTGCATCTACTAGGTCATTGATAAATAAATCGTTAGCAGTGGGGTCCCACACTGGTCTGTACTGGGTCCAGTGCTCTTCAGTCACCCATTTTGAGTATGATCCATTGACCACAACTCTTTGTTTTCTGTCCATTAGCCAGTTCTCTATCCATGCACACAGACTCTTCCCCAGTCCTTGCATCCTCAACTTTTGCACCAGACTTTTGTGGGGCACAGTGTTGAAGGCCTTTGCAAAGTCCAAGTATATCACATCTACAGCATTCCCAATATCCACATTAGCGTTCACTACCTCATAAAAGCTAAGCATGTTAGTCAAACAGGACCTGTCTTTATTAAACCCATGTTGATGCTGATAAATAAGATTATTTTCTACTATGAAGTCATGTATAGTATCTCTTAGTAACCCCTCAAATAGTTTGCATACAACTCATGTTAAAGTGAACCTTAAAGAGAACCCGAGGTGGCTTTGTATAACGTTAGTGGGGCACAGAGGCTGGTTGGGCACACTAACACCAGCCTCTGTTGCCCCATGGTGTGTGTCAAAGACCCCCCTGCTCGCCGCTATCCTTCCCGCAGTGCTGGCGACACGCAGCGCGTCGCCAGCACAATGTTTACCCTAGCGCTGTCTGTCAGCGCCGCTCCCCCGCCTCCTCCGCATCGCCGCTACCCGCCCTCGTCCCTTCCCTCCAATCAGCGTGAGGGAAGGGACGAGGGCGGGTAGCGGCGATGCGGAGGAGGCGGCGGAGCGGCGCTGACAGACAGCGCTAGGGTAAACATTGTGCTGGCGACACGCTGCGTGTCGCCAGCATTGCGGGGGTATAGCGGCGAGCAGGGGGGTCTTTGACACACACCATGGGGCAACAGAGGCTGGTGTTAGTGTGCCCAACCAGCCTCTGTGCCCCACTAACGTTATACAAAGCCACCTCGGGTTCTCTTTAAGCCAGAAAAAAAAAAATTCAGTTTTACTCACCTGGGGCTTCTACCAGCCCCCTGCAGCAGTCCTGTGCCCTCGCAGCCACTCACTAATCTACCTACGCGTAGATATGCGGCAACGCCAATTTTTGTACGCGTTGCGGTCCGCAATAGCGCTAATTACAGTCGGGAATGCGGAAAAGATACGCATGGCCAGTTCTGACAGGCCTGTCGGCAAAAACGAAACTAGCTGGCAGCGGGGGACCAGAGGATTAGTGAGTGGCTGCGAGGGCACAGGCCTGCTGCAGGGGGCTGGTAGAAGCCCCAGGTGAGTAAAACTGAAATTTTTTTTTCTGGCTTAAGGTTCACTTTAAGCTTACAGGTCTATAATTTCCTGGATCTGATTTTTTTTTTTTTGCCCTTCTTAAAGGGATACTGTAGGGGGGGTCGGGGGAAAATGAGCTGAACTTACCCGGGGCTTCTAACGTTCCCCTGCAGACATCCTGTGTTGGCGCAGCCACTCACCGATGCTCCGGCCCCGCCTCCGGTTAACTTCTGGAATTTCAGACTTTAAAGTCTGAAAACCACTGCACCTGTGTTGCCGTGTCCTCGATCCCGCTGATGTCACCAAGAGCGCACAGCGCAGGCCCAGTATGGTCTGTGTCTGCGCAGTACACTCCTGGTGACATCAGCGGGAGTGAGGACACGGGCGTGCAGGCGCAGTGGTTTTCTGACTTTAAAGTCAGAAATTCCAGAAGTGAACTGAAGGCGGGGCCGGAGCATCGGTGAGTGGCTGCGCCAACACAGGATGTCTGCGGGGGACCATTAGAAGCCCCGGGTAAGTTCAGCTCATTTTCCCCCGACCCCCCTACAGTATCCCTTTAAAGGGGAACTGAAGAGAGAGGTATATGGAGGCTGTCATGTTTATTTCCTTTTAGACAATACCAGTTGCCTGGCAGCCCTGCTGATCCTCTGCCTCTAATACTATAGCCCCTGAACAAGCATGCAGCAGATCAGGTGTTTCAGTGGTTCAGACTTATAAGTCTGATCTGACAAAACTAGCTGCATGCTTGTTTCTGGTTTTAATCAGATACTACTGCAGAGAAATAGACCAGCAGGGCTGCCAGGCAACTGGTATTGATTACAAGGAAATAAACAGGACAGCCTCCATATACCTCTCTCTTCAGTTCCCCTTTAAATAATGGGAAAACTTGGGCTGTACGGCAATCCACTGGGACTCTGCCAGTTGAGTCACAAAAGATAAGATAAATGGGTTTATCTATAACTGAACTTAATTCCCTTAGGACCAGAGGATGCATGCCATCAGAGCCAGGTGCCTTGTCTATTTTTAATTTTATTTAGTCTTGCCTTCACTTCTTCCTGCGTTAAGTATTTAATATTACAGTTGGAAGATTGAGACTCTTCTGCGTCTGTAATTCGCAACAGTGATGTTTCCCTTGTGAAGACAGAAGCAAATAAAGCATTTAATAATGCTGCCTTACCTTGGTCATCCACCATTGAGTTCCCACCCTCATCCTTTAGGAGTCCAATACAGTCAACCTTTCTTTTTTTAGAGTTGATGTACTTGTAAAACTTCTTTGGGTTAGATTTGAAATCCCTAGCGATTTGATTTTCAGCTTCAATCTTTGCCAGCCTAATTTATTTTTTACAACTTGTATTGCACTCCTTATAATTGCTTAGTGCAGCCTTGGTCCCCTCCTGTTTTAGGACCTTATAGGCATTCTTTTTCCCCTTCATTTTATCTCTAACCTTTCTATTCATCCATAGAGGCCTTTTTTTTTATTCCTAGTCATTTTGTTTCCGTATGGGATATACATACACTATTGATTGAGAATAAGTTTAAAAGCTTGCCATTTCCCTTCAGTGTCCTCCCGTTGTAGTACATTATCCCAGTTCACCAAACCTAGTGCCCGCCTGAGTTGATCCAACTTTGCTTTTCTGAAATTCATAGTTTTAGTGGTCCCGCTGCCCTGCGGCCTCTCAGTCACCAGATCAAACGTTATGTTGTGATCACTATTTCTCAAATATTCTTGAACGTTCACATTGGATACATTATCTGGTCTATTAGAAATTATCAAATCCAGTAACGCATTCCCCCTAGTTGGTTCCATTACCATTTGAGTCAAGTAATTGTCCTGTAGTGATGCCAGATATCTTTTATTATGTACCACTTACATCTTCAGTATTACTTTACAGCATACATAGGTATGTGAGCTTCAAATTATGGGACCAGCGGGCCCCAAGTTGAAAATTCCCTGGTGGGCCCTCAGTGTCCCAGTCCGAAACTGATTGAATGCCTTTGCCATATCAAGAGAAACAACTACTTTAAAGCCCAAGTTTATATGGCGTGCTTGAATGTTTGTCCAGAGGCTACAAACATTAATTGCAGTGTTTTTGCCTGGCGTGAACCCAGACGATCTGGGTGAATTTTAATGTCAGTGGATAAAAGGGAAATCTGGTAGTATGAATCACAGTATCACTGGACAGGAGTCCTTGCCAGGCTTGAGGAAAAGTATAATCCATGCCTCCTGAAAAGAGATTGTGAGACCTAGCCTCAACCGTGAACGTGAACATCTGCAGCAATATGGGGTAATAGTTTCATCAAACTTCATATACATTTCTATAGGTAAACCATCAAGGCCTGATGCTTTTTTTTATTTGGAAAACTTGCAATGGCTGTGGATATTTCCTTGGCAGTAAGGGGAGCTTCTAGGTCCTCACATTGCTCGTTGGTCAGACGTGGCAGGTTAATTTCAGCAAGGTATATCTCTCTGCATCAGTTTGTGTAGCAGGGCTGTGGCTTTTATTTGAGGTGCTGTAATACTCAAATACTGTTCACGTCAGCGCAACCTGTGATTTGGGTGACCTGGGAGTCAGTAATATGAGTAATAACTAGAGGAGAGGTGTAAGCCCTTGAAATCTTAGCTAAGAGGGTGCCCGCTCTCTCCCCCTGCTCAAAAAAGGCCTGTTTATTGAAAAAAAAAATAGCTCTTGGTTATTTCTTCTACAAACGGCTTAGCTTTTCTTGATACTGTGCGCCATTCAGATAGGCTCTCTGGTGTGCGTTATACGAAATATTGCGTATGAGCAACCTCAACTTGCCTAAATGGCTCCTGCTCAGTTAGTTTTGAGTCAGACTTAGTTTGCTACCACTGAAATACATTAACCCCAGAGGAAAGCCTTGAATGCATCCCTTACTAAGAATGCATTCTCTATCACTATGAAATGCAAAATAGTCTGTTTGGCAATGGTTTTTTGTGAGGTTATAAGGCCAAGCCAAAAGGGGTTTAGTGTCAAATATTTGTCCAAGGGTTTTCCACCCCACAAAATGGTCAATAAAATGGGTGCAAGAGCAGACAAGCCTGGGTAATATAGTGACTTGAGATACCTCCTTGAGCAACAAGGGCGACACAAAGAAATTATATGAGAGGAGGCAGCAAAGGTGGCCAAGAAGCAGGTGTACCTGCACTGGGTGGAAGTGGCGCCAAACTTCAGTGTAGATTTTTCAGCCATTAGATTAGCAAACAAAGTGATTTTGTCTAGTTTGGGGGGGGGGGGGGGGTATTTTATCAAAAACAGGGTTGCAAACTACATTGAATTCCCCATCCATAGCACACAACCACATTCATTCTGGCTAAAAACTGCAGTCCCTCTCTTACCACACTCTGATAATATGGAGGTGGGGATGTGAATATTAACTATAAATAAGCGGTTGCCTTGAATCCTGCAGTACAGAAAAATGTATGAAGTGGGTTCTCTGAGCACCATAAGGCATCTTTATCTCCCAGACATAAACCTTTTGTCATTTTAACATGGGAGTCGAGAACAAATCTAAGCTCCTTATTCTTTGACCTGTGCTATTTTTACAGACTATTATTAATGCTACATTTTATCCACTATTGAAAGAGGCACCGTTTCTGACTTTGTGCATCTACAGGTATATGTGTGAAGATGTTTGGGCATTTATGCTTATTGGTTTTTATTCCTTCACCTAATCATTAACAAAAGGGTCTACATAGTAGTTCTGATTCTAAACGCACATTTTTTTCCCCTTTTCCCTTGCTCTGACGTAGGCTAGGTTGGTGTTGTGGTTTATGGCAGCTTTTTAAATAAGGCTTACCACGTTGCAATGCACCACCTATATTATGTTTACAGTGAGAGAGAGAGTTGTGGTATTACGGGCATGCAGTGCTTTACTGCAAAACGTATGCGTTAACCCACAGTGAAGCATGCATTGCATCTTTACAATGTATGGGGAAAAAAACCCTGAAGATGTACTGGATACAATTTCAGGGAGCACAGAAAGGGTTAAAGAGTCTGTCTTGTATTGTACAGTGAGTGTGGAGGTGCTGTGAGTCACACCTAATGCTAAAACACTCATTGTAGCTAAACACCTCTGAGTGCAGCTGATATCTACAGCATTTCTATGTTCTATGCAAGAGCTCGGGTGCATTTAAACTGCTTGTCAGCATTTCCTGTTTGTGCAGGGCACTTGCTGCCAGCTGTATGCGTCCAGCACTTGAGGCAATCAGTGCATGTGCATCTGAGCCAGTGGCATCCATTCTTGGATGTGATGTGCAGCGTTCTGTTTTTTTTTTCTCCCGGGCAATAACTGCACCACGTCAACCACGTTTGCTGTTACACTCCCATTTGGTTGCATTATTTTGCACCCGGAAGACACTTGACCTTGGCAGTCGATGGGTAAATTGTGCATTTAATGTGCTGTGTATAGCTAGCTGTTACTCTGAAAGAGCCCTTAAAGAGAACCTGAGGCATGTGTGTCAAATCATATTAGGACACCGAGGCATGTTTTGAGTGCAGTGACCAGTGTGTCCTATTGTTTACTACTTGCCCTTTTTTTTTAAGGAGGGACAGCAGAGTCGGGGGGGGGGGGGGGGGGGGGGGGGGGCTGGAGTCACAATAGGACACGGAGTCTAGTCACTGTACACAAAACATGCCTCTGTGTCCTAATAAGATTTTAGACACGCCTTGGGTTCCGTTGAAACTGACACCATCTGGGGTTACCATGGATGCTGGGGTTCTTTTAAGTTTCTTGGAATTAGTCTTACTTTGAAGGGAGCCTGTAGTGAGAGGGATATGAAGGCTGCCATATTTATTCCTTTTAAACCATACCAGATGCCTGGCAGTCCTGCTGATTATTTTGGCTGCAGTAGTGTCTGAATCACACCTGAAACCAATCAAGCTGTGATTTTCTTGCAGCATAATACCTCACTGCAAAGCATCGCATGGCACCATTACATGTACTTAGTTCCTGGGGCAGAACTTGCTCAGTGACATGCAAACTTCTAAACTGGAAATACATCACCTGTATGCCCCTGATCTGCGAACCATACCCACTACCACAACATAATTTTTGTTTTGCCATTGACCCCCATTAAGTCAAGCACCGCTCGGGACCGCGCTCACTGCTTGGCAAAGCACTGCAGCTTTAGAAGGGCCACTTCCGTTGCGCCACAGATACTGTAGCATGTCTCATAGACCATGGCCACTGTGGCGAGCTGTAGCAGGGGAACGTACTTGTGATTTGACGTGGTAAGTATGTAAGGGTCCTCAAGGACAATTATCAAAATCAAGTGAAATTCTAAAAACCACATTTCTGGTAATTACTAGCAAGTAGCAATAGAAGGGCTTTCATTACTTGTGCAAAGAAAATCTCACGTGTACGGAACACTGTTTTTACTCTGGGCATATCTTTGGAGCACTGTGCCATTCAGAGATGGGGCCATTCTCTGTGCATGCAGAATTGGTCCTCACTGCCTATAATTCGTTGTGAGATTTTGTTTCAGAACAGCAGGAAGCAGCGAGTCAGGTGAAAATGGCGCTGGAAATTTGGGCACACCAGGATCTGCCAAAGGCCGTAATGTAAAGTACGGCTATAGGGACACTGTTATTTGGGCACTGTCAAGATAAAAATGGTGTAGTTCAGCCGCCAGCAATAGCTGGCAGTTGAATTAAGTCTTATTCCACAGTTCATGGCGACCTGAAGGGGGAATAGTAATTAAGGCCACCAGGAGTTTTGCCGGAGCACGGTGAGACAGTTTTCCTTTTTCCAGTACACAGGGGTGTTTGTATAGGTAACTTCTCCCATCAAATTGTATGACCTGTGGAAGTGATTGTTTATCGTTTGAACATCCGTCACTTTACACGCTTCTGAGGTCAGTTGACACTTTACATATTTTATGCATATTACATACAGGGGGTTGTTGACCCCTGGCACAAATTAACCAGGGAATTATTTGGAGAAATATTTAAGTATTGGGATAATAGAATATTGGAATATTTAATTCTGGAATACATAATCACTGTATTAATTAGTGTGTGTATACAGTATATAATGCTACCCTTTCCATAGCTAACATTAATTTACACGTCAGATGAGTCAATAGAGCTTGGGAAGCACAACATCCTAATTCCGGATAGTTGGAGGAAATTGTTTAACATATAAATTTACTCAGCAATTACCTTCTTTCCCACCATCTAAGGAGATTTTTTTAATGCGCTGTGTAATATGTTATCGCTTTATAAATACAATAAATAATAATAATGATTATAATAATAATGCTCAGTTCGCAGGTTTGATCTGGTTTGTTTTCTTATTACTATCTTAATAATGGTATAACTTTACACCTGAGATATATAAGGTGTGCTTTCCTCAACGACCCGAGATTTTAAGCACAAGTGAACGCACCACATTTCTTCAATCATTGTAATGCTGGGGAAACATGGAAGTTTTTTTTTTTTTTTACACCAATCGAGACGCTGATGGCTCGATTGATAGTTTCCGACGTGTCAGATACCCCGCCGGATGATTCCGTGCTTGATACCGGCGGGAAAGACAATAAAATAAATGAAGCGCTGATTAGGAAGTGCCCGCGAAGACTAGCAGGAATCGATCCGGGCGGCCGCGGGGACGAGCAGGAACACGCCGGCTTCGAGCCGCTGGCTCGATTCCGGCGCATAATCTACCGTGTATTACCAGCATTAGGGGTTATACTTGGGAGGACTCCCATTCGGTGGATTAAAGTGGATCCGAGAAACTTTTACTCATTGCATAATCGTGTTCCTTACACACAGTTTATAGGAGATTCCACTGGAGCAGGCACCACCAATGTAAATTAGTCTCTTTATTGTTCACATAGATTAAAAGCAGCAATAAAACGACAGACCACTGTTTCGAGCATACATTTCAAATACTGATCACTGATTGGTTTATATTTTGTATATATTGTATGATGAAATGTAGATGTATGTATTGCAGTCTTGACAACTTGACAAAGAGCATGGATGCTCGAAACAGCGGTCTGTCGTTGTATTGCCGCTCTTAAAGGGAACTGACCACATTCTCTTTCACTGGAATCTCTCCTGACATAGAAGCTGCCATGTTCCCCCCCCTCCCCTTCTCACATTCCTTATTTACAGAAGTCAGAGATGCTATCTTGACACATTGACATACACCATGGCTTTGAAAACACACTCCTAATTATTCACCCCCTTTGCTGATGAAAGGCATTGTTTACCTCTTGGTAATTAGCTCAATAAAACAATTAGAGGTTCCTGAACTCTCTGCGGATGGGGACGGTCGGCAGGCCTGCTCAAACAGGCCAATTTAACAACTTTGAATGTAAAATACAAGGTAAAATTAAAGTTTATTTTAATAATGAAACAGATAGTCGGCATGCATTTTTCATGTGCTATAGAAATGTCCTGAGTGAAAAAAAAAGGTGCTCGGTTCACTTTAATCTATGTGAACAATAAAGAGACTATAATTTACATTGGTGGTGCCTGCTCCAGGGGAATCTTCTATGTGACAGCTCCGGTGGTGTGGAACGCTGCAAGCTTGGGCACGCCGCTCTCTCCTTTTATGGGTGCTGTTCCAACCCTTTCAAGTGTTTACATAGTTCATAGGGAATTCCTCAAGCCAAATACTTTTTTTATAATGTTTTTTTTTTGTTTTAATATCCTAATTCCCTATAAACTAAATGAGCCTCGCCCACAGTTCCTCCAGCACCTAGGCACTCTTGAGTCCTATGTAGCAAAGGCTCATGAGAGCTCAGTCTAGGAGAGGAGGATACGGCGTCCTGGGGGAGCCGCCACTTTCACACCTATTGACGTAACACGGTCGTAATGGGGTTAAACGGTGTAATAACCGGTTTGGGCAAATTACGTGAATTTTAATTACAGTAGCATGCACTTAAAATGGCCGAAAACTGAAACCTGATATAGCTCATTTCATTGTGATTAGTGATAAATGGATTGGCGAATGAATGGAAGGAGAGCTGAAAGGTGAAAATTGCTCTGGTGCTCAAGGGGTAAAACTCCTTCAGTTGTGAAGTGGTTAAAATAGTAATGTTAAGCCAGTTTCATCAATCATTATGGTAACATTTTAGGGACAATCTATGAGATTCTAATAATGCAAAGTTGATGCATATGTATGTAAGAAGCTACCATAGCATTCTGCAGCTTTTTGCGGTGCTCTCTGATGTGCGCCAAATGGTCAAGTGTTTCTCCTAAAGCAAGTTAATGATCCAACACAGCCCAAACTTGTCAGAACTTCCTAAGATTTCCACCTACCGTGCAACCTGTTGACTCTCAGAATCTTATTGTGGCTTTGGATCTGGCAGACCTCTTCCTGTCAAAGGTTCCTAAGTTTCTAAACGTCATTTGATCATAAAGGAAGCGGTTCTCACTGACACCATGTCTTTCTTTGCAATTTTTCTGTAGGGAAGACCCAGACTTTTAAGTGGTTATTGCCTGTATCTCCACAATTGCCAAATTACCTTAGCCTTGCCAATTTTTGCCTTTGGGGGGGGGGGGGGGGAGGCTAAACACTACTTTCTGCTGTACAAAACTTTTCAAATAATGCTCATGAGTGTATGGCACCTGAATGTGTTCCAACGCTTCTTTTATCCAGATAGAGGAGGTTGTAAGTAATCAGGAAAAGTTAGGACACCTGTAGAATGGCGTTATTTAGAATTACAGAGAATACATTTTGAAACTGTCTCTTGAACACCACAATAAGCACCCAAAGCAGTGGACAGGGTCACCAGGGTTCACGCGCTTTGCGAGTCAGTCAAGAGAAGTGCAGCGTGAACTGCAAGTGAATGAACTCCCCGTGACCTTGTCCACTGCTTCGGGGGCTGAAGTGTGGTGCGGGAGAGATTTTAGGTCCTAATTTTCCTAATTCGAACAGCACTACTGTGGAAGTTGGTAGCATCAACTTTCAAGGCTTGATTAAATCTCTCTGGGCAAGAACTGCCCCAATTTTAATTATACAAGCTTGGACTTTAGTGTCATAGCCACTCCCAGCTAGAGAAGCTAGTAAAACCCAGGCGCACACATGGTCCTTGTTCATCATCTGTTGTCTAATACCATCCTCGACAGGCCAGGTGGACTGTGGCAAGTGGCCATCTTGGATTCCTTCTCACAAAGGCCTTTGGCCGCATGGCATCAGCCCTCTTTGGATTATTTCTCACAAAGACTTTACTGGAGTTTATGCTTTTGGAGTATGCTTTACTGGAGTCAGCTAAACACGGTATTTAGAACTTAAGACATTCTACTCATTTCTCATCTTTTCCTCCTCTATCCAAACAGTACCTCTCTACCACATTGTCTTATTTCAAAAAATTGTTGATTTGGCTAGTTAGATTGCAAATACAGTGGGTTGCAAAAGTATTCGGCCGTAGTAATTCTAAAGATCAGAGTAATAGGTGTGGCACATCCCCTTCAGTGAGTGAGGAACACAAATATAACCCTCACAGTCCAGCAGGCCTGCACTAACTGCACTTGAATCCACTGCCACTGGACGTGTGCTCCGCCAAACGAATGGGGAAAACAGTTCAAACATGAATGAAAGGAAGCAGAAGCGTGCACCTTCCGTCCAGGGTTTTAATCTCAAATAGTGACAGTGGTATAGATCAAAAGTACATTTCAGCGTATCAATGTGCAAAATCCAGCATGATAGGTGAACGTTGATGTGAAGCTTACGTGTCCATCCAGATGGCTGGTCTGTGGGAAGGAGGTGGGTGGGAGGCACTGAGGTGCCTCCCACCCACCTCCGTCCCACAGACCAGCCATCTGGATGGACACGTAAGCTTCACATCAACGTTCACCCATCATGCTGGATTTTGCACATTGATACGCTGAAATGTACTTTTGATCTATACCACTGTCACTATTTGAGATTAAAACCCTGGACGGAAGGTGCACGCTTCTGCTTCCTTTCATTCAAAAGTATTCGGCCCCCTTGAAGTTTTCCACATTTTGTCATATTACTGCCACAAACATGAATCAATTTTATTGGAATTCCACATGAAAGACCAACACAAAGTGTTGTACACATGAGAAGTGGAACGAAAATCCTACAGGATTCCAAACATTTTTTACAAATAAATAACTGCAAAGTGGTGTGTGCATAATTATTCGGCCCCCTTTGATCTGAGTGCAGTCAGTTGCCTATAGACATTGCCTGACGAGTGCTAATGACTAAATAGAGTGCACCTGTGTGTAATCTAATGTCAGTACAAATACAGCTGCTCTGTGAGGGCCTCAGAGGTTGTCTAAGAGAATATTGGGAGCAACAACACCGTGAAGTCCAAAGAACACACAAGACAGGTCAGGGATCAAGTTATTGAGAAATTTAAAGCAGGCTTAGGCTGCAAAAAGATTTCCAAAGCCTTGAACATCCCACGGAGCTGTTATGATCGCTTCTGCAGCGTTTACTGCTGACTGCAGTGGTATTGCAAACCAAGCAGTTCTAATGTCATTACATGCATTTGCTTGCATAGTTTGGTTTGCACTTAAACTAGTTGCTGATTCCATCTGCAGTCGCTCTGAAGTTAATGACAGTTTAATATGCTTTTGTGTAAACAAACATTGTCTGCTGCAATGGAGGGGCAATCCCTTTCCTGCAGGCTGCATATCATTGTCTGCCTTTTCCTGCTATCAGCCTGTGATTAATTACCATTCACTTGTGTGGGAATCTGCAGGTCTGCTCCCATTGGATGACCTCAGTATAAAGAACTGCTTCCTGCAATGCCTCATGGGCTACCATAGTCTCAGATTCTGTCTGTTACTCTGCCCGTGCCCCACCTCGTTCCTAGTCCGTGTGGACTGCGCTGACTCCTGCGAAGAGGTCAGCGAGTCCTCCTAGTTCTGCTCTTGTTTCTAGAAGTTGTTACTTTGCTTGTCTTGTGTCATATATTGGTTCATCGCCAATATATACGCATACTTGCACGTTTATTATTTTCCTTGTATTCGTGTTATGTTGATACATCAGTGTCGCTGATATATACGTACACGAACTGTTTATATCCTATGTTCCGTTAGTCAGCGTTCCAGCTCGCTGAGCTAGTTATCCTGTTCCTGGTCCTGTTTGTGGATTGCGTTCATCTCTGCGAAGAGATAGCGAATCCTTCTGAGTTCTGTTCCCTGTATTACTCCAGTCTTAGTCAGAGTTCCTGCTTATGTCATATATCGGTTCATTGCCGATATATACATATGTTAGTCAGACGTTACAAATAGTTTCATTGATGGCTGTAATTGTAATACGCTAGGAAATCATACTTATTGTATATTTATCTGTGTTACGTTCATCTATCTTGATCCTGCTATTCCCTGACTATCTTGTCCTGTCTTTGTGAGGCACGCCATCGCTGCTAACGCATTGGCTACCTCATTCCAGTCTGTTTTATTGTGGACGCTTGCTGTCACTAAGTAGTGGCAAGTTAAGCAAGCGTTCATTCTGTCTACCTGTCCTGATCTCCTCAGTCCTGGTTTATGCGCTCAGCGCTGCTTTGCGCTGAGACGTTATTACGAAAGTGTTGTTTGTGGCTGTTCGGATCTGCACCGGCTCTGTGCACCACAATCTCCTATTGGAGTCAGTCCTCTCCTCCACTAAACTGGGGATATCCTGATTCCTTGTGCTGGTGTGTGTACCTCCTTCACGTCAGCTTATGTGTTGCATGCTGACTGTGGAGATTACACCTCCAAGCTTAACATTATGGTAGCCCCATTACCAATCCCCATTGTGAGGGGGGGGGGGTTCCCAGCAAAAATGACACTGTTTGTTATGGTTCCTGTTCCTTTAAGAAATTTGAGAAACTAAATTCTGAAACAGAAAATGAGTTTTTTTCTGAATGTACCAGGTTTTTGGCCAATCCCGAGCTCCAGGCTACTCCTGTTTCAACGTGGGCCCCCCAGTTAATTTATGTTTTGTTTAAGGGAAATTTGTTCCAGTGGGCGTACGATGTCTTGGATCATACCAATTTAAAAGAGAGACCACTGGAATTTCTAGCGTTTGTGATCCATAACTGGCTGCGCAAAACCGATTTGCCTAGCCCTTTTGATAAGCTCCTGGCAGCTTGTCAATCAGCTGCTCCGTCTACTGCCTACAAAAATAATCAGCAAGCAGATAATTGTTCTGATAACTTTTCTTCTGCTAAGGCAGCAGGGTCTAAAGCCAAACGTAAACGCTCCAAAAGAAAAGCGTTACAATCAGCGGAGTCGTTGCCCTTGGCGACTGCGCATCAGATCTGTAATGAGACTCCGCCAGTAGCAGATAATGAAATTCAGTCGCCATTCAGGGGAGTCAAATGGACCTATGAAACTACTAATGAACTTTCATTGCTAGCCAGGGAAAATAAAAGTTCTTGTTTAAATGAATTATCTGAATATGATTATGAAGATATATTACAGAGTATTGAACAGATCAATTTATTCGTGCAGCAAGGGAAATTTGCATACACTACAGTTCAACACTTGCTACAGGTATTGGAGATCCTTAGGAATAAGAAATCGGCCAATCACCTGCTAAATAACCCAATGTATGTTTCTGCCACTAACACATTTGCAAACTATGATCAGCCGGAATGCTCAGCTGTTAAGTATGCATGGGATCCTCCATTTGAGAAAGGAGAGATGGAAGCCCTGGTCTATGAATGGAAGAAAGATGCAAGTTCATTTTGTCAGTTTTACAGTGCAAAAAGTGAATTAGTATTGAATGCATGCATTAAGTCTGCCTATAACCTAATAAAAACTGGTGTGTGTGGGTATGACTTTGTGGTTCCATTGATCGATGTGTGGAAGATGATTTTGGACGATTTTTATGCGATTCAATCAGTTGATACCAGGGAAGACACACTGTCAATTGGAGACTGTCCCACTTCTCCAGTTACTGAGTCCCTGCCATGTCTTGTGAATGTTCCTGTAACTCCACCCTGTACCATGGATAACCCAGTGTTACTTCCCAGTAAAACAGAAGCCACTGATACTTTCTTAACTTTGCCCTGCACAAATTTCTCAGCAGAGAATCCAGAGGTCCTGCTGACTTCTGAGTCCAGCCTAGCCAGTACTCATGAGTCTTTGTTCAGTGAAACAGACACCAGAAAAATCTTGCCTGTCTCTGCAAACACTTCTGCAGAAATTACCTGTGTTAATAAAGTTCAACTCCTGTCTGATCCAGCAGATGCCAGTAGATGCACTACATTAGTTTCTGAGTCCCAGCAATCCTGTCTAGAAACCTCAGAACCCCAGCATCTGAATTTTCCAATTTTCCAATTGAATAGTGCTTCAGATGCACAAACTTTGTGTCTTGATCTTCCTGTCTCTACACCTCGCTCTGGTTTCGTGAGTGGCTCAGAGCATCTATGTGAACCTGAAATCGTAGAACTATTACCTTGTTCAGAAAATGTTCTAGTCAATTTGCCCTGTACCATGAATTGTGCAGTAGATCTTCCCAATGAAACTCAGGTCACAGAATCATTATGCTGTCCAGCAGGTGCTTCCATGGTTTTGCCCTGCAATATGGACTGTTCAGTGATCCTGTCCAGTGAAGCTGTGGTCGCAGAGTCTTATGCTTCACCCAGTACTTTGGATACTTCAAACCCTCTAGCAGAGGAGTCTGAGGCACTGCTTACCTCAGTTGGTGTTGCAATAATATTCACTTGTCTAGCAGCTGTTTTGGAATTACAGTCTGCTTTAATAAAACTTGATGAATTTCTGCCCAGCAAAGCAGAAGCCATTGAAATATTGTCCTCGTCAGCAAGTGTGTTAGATACCTTGCCCTGTACACAGTCTGATTTAACCAATGTTGTTGAGTCCCTCTCCAGTGTTGTAACAGCCGAGGAACTCCAGCCCTGTCCTCTGAATGTTTCAGAAGTCTTGCCCTATAACATGGATAATTCTGACTCGCTGGAAAAAATAGAAATCTCAGAATTTCAGTCCGGGTTAATGAGTGTTTCTGAAACCCAGCCCTGTATCCTGGAAAATTCTGGTTTTCTGCCCGGTGTGGCAGTAGTTCCAGAGTCCCCTTCCTGTCCAGTGAGTTTCTCAGTTTTGCCTAGTTCAGTGGGGATTGCTGCAATATTGACTTGTTTTGCAGCCCTTCATGAGCTCCAATCCAGTGTATTTGATGAGTCTCTGTCTAGTCCAGAAGAAGCTATGGGAACCCTGTCTAGTTCAGTGCATACATCAGAAGATTTGCCCTGTCTTGTAAATGCCCCTGAACATGATTTGTTAATAACCCTGCTGGAATCAGCAACATCTAAGTCTGATCCTGCAGTTTTTAGTGAGAATCCAGTAACTGTCAAGTCTAGTCATGATGAATTTTTTTTGCCCAGTTCTGGTTTCGGTCCTGTCTTGACTGACTTTGAGGTTCGCAGTTCCTTGACATGCCCAGAGGTTTCTCTTGTGCCAGTGTGCCCAGATGTGCTTCGTATGCCAGAGTGCCCAGATGTGTCTGTGTTAGCGTGCTCACGTGCTTCCCTAGTGGAGACATGTTCTGATGTTGCCGGTTGGCCTGCATGCCCGGAGATGGTTCTGGTCCCTAAAAGCCCTGATCTTGAGGTTTGTCCTTGTGACCCTGACTCTGGAGTTGCCCTGGGTTCCATAGGGGTTCTTGATAGTTCTCCATGTGAGCCTAAGGGGCTTTCTGACCTGTGGGGATCTCTTTGGAGCTTCCAAGTGTTCTGGGAGATCTCTGAGGAAACTTGTCCTGGTACCTTGGACTGGTTCAACAGTGGGTTTTGTGTTGGTAAGGACAGTTCCGGTGGGCATTGCAAAGGCTTTGGCGTTTTTGGACAGTCCCTGGAAGGCGGTGGGTATCGCTCAGAGAGTTTCTTGGGGTTGTTTTCTGGAAGTCGTGGTTCTGATGGGTATCACACTGAGGCTTGTAGTGCTGACGGGCATGGTTCGGTAGGTTCTGGTTCCAATTGGTCTAGTTTTGGTGAGACTGATTCGGGAATTTGGTTTTGTCGGGCTGATCCGACCTTCATGAATTTTCAGTCAGATCCGTTTGCTGGATTTCCCACTTCTGATTTTTTGGTTTGGGTGGTTCAGGAGAAATATGTCAGTTTTTATAGGCGTCCAGAGGCCGCGTTTAAGGGAGGGGGTACTGTTATGATCGCTTCTGCAGTGTTTACTGCTGACTGCAGTGGTATTGCAAACCAAGCAGTTCTAATGTCATTACATGCATCTGCTTGCATAGTTTGGTTTGCACTTAAACTAGTTGCTGATTCCATCTGCAGTCGCTCTGAAGTTAATGACAGTTTAATATGCTTTTGTGTAAACAAACATTGTCTGCTGCAATGGAGGGGCAATCCCTTTCCTGCAGGCTGCATATCATTGTCTGCCTTTTCCTGCTATCAGCCTGTGATTAATTACCATTCACTTGTGTGGGAATCTGCAGGTCTGCTCCCATTGGATGACCTCAGTATAAAGAACTGCTTCCTGCAATGCCTCATGGGCTACCATAGTCTCAGATTCTGTCTGTTACTCTGCCCGTGCCCCACCTCGTTCCTAGTCCGTGTGGACTGCGCTGACTCCTGCGAAGGGGTCAGCGAGTCCTCCTAGTTCTGCTCTTGTTTCTAGAAGTTGTTACTTTGCTTGTCTTGTGTCATATATTGGTTCATCGCCAATATATATATATTCGTACACGAACTGTTTATATCCTATGTTCCGTTAGTCAGCGTTCCAGCACGCTGAGCTAGTTATCCTGTTCCTGGTCCTGTTTGTGGATTGCGTTCATCTCTGCGAAGAGATAGCGAATCCTTCTGAGTTCTGTTCCCTGTATTACTCCAGTCTTAGTCAGAGTTCCTGCTTATGTCATATATCGGTTCATTGCCGATATATACATATGTTAGTCAGACGTTACAAATAGTTTCATTGATAGCTGTAATTGTAATACGCTAGGAAATCATACTTATTGTATATTTATCTGTGTTACGTTCATCTATCTTGATCCTGCTATTCCCTGACTATCCTGTCCTGTCTTTGTGAGGCACGCCATCGCTGCTAACGCATTGGCTACCTCATTCCAGTCTGTTTTATTGTGGACGCTTGCTGTCACTAAGTAGTGGCAAGTTAAGCAAGCGTTCATTCTGTCTACCTGTCCTGATCTCCTCAGTCCTGGTTTATGCGCTCAGCGCTGCTTTGCGCTGAGACGTTATTACGAAAGTGTTGTTTGTGGCTGTTCGGATCTGCACCGGCTCTGTGCACCACAATCTCCTATTGGAGTCAGTCCTCTCCTCCACTAAACTGGGGATATCCTGATTTCTTGTGCTGGTGTGTGTACCTCCTTCACGTCAGCTTATGTGTTGCATGCTGACTGTGGAGATTACACCTCCAAGCTTAACAGGAGCACTGTTCAAGCGATCATTCAGAAATGGAAGGAGTATGGCACAACTGTAAACCTACCAAGACAAGGCCATCCACCTACACTCACAGGCCGAACAAGGAGAACGCTGATCAGAAATGCAGTCAAGAGGCCCATGGTGACTCTGGACGAGCTGCAGAGATCTACAGCTCAGGTGGGAGACTCTGTCCATAGGACAACTATTAGTCATGCACTGTACAAAGTTGGCCTTTATGGAAGAGTGGCAAGAAGAAAGGCATTGCTAACAGAAAGCATAAGCCCCGTTTGCAGTTTGCCACAAGCCATGTGGGGGACACAGCAACCATGTGGAAGAAGGTGCTCTAGTCAGATGAGACCAAAATGGAACTTTTTGGCCAAAATGCAAAACGCTATATGTGGCAGAAAACTAACACTGCACATCACTCTGAACACACCATCCCCACTGTCAAATATGGTGGTGGCAGCATCATGTTTGGGGGTGCATCTCTTCAGCAGGGACAGTGAAGCTGGTCAGAGTTGATGGGAAGATGGATGGAGCCAAATACAGGGCAAACTTGGAAGAAAACCTCTTGGAGACTGCAAAAGACTTGAGACTGGGGCGGAGGTTCACCTTCCAGCAGGACAATGACCCTAAACATAAAGCCAGGGCAACAATGGAATGGTTTAAAACAAAACATATCTATGTGTTAGAATGGCCCAGTCAAAGTCCAGATCTAAATCCAATCGAGAATCTGTTGCAAGATTTGAAAACTGCTGTTCACAAACGCTGTCCATCTAATCTGACTGAGCTGGAGCTGTTTTGCAAGGAAGAATGGGCAAGGAGTTCAGTCTCTAGATGTGCAAAGTTGGTAGAGACATACCCTAAAAGACTGGCAGCTGTAATTGCAGCAAAAGGGGGTTCGTTTTGTTTATTTATTTTAAGTATTTATATAGCGTTGACATATTACGCAGCGCTGTACAGAGTATATTGTCTTGTTACTAACTGTCCCTCGGAGGAGCTCACAATCTAGTCCCTACCATAGTCATATGTTTATGTATGCATTGTGTAGTGTAGGTATCATAGTCTAGGGCCAATTTAGGGGGAAGCCAATTAACTTATCTGTATAAACAGAGGAACACCAAGAGCCCCAATAGTGTAGTATGTATTGACAAAGGGGGTAATGACAAAGAGTAATAGTTGTTATACTCACAAACATGGGTCACCAATAGGCAAACGCTGTAAAGGCAGGTGGGGAGATTATCCTGACCCCACTCAGGAATAAGAAGTCGCTCTCTGTAGCTAGTAGAAAGGGTCGCAACCCTCCACCAAGGGTGGATACAATATTATATAAGAGAGAACAGAGGCGCCAATAGGATAAAAGGGGTTTTAAAGGAGCTTAAAAGCCAAAACTTGGTAATTAGAGGAGGCAGTGTTGGACTTACCCCCTCCAAGCAGACACAACACGACTGTACATTCAGTCTATTTATTTACGAACTCCAGATAAAGCAACGAGTTTCACGGGTCAGCGCCCGCTTCCTCAGGCAATAGAAAAAGGAGTTGCAGCATCTAGCAAAACAAACGACACTCAGCGCCTCTTACCCCCTCTCTGTGTCTGCTTGGAGGGGGTAAGTCCACCACTGCCTCCTCTAATTACCAAGTTTTGGCTTTTAAGCTCCTTTAAAACCCCTTTTATCCTTTTGGCGCCTCTGTTCTCTCTTATCTAACTTATCTGTATGTTTTTGGGATGTGGGAGGAAACCGGAGTGCCCGGAGGAAACCCACACAGACACAGGGAGAACATACAAACTCCTTGAAGATGTTGACCTAGCTGGGATTCGAACCGGGGACCCAGCGCTGCAAAGCGAGAGCGCTAACCACTACGCCACCGAGCTGGTTCTACAAAGTATTGACTCAGGGGGCCGAATAATTACGCACACCCCACTTTGCAGTTATTTATTTGTAAAAAATGTTTGGAATGATGTATGATTTTCGATCCACTTCTCACATGTACATCACTTTGTATTGGTCTTTCACGTGGAATTGGAATTGATGCATGTTTGTGGCAGTAATGTGACAAAATGTGGAAAACTTCAAGGGGGCCGAATACTTTTGCAACCCACTGTAACTGTTTTCTTCTTTATTGTGCTCACAGTGGATTTTTCTTTTTTCCCCTTCTTTCTTTCTTTAGGCTAAAAGTTGGTCTTCAAGTAGTTGCTGTGAAAGCCCCAGGATTTGGTGATAATCGAAAAAATCAGCTGAAGGATATGGCCATTGCTTCAGGTGGAGCGGTAAGTTAGTACATAATTAGGCAGAATGTAGTTACAAAAGACTTTCTATATTTCAAAATGTCACAGCATTTGTTCTTCTATATTATTAAGTTTGCCTGTTGGATTGTCTAATAATGCACAGCTAATGCTTCTTACCTGAAAGTATGTGTGTGTTTATACCATTTACTCAGTGTTTTTTCATCACCTAATCTTTTTTTTGAAAATAAGTATTTATTGGGTCATCAACAAAATATGTGATAACAGTTACAACCATATAATACATCTAGCGAATATTTTATAGTTTCTTTCTTGAGCTATGGACGCAAGAGATGTTTTATGTGTAAGGGTACAAATCTTATCCCATTTTTCGGGCGTAAAGGTTGTGTGTAGATCTGATTCCCTTTTAGAGATGAGCGGTAAGGCTGCTCCTTTAGTAAGGGGGAGAAGTATAATTTGACTTGAGATGATGTACGTTCTTGCGGTTCTGTGCTTGTATAAAGCAATTCAAATGGGAAAAGATTTCGATTGATGTGTGACTTAGGATGTAACAATTTATAAAAACTGGAAATTTGTCTCTGAAATATCCACGTAAATTTAGGATGGTTAAGTGTGGAATCTGAGTCTGAGGGAATTGGGATGGTCCCTGATGTGTTAATGTGTCTGACTTGTGGCCAATTTTCTCCGGAGAGATGAAGGATATGAGGGCTTTGCATTCCAAACGGGAATTCTGCATTGTGCAGGCAAGAAGTTTTAAATCAAGATGATTCCATTTATTGGCTAACTAAAAAGAATAAGAATAAGCGAGCTTTCGGCTTTGCAGCCTTCGTCAGGCTTACAATCCTGTATCAAGGATTGTAAGCCCGTCAAAGGCTGCAAAGCCGAAAGCTTGCTTATTTTTTTTAGTTACCCAATAAATGGTATCATCCTGATTCAAAACTTCTTGGTTTTACTGATGGCTAAAACGGTACAATACCCTACTGTTACTGCATTGTCCAGGAGGTCTGTTAACCATTTAAGCCTCCTGGATGTAGCAGTTACGTCCAGGAGGCCATGTGCGCTCCCACGCACTCCCGCGGCCGATCGTTAGCCCAGGAATCAATCAATCGGGCCATGGTGCCCGATGATTGATTCCTCTCCCCTGCAGAAAAAGCGACGGCTTCTCTCGGAAGCCTCGCTTTTTCTGTCTCTTGCGTCCCCTACATCCCTTTAAGCGTACATTGTTACTCTTTTATAGTGACGTCATGTAAACAAACTCATGGCTGCCATCTTGTGGCCAAAAAGTAAAACTACATCTAAATGCAAAAAAAAAATCAACACATTTGCCTAAAAAAATTACTATTTACATCCCACCCTCCCAAAAATACCCAAATAAAATGTTTAATAATAATAATAAAAAAAAATGACTAAAAAAAACACGTAAATATTTACCTAAGGGTCTAACCTTTTTAAATATAATTTTAACCACTTCACCACTAAGGGGTTTTACCCCTGAAACACCAGAGCAATTTTCACCTTTCAGCGCTCCTTCCATTCATTCGTCTATAACTTTATTATTACTTATTGCAATGAAATGAACTATATCTTGTTTTTTTCGCCACCAATTAGGCTTTCTTTAGGTGGGACATTATGCCAAGAATTATTTTATTCTAAATGTTTTAATGGGAAAATAGGAAAAAATTTGGGAAAAAATCATTATTTTTCAGTTTTTGGCCATTATAGTTTTTAAATAATGCATGTTACTGTAATTAAAACCCATGAAATGTATTTGCACATTTGTCCCGGTTATAAAACCGTTTAAATTATGTCCCTATTACAATGTTTGGCGCCAATATTTTATTTGGAAATAAAGGTGCATTTTTTTTCAGTTTTGCATCCATCCCTAATTACAAGCCCATAGTTTATAAAGTAACAGTGTTATACCCTCTTGACATAAATATTTAAAAAGTTCAGTCCCTAAGGTAACTTCTTTATTTATCTTATTTATTTATTTTTTTTTACCCCCCCCCCCCCCCCCCAAAAAAAAAAATAAAAATTTGGGGCGTGTGGGAGGTAATGAGTTAATTTATTGTGTAAAACTAATGTATTTGTATATGTAAAATGCTTTAGGGTGTAGTTTTACTATTTGGCCACAAGATGGTGACAGTGAGGTTTTGTTCATGCGACCTGTGAGCGTCCGGAAGGACGCTTACAGGAAGCACTATGAGGCTGGAAAAATCACAATGATCGCGTTGTTTCTCATAGAAGCAGCAGATCATTGCGGGGGCTTAGATCAACGAACGGGAATGTATTTTCCCATTCATTGATCTCTGGGCGAGCGGGCAGCAGCGTGCACGAGCGGTGGGAGCGCGGACAGCGGCGGGAGTTAGGAGTTTCTCCGTCCCTTGGTTTTAGAAGGATGGAAAAAGGGACGGAGATATCCGTACCGCGCGGGGGTAAAGTGGTTAAAGATGAAATTATTATTATTATTTTTTTTTTAATTATAAGCTATAATTTTTTTATTTACCGGTATTTCCAAATAAAATATTGTTGCCATACATTGTGATAGGGACATAATTTAAATGGTGTAATAACAGAGACAAATGGGCAAATACAATATGTGAGGTTTTTTTAATTATGGAGGCATGTATTATTTTAAAACTATAATGGCTGAAAACTGAGAAATAATGATTTTTTTCCGTTTTTTTTCTTATTCTTCCTGTTAAAATGCATTTACAGTAAAGTGGCTCTCAGCAAAATGTACCACCCAAAGAACGCCTACCATATTTCGCGCCGTATAAGACGCTCCGGAATATAAGACGCACCCAGGTTTAGAGGGTAAAAAACAGGGAAAAAAAATATAAACTAAACCTGGTGCATCCATATTTCAGGAGTGTCTTATACATGACCTCCCCCAAATGGTGTCCTCCTGTGTACCTCATGTGCCCTCTTATCTCACCCTGTCTACCCTAAGTGTCTTGTGGTCTCCCCCCTGTGCCCTCTGGTCCCCCCGTGTCCTCTGGTCTCCCCCCTTGGTCCCCCCCCCCCTGTAGTTACCCCCCTGTGGTCTCCCTTGTACCCTGTGGTTGCCCTCCTGTGTCCTCTGGTCCCCCCTGTGCCCTGTGGTTTCCCCCGTATCCTCTGGTCCCCCCCTGTGCCCTGTGGTTGTCCTCTGGTCCCCTCCTGTCCCCTGCGGTTGCCCCCCTGTGTCCTCTGCCCCCCTGTGGTCACCCCCGTGTCCTCTGGTCCCCCCTGTGATTGCCCCGTGTCCTCTTGTCCCCCCCCCTGTACTCTGTGGTCCCCCTGTGTCCTCTGGTCCCCCTCCTGTGTCCTCTTGCCCCCCCCCCTGTACCCTGTGGTCACCCCCCTGTGTCCTCTGGTCCCCCCTGTGGTCGCCCCCCTGTGTCCTCTTGTCCCCTCTGTACCCTGTGGTCCACCTCCTGTGTCCTCCTGTCCCCTGTGGTCGCCCTGCTGTGTCCTCTTGCCCCCCCCCCCCCCCCCCCCAGCGTCCTCATGTGTCCCCGCTGGCCTGGCCTGCCCCTCGCTTATGTCTCTGGCCCCCCCCCCCCCCGCTTATGTCTCCGGGTCCCCTGAAGTCAGCGGCAGCTTACCTCCTCCATGTGTCCCCGCTGGCCTGGCCTGCCCCCCGCTGATGTCTCCGGTCCCCCCCGCTTATGTCTCCGGGTCCCCTGCAGTCAGCGGCGGCAGCAGCAGCTGCTTACCTCCTCCATCTTGCCCGCGGCGATTGAAGACATCCGGCTTCCCCCGTGCGGCTTCCTCTAGTGCCGGCTTCTAATGACGCGTCATCAATGACGCGTCATTAGAAGCCAGCACTAGAGGAAGCCGCACGGGGAAGCCGGATGTCTTCAATCGCCGCGGGCAAGATGGAGGAGGTAAGCTGCTGACGCTGACTGCAGGGGACCCGGAGACATAAGCGGGGGGGACCGGAGACATCAGCGGGGGGCAGGCCAGGCCAGCGGGGACACATAAGGACGCTGGGGGGACACAGGCAGGGAATCCCCGATGGCGTCGAGTCGGCGGGTCTTATCGGCGGGAGCGTGGAAGTCGGGGATTCCCTGCCTTTGCCGTATAAGACGCAGGGACTTTTTCTCCCCATTTTTGGGGGAGGAAAAGTGCGTCTTATACGGCGAAAAATACGGTAATTGGTGGCGGAAAAAACAAGATATAGATCAGTTCATTGTGATAAGTAGTGATGAAGTTATGGGCTAATGAATGGGAGGTGAACATTGCTTGGATGCATAAAGTGAAAACGACTGAGGGCTGAAGTGGCTAAGGGGCTTGGAACAGTCGATAGGTTGTATTGTGTGACAAATTTATCCCAAGATTTGAGGGTTGTGTTTGCCCACCAAGATATTTTGTCTTACATAGATATTTTGTAGGAATGGTGAGATATTTCTAT
Source organism: Hyperolius riggenbachi (assembly GCF_040937935.1). Taxonomy (NCBI): domain Eukaryota; kingdom Metazoa; phylum Chordata; class Amphibia; order Anura; family Hyperoliidae; genus Hyperolius; species Hyperolius riggenbachi. The sequence continues at coordinate 191,646,105 of NC_090652.1, forward strand.
ACCTTTTAATTGACTGGTTGTTTCGGATTGCATCTGCAAAATGTTCCATTGTAATAATTTATAAAAGTGGCGATAGAGGACAGCACTGTCTAGTTCCATTGCAAATGTCTAAGGCGTCCGACAGGGTTCAGTTAACTGATATTCTGGCAGTAGGGTTTGAGTATGACATAATTTTATGTAGGATCTTAGGGGGAAGTCCTATTTGTAGTAAAGAGCCTTTTAGAAAATCCCAGTGAATCCTGTCGAACACCTTTTCAGCATCCAGTGAAAGCAGACACATAGGGATATGAATTTTAGCATAATTTGATAAGTTAATTGTTTTGAGGGAGTTATCCCTGGCTTCTCTCTTTGGGACAAACCCGACCTGATCTGTGTTAAGAGTAGGAAGAAGGGGTTTTAGGCGTTCTATCATCTTGGCATATATTTTGAAGTCTACGTTTAGAAGTGAGATTGGTCTGTAACTTCCACAGTTATTTGCATCGTTAACAGGATTAGGGATTACCGAAATGTGTGCCATAAGGGCTTCTGGGGGAAGGTTTTTTGAATCTGAGACTGCGTTAAATGCTGCTAGCATAAAAGGAAGATCATCCTGTTTTAATGTTTTGTAGAATGATGCCGGAAAGCCGTCAGGCTCTTTCCTGATTTAGTGGTTTTAATTGCATTCAGCAGTTCCTCTTCTGTGAAATCTTCGTTTAAATCTTTGTTTGTTCATCTAATGTTGGGAGGGCGGTTTCTTTGATGTAAGCGTCAAGTTCTTTTTGGTAGGTAGAGGATGTGTTTACTGAGCGTGATTTTAGATTGTAGAGATTAGAATAAAACAATTTAAATCTCTCCGCTATTTCCGAGGGTGAATGGACCGTTCCATGGGCAGCATTGATTTGAGGAATATATGTTGAGGGAACAAAGGGTTTTGTATACCTAGCTAAATGTTTGCCACATTTGTTACTGAACTTGTAGTGTGAGCCCTACATTCGTTCTCTCCATATTAATGTTTTTCTATCCAGTATAGAGAATAAGGTCTGCCTTTTTATTCAAAAGTTCTATTTCTGTTGCTGGGTTATTAGAGGTTTTGTGTGCAGTTTCTAGTACGTGGATTTCATCAATCAAATGTGGAATCTGACCTGCTAATTCTTTTTTTAATACTGGTACCATGGAGATGAATATTCCTCGTAAAGTGCGTTTTAGCACTTCCCATTTAAGGGGAGCAGGTGTAGGGTCATTTTTGTGTGTGTTGAAAGGTGGAAATTGCTTTTGTGATGTGATCAGAACATGCAAGATCTAAAAGAAGATTGTTATTGAGTCTCCAGTTGTAGTGTTTAGTTTGGTTTTACATTTTAAATGTTGGGTAGTTTCTGTATTTCATTTGCGGCAGTGATTGCTGCAGTGTCAATGTGGGGCAATGGCTGCTTTTCATTTGTGGGGGTAAATTGTTGCCATGCATATGTGGAGTGATTGCTGTTTTTCATATGTGGGGGAAACTGCTGCATTTCATATGTGGGGGTAATTGCTGCATTTTAAATGTAGAGTAGCCTTTAATGTATGAGTTATTTTTTCTAAACTAAAACCACCGTATTCAGTATAAATTGCAGTGTTGGCACTCAGTTACAAATAAGTGTATTTTGTGTCGCATTTTGGGCACTCGGCTGCTAAAAGGTTCGCCATCACTTCCATATGCACCTGTAATGCATCCACACAAACAAGCACACATACAATACACCAGGCTTGCTCATCACGAGTAAATCACAAGTAACAACGGTGGTGACTCATGATTCAAATGAGTTGTAATTGCCGCGGCTGGATGCGGCATGGTTAATTACCCATAATGCTGCCGGGTGCCCTGCATTTCAAAGGGCTTGCAGCGACCTATTAGTTGCGTTGCAAGCCTCGCTATGGCGCACTTCCTCCTTCAAGCTTGCCAGACACACAACACTCAAAGGATCCAATATACACTAACAAATATTCCATGTTACAATAAATGTAGAATCCTAAGAAATTATACAAAAACAATATACACAGCAGCACTCTATAATCACACGCTAAAGCTATACACAACACAATTTTGCTTCCATTCATAATTATGATCGATAGTATGATTTACATTCTGATCAACTGACCAAAACAAACCTTGCCGTTCATGGTTTCCATCTTCATATTGATCCTATTTATGATCTAAAATACATACCGTATTTTTCGGACTATGACATGAGATCCCAAAAGTGGGGAGAAAAAGTTGGTTCGTCTTATAGTCCGAATGTAGATCCGCAGCAAGTGGGGAAAGCAACTACAGTATAATTCTGTTATATATTCTGTACATATATATTACTCGATCATTAAATGTAGTTAATGTGAGTTATTTCGCACTTTTAATGCAATTACCAGACTGATTTCGGTTTCTTACTATTTTTATGTTGACATTTTTAGGTTTTTGGAGAGGAAGGACTTAGCTTGAATATTGAAGACATTCAGCCTCATGACTTTGGGAAAGTTGGGGAAGTTATTGTCACAAAGGATGATACTATGATATTAAAAGGGAAAGGAGATAAAACACAAATTGAGAGAAGAATTCAAGAAATCCAGGAGCAACTGGAATCTACAAATAGTGAATATGAAAAAGAAAAACTAAGTGAGAGATTGGCTAAACTTTCTGATGGAGTTGCTGTACTCAAGGTATGATGGTTAGTGACACTGAAGCGAAAAAACCCTTGATATAATGAATTTTATGTGTAGTACGGATAATTAATAGAACATTAGTAGTAGAGAAAGGAGACTATTCTTTTTTCAGTTATATATCTTCTTTTATGATATTGCATCATTCTCTAATATTTGCAGTTTACAAACTGCACTTCATAAAATAGCACTTAGCTCTCTGACTAAATTAGAGAAACTCTTTTGCATAGATAACAAGTGAAGCTTAAAGCTGTATTGTCACCATAAAAATCAAATTTCAACAGCAACTGGTCTGAGTGTATTAAGTGATAAAGATGCTAATCCTGCATTCAAAACTTTTTTTGCTGTTATGGTTTGTAGTTATCACATACTTTAGGAGCAATGGCAGTGGTACCAAAGAGTTGAATGCTGGGAGTTTTTTTATCTATAATGTATTGCTCTTCCATGTATTTCCCTGCCCTAGCTGCTTATCAGAATCACCCTCTGATTACTTGTGTTTACAAGCAAGGCTGAGGTGACTCAGTGATTGGATGTGTAAGTAGAAAAAAGACAGTGCAGTTGTTAGTATACACCTCAGTGGGAGTGTCTGAAGACTCTGGGAAGAGAATACACAATGAGAAAGAGAAGGGAGGGGGTAAAACAAGAGTCAGGGAGGATATGATGTCAGCATTAGCTTGGCAAGAAGGCCACTGCCTAGAATAGGATTTTCTGTGTTTCCTTTATAAAATTCACAGGAATCATTACGTGGATAGCACAATACATCTGTTATGTAGGTAGAAGTAGTATTTATGTACTTATATATGTGTTTTTTATTTCTAGGATAGCATGGGTGGTTTGACAAAACCAGCCTTATCATCGTGCCAACAGATTGTACACACGGGGAAACTGTCGGCAGAACGGCCGCCCCACAGGCGGGTCTAACGACCCGTCATTTAAAGATATCAGGCGTGTGTACGCGCCTTAACTCTTCCTGTACTGGAAACAATAGGACTCATATCTTCTATTTCTTAGCTGTACTACATACAATTCATTATATCACAAGTTTATTTTCACTTCAGATTCCCTTTAAAGACATTAAGAGGTATTCCCTGTTCAAATGATAACGGCAACTGATATAATGTTTAATATAACTTTCTTTAGGTTGGTGGAACCAGTGATGTTGAAGTAAATGAAAAAAAGGACAGGGTTACTGATGCTTTAAATGCTACACGTGCTGCTGTAGAAGAGGGCATTGTACTAGGAGGTGGTTGTGCACTGTTGCGTTGCATACCAGCATTGGATTCTTTGGAACCATCAAATGAGGATCAGAAAATTGGTAACTTAGTTATTTCATACTTGTTTTATGTTGTAGTTTGCAATTTGTATAAGTGTACATTATTTTTAATTGCATGTGAAAATGTTACTTTCCCCCATCCACTGGTTGGTTGAGCTGGAACTGTACCACACATCTTCTGCAATATGACGTCTGTGGGGCGTGGGGGTTACTTGCCTCAGGAGGGGGAAGCCTCTGGATCCTATAGAGACTTACCCCTGTCATCCTCCGCCATCCAGCAGTGGAACCGCCTGCACAATAGAGCAACCCACGTCGGGCTTCTGCTGGACAAGAGAAGTTTAGTTGTCGTGCTCTTTCTAAGTGTTGATATGGCTGCCAGGGAGATGTGGGGTTGCTTCTCCCCCACCGATTTAGATAGACAGTAGATGTTAGAACTCGTCTCGGCATATAAAACAGACATAGAGCGAGAGAGATACTCAAACAAATATAATAAAAGTAAGTATTTAAGTGTAACTGTCGGGCATAAAATCAAAACCCAATTCTTTATTTTTATCTGGTAAACAAGTAATAAGCATGCTAGCCAGGCAATCCAAATGTTAAAATCACTTTTACTTTTCTTAAATGATCATTCCCCAGTTTACATAACTCTTATTTGGTATACAAAAAGGAAGTTACAAGGCTTGTTGGGTTGTCCTTTTTTGCTTCTCTACTTCGCCTCAGACTTAACTAATGTAGCCTGATTGCCTGAAGCCTCTTTCCCTCCTGTTTTCCCTTTCCACACCTCTGTTCCTCTCTGGCCAATATTTCTTATGCTGAGACAATGCACTTTCTATAGTGAAGAGCAGGCATTGCATACACAATCGGGCAGAGGAGAGTAAAGCTGGCCACTAACAGTGCAATTTGTAGCGAAAAAACAGTTGAGTGATCAGAAATTCTGAACAGATTGGTTGTCAATCTCCATTGATGGGCACAGTCTATTACAAACAATTATAAAAATAGTCATCTGATTAAATTTTGGTCAAACCAAAATTTGGATTATCCTATTAATTGTGATAGGAAGCAAAGATTGGTTCATTGATGGTGTAGTGAACAATTTTTTTCTTCCGATCAGAATTATCTGATCACTCGAACAATTTTTCGCTAGAAATTGGATTGTCAGTGGCCACCTTAACTAGTTCAGCCTTCAGTCATTTTCACTTTATGCATCCGAGCAATGTTCACCTCACATTCATTAGCCTATAACTTTATCACTACTTATCACAATGAACTGATCTATATCTTGTTTTTTCCACCACCAATTAGGCTTTCTTTGGGAGGTACATTTTTCTAAGAGCTACCTTACTGTAAATGCATTTTAACAGTAAGAATAAGAAAAAAAATGAAAAAATTCATTGTCAGTTTTCGGCCATTATAGTTTTAAAATAAAACATGCCTCCATAATTAAAACCCACGTATTGTATTTGCCCATTTGTCACGGTTATTTCACCGTTTAACCTGCTGAGCGGTCTTTCAGTTGGCTGCATGAAATAGTTTTTTTTTTTTTATTTAAAAAAAACCCTCCCGCAGCCACCCTGGCGATTTAATCAGAACGCCTGGGTGGTTAAATTATGTCCCTATCACAATGTATCGCGACAATATTTTATTTGGAAATAAAAGAGCATTTTTTCCGTTTTGCATCCATCACTATTTACAAGCTTATAAAAAAAAAAATAGAGAGAAATATTTCATCTTTACATAGATATTTAAAAAGTTTAGACCCTTAGGTAAATATTTATGTGTTTTTTTTTTTTTATCAAACCTTTTATCTGGGCATTTTTGGGAGGGTGGGATATAAATAGTGTTTTATTTGGGGAAATATTTGTGTATTGTAATGTTTTTTTACTTTTACTTGTCGTTTTACTTTTTGGCCACAAGATGGCAATCTTGAGTTTGTTTACATGACGTCACTCTAAGCGTACAATGTACGCTTAGAGGGACATAGCTTCAGAAAAAGTGTAGCTTCCGAGAGAAGCTGTCGCTTTTTCAGCGGGGGAGAGGAATCAGTGATCGGGCACCATAGCCCGATACATTGATTTCTGGGCTAACAAATCCGCGGCCGGGAGTGCGCGGACGCGCACGTGGCCTCCTGGACGTAGGTACTACGTCCTGGAGGCATAAATGGTTAAGGAAGGAAATTACATCAGGATTGGCTTCAAAATAGCCACAGTTAAAATGGGAAATGCTAAGAAGGATTTTCTCTTTTATTACTGTAGAAAAAAACCCCCAGTAAAATCAAAATGTGGACAGTGCAATGCATGTGTTATGTAAGTCGAGCAAAAAAAAAAAAGTGTGTGTGTGTCGATCACGCAAAAACGCCTTGACCGATTTGAACGAAACTTGGTATACAGATCCCTTACTACCTGGGATATGTTCTGGGGGTCTCGCAGCCCCCCTGCACACGTGGGCGGAGCTACAAACAGCCAATCAATTTCACCCATTCAAGTCAATGGAAAAAATGTAAAAGGCTGCCATTCTCACAGTAATCAAGCCAGAGTCCCCACACTTGGCACAGTTGGTGACCGAGGTTACAAATCCAGGAAAAGTGGGTGGAGCATAAAACAGCCAATCAAACTTCAGCCATTCATTTTAAATAGGAAAATGTAAACTGCAGCCATTCTTAGACTGGTAATCGCAGGGTTCTCAAACTTGCCACAGTTAGTCACTGGGTGAATCCGATTAAGATTCAAGAAAGTGGGTGGAGCCTACAACAGCCAATCAAAATTCACCTATTGATTTTCAAGAGGAATATTTAAACTGCTGCCATTCTTACACTGTTAATGGCAGAGGCTTCAAACTTGCTGCAGTCTGTCTTTGGGTAACTTGGGTCCAAATTCACTAAAGGGGCGGGGCCACAAACAGCCAATCAGATTTCCTTGGTGGATAAACTGCTTCCATTCACACATTTTTGATGTCAGGAACCTGAAAGTTCACAAACTTGGTCATTGAGTGACTGTGTCCAGGTTACAAAAAGTGGGCGAAGCCAAACACAAATTTGACTAGGAAAATATAAACTGTAGCCATTCTTACACCGTTAATGGCAGGGTTCTCAAACTTTGCACAGTTGGTCACTGGGTGAATGAGACTAAGAATTTGGAAGGTAGGTGGAGCCTACAACAGCCAATAAAAATTTGCCTTTCGAAAAAAGGATGTCGGGGGAGGAGCTTACCATGAGGGAGTGAGCGTGTGGAGCTCTGGTCTCTCGCCTCGGTGAAGCTCCGAAGTCCGCAGATGTGAGAGGACGGTGACAAAGTTTTTTTTTTCTCCCCTGGAGCCTGCCTCACTCCTGTGAAACCCCCGGCAGAGACGGAAAAGCAAACCGTGGAGGTAGCGGCGGTCTCGGGGTTTGGAGGGGAAGTGGAGGTAGGAGATCACCATAGTGGCGTGACGTCACATCCGCCCGGAACCCCTCTGGACTGGTTTGGCGTGTGGAAGGAGAGGGGACGCCGAGAGCAGCGCACGGACATAACGGCACACCGGCACATATCCCCGCTAGTCCGGGCAAGGAATACCTGGCAGGAGAGCGCGGGAGCGGCACACAGCATATGGTGACCCCGGTAGTCAGCTATATCAACCCGGGCAGAAGCAAGGCATACCTTAAAGGGGTGGCTCCGGGAAAGGTGCAGGAGGACCCCCTCCGATTGAACCTGGAAGAGGGAATAGGTGAACCCTAAAGGCAAGGTATCCGGAACCAGTGGCTTGTAAAGAAAGAAACTACAGGAATACCGCTAGAAGAGCCTGAGAGCGGCACTGGAAATGGTAACTGAGAGCCAGTAATCTAAAAGAAAGATGGTGAAGGATAAGGAAAGAGAAAAGGAGAAAAAGAAGAATCCAGCTAAAGGGACGATAACCCCAGTCCAGAAAACGGTTAGCAAATATTTTGCAGCAGCTGACAAGATACAGATGGAAGCGGTAGAGAATACTCTTTCAACATCAAGGGCTAGCTCCCCGGGCTCGGGATCAGAGCAGGGGGGTAGCCTAGAAGAAATATGGAGGTGTCTGAGGGCCCTGCCTACAAGATCGGACTTAGAGGTGCAGACGGAAAAAATCACGGATCTTATGCGAACTGAAATCCTGGAGATTAAAGATGGATTAATAAGTATGGAAGCGAAGATGGAAAAAATGGAAGAACAAGTGGTGAAACTGCAGGCGGAGGTAAATGCATTAAAGAAGACAGGTGAGAAACAAAAAAGTATTAATACTTCCCTTAAATATGATATGGACGATGTCCAAAATCGGGAGAGACGTAACAACTTGAGAGTAAAGGGGGTCCCCGAGACGGTGAAGGGGGAAGACATTATTACCTGCCTGCAAACTATCTTTAATGGGGTAACGGGCCGGCCAGAGGACGCTACAATTAAATTTGATCGTGTACATCGGGAATTGAGGGCCGCTTCAAGGGATAAGGACTCACCACGGGATATAATCTGTAGATTCCATAATTTCAAGGATAAGGAAAACATCTCCACAGCATTGAGGCAGAAAGGGCCACAGAAATGGAAAGAGTTTACTATAGCGGTTTACCAAGATCTTTCCTTCTACACGCTGATGCAGCGCAGGGCCCTTAGACCATTGCTAGCAGTTCTACAGGAAAAAAGAATACCCTATAAGTGGGGATTCCCATTTGCTTTAATTATTATGCTGGAGCGTAGAACATTGACACTGAGATTCCCGGAAGAATTGCCAGACATTTGCAAGGAACTATCTATCCCAGAGATGAATATACCAGAGTGGAACCCGGAGAGGGGGGGATGGGAGGGACCGCAAGGGAGAAATAGAGTTGGATTTAAGAAATGAGGGGAGAGTGGGGTGTTGAGCTGGGGGGGGGGGGGGAGGGGGGGAGAGAGCCTCGTATCGTATAATGTTGGATGCTTGCTTGTTTATTTGGCCTATGGTTTATGCATTAGATGTAGGGATATGAGGGGAAGTGGAAATGGTACTGTGTAAAGTGTGATTATATATGAATATGGAATATGTGTACAAGGGAAGGAATACGGGTTTGTAGATTTACTTTGTTTGATTGTGTTATGACAAATTTACGCAGTTGATTTGCCATGCCACGGAATGGGTTTATGGTATGCTTTGGTGCACGATATGATATGACACAATGTGATTTGTGACACAATGGAATAAAAAGGTGATGTTGGGGGGGGTCGGGCCGTGGGTGCTTGGGGGGGGGGGGGCGGATGTCTTTTCTGTCCCCCCCCCCCCCCGGGGCCTTAAGATATGGAAATAATTATGAGTAGAGTAGGGGTGTTGGGGGGGGGGGGGTGTTTGGTTGGGGGTGGGGCCCGCGGCGGGGGGGGGGGATGTTTTCGTCCTCCCCCCCCCCCCCCCCCCCCCCGCCGTGGGGTCCTCTCGGCTTTGGGGGGGGGAGGGGGTTGGGACCAGTGTGGGTGGGCTCGCGGGGGGGGGGGGGGGGGTATTCCTGGGGGGGGGGTGCTTTGTCCGTCCGCCCCCCCTGCGGGGTCTTGGGGTGTGGAGATAATCACGATTAAGATAGATGAGCACTATGAAAGAGAGTGGATGGGCCCGCGGTTGGGGGGGGGGCGGATGTTTTTGTCCGCCCCGCCCCCGTCTCCGGGCTCTCGGATATAGAAATGAATATGGTGGAGATTGATGTGGCACTATGAAAAGGATGTGACACTGGAGGAAGTTAAAATGGGGAAAGGGTAGGTAGTAATATGTTATAGTGTGGATAAGAAATATGGAGGGGGGACACTGGGGGTAATGGGGGGTAAGGGGAATATAAGATACATGGTGCATGAACTGAAGGCAAGGCTATCAGAAAGTGTATATGGTAAAGTAAAGGTTGGAGCCATGGCGTGGACCCCGTAAGCAGAAAGGGGGGGGGGTGGATTTGGTAGGGGAGGGGGGGGGGGTTAGAAGCTATAATAAGGGAAAAAAAAGAGAAATTGGGGGGACACGCCGTGGTGAAGGGCCTATGGGGGGGAGGGGGTGGGAAGGTGGAAATAGGGATCTGATATGCTTTGATTGGTGCTATGTTGAAATCTGACGTGTGGGGTTTTCTCTCTTTTTTCGCTCCCCCCCCCCCCCTCAGGTTGGATGATTGAGGGATCCGTCCTCTTTGGATACAGGGGAAATGTTGAAATAAACGGAGCTTCAAGGGAGGAGGGGGGGGGGACCGAGCTTTCACGTTTTGGGGGTTTGGTGGCTTAATACCCAGAAGGCGGAGCAGCACGCCTAGGAAACTGGGGAAGGGTTTCAAGAGGAAAGATTCCACAGGAAAGGAAAAAAAGGGAGGTGGGGGGAAGGGAAGGGGGAATGCTGCGGGATGAATGGGGGGAGAGGTGTGGATGTGGAGGGGGGGGGGGGTAGAATGAGTGGAACAAGTGAAAAAATGGATACTGGGACAGAGGTAAGAACAAGGAAGACATATAAAGATGAAAACAGGTAGCCTTAAGATCATGTCACTGAACACCAGGGGCCTGAACATCCCGGAGAAAAGAGCATCTATCCTCAGGTTATGCCATAGGGAAGGGGCAGATATAATATGCTTACAGGAGACCCACTTTAAAATCTCATGTGCTCCGAAGTTTATTGATAGACATTACAAGTCAATATTTTTGAGTGGTCCTCAACAATCTAAAGTGAAAGGGACAGCTATATTAATATCGAAGGATATCCCATTTATTTTGAAGGAAGAGTACGCGGACCCACAGGGGAGATTCAATTTAATTAAAGGTGAACTGAAGAATAGGATGATCACGGTGGGGTCATACTACGCGCCAAGCGTCAAGCAGGTAGAAACCCCTGGGGAGATTTATTAATAAATTGGAAGCATTTAGGGAGGGAGGGGTGATAGTAGGTACAGACTTGAATTTGTCTTTGGAGCCACGAATGGATACATCTAAGGGTAGAACAACGACACCTTTAAAAACCCATAAAAGAAGTAAAGAGATCCTGAGCAGGGCACAGCTTGTGGACGCTTGGCGGATGTGTAACCCTACGGTGAGGGACTATACCTATTACTCCCAGATGCATAAGTGCCACACCAGGATAGATTATGTCCTGGTGTCGCACGATATATTGTCCGTAGTGAGCGGCTCAGAAATAGGCCCCATAACATTATCAGACCATGCTCCAGTAATGGTGAAACTTGGATGGGGAGAAAAAATAAAGGGACCTATGATGTGGCGATTAAATGGCTCACTGCTGAGGGATGAAGAGATTGTACAAAGGGTGAGAGATGAACTGGATTTCTATTTCTCGACCAACGCCAGGGGCGAGGCGTCTGAAAGGACAGTATGGGAGGCCCACAAATGCTATATTAGAGGAATATTGATACAGGAGGGATCTAGAAAGAAGAAGGAAAGGGATAGGAATATAAAAAATGCGTTGGAAACTATAAAAAGATTGGAACAACAGCATAAGGAGGAGAATGTGGAGGAGCATTGGGAGGAATTACAGAGGGAAAGAGAACATCTGAGGGTACTGTTGTTCCAAGGGGTTAAAAATATGGCATTAAGATGCAAGCGCTCGTTCTATGAATACGGGAATAAGAGTAGCGCTATGCTAGCAAGGGCCTTAAAAAAACAGCAAAGAAGTAATTATATTCCCTGTATAAAAGACAGAGTCAAGAGTAGTATATGAGATGGGAGAGATAACACGTGTCTTTAGGGAATACTATAAGGGGTTGTATAACCTGAAAAGGGAAACATCAATAGGAGAGAAGAGAGGAGAGAAGAGAGGAAATAAGAACCTATATAGAGGAAAGTGGAATGCCCAGGCTGTCGGAGGAAGACCCCTCATCCCTGGAAGATCAGATACAATTGGAGGAAATTAAAACAGCAATAAAGCAAATGCCACTAGGTAAAGTGCCAGGCCCGGATGGTCTTTCAACGGAATACTATGCGAAATTCAATGAGCAACTGGTGGGATATTTGGCGGAAGCATTTAATGGAGTGGGGGGGGGGGGGGGGGATTCTCGCCCCGTATGCTGGAGTCCTATATCTCACTTCTGCATAAGGAAGGAAAAGACCCAATGCAGTGCCAAAGCTTCAGACCAATAGCATTATTGAATACAGATATTAAAATCTTTGCAAAAATTTTAGCCAATAGGCTGGCACCATTTATGAATCAGCTGGTATACCCAGACCAGGTGGGATTTATGGGGGGGCGGGAGGCAAGAGACGGCACTGTCCGCACCCTTGATCTAGCATGCTGGACGAGGGCCCACTCCAACCCTGTGGTATTAACAGATGCTGAAAAAGCATTTGACAGGGTGGAGTGGGCCTATATAGAAGGGATATTAAAGCATGTGGGGCTACAAGAAAAGATGTATGCAAGAATAATGGGCCTATATTCCTTTCCAAACGCAAGGGTAAGGGTTAATGGGGTGATTTCGGATTCCTTTGAAATTAAAAATGGGACGAGACAGGGCTGCCCTTTGTCACCGTTGGTATTTGCCCTGTCTCTGGAACCATTCCTGTGTAGGGTGAGAGCGGACTCCAGTATTCGGGGCTTGGAAATTGGGAGACAGATACATAAAGTATCAGCATATGCAGATGATATGTTGTTTTATCTTAGAGACCCACAGAAGTCACTATCTAGACTAACGAGGGAATTTGATAGGGTGGGGAGGCTCTCTAATATGAAGATCAACCTGGATAAAAGCATAATAATTGCTTGGGGAGTGAGAAGGGAACAAAGAGAAGAGCTGATGAGGATTTTCCCATTTAAATGGCGGAACAGAATGATGGGGTACCTGGGAGTAAAGATAGGTTTCGATTTAAAGGAAATAGTAAATAAAAATTACTTCCCCTTATTGGAAAGGATAAAACAGGATCTGGTGGCTTGGGATCGACCAAGCTTCTCCTGGTTTGGTAGAATATCTATTATTAAGATGAATGTTCTCCCCCGCTTCCTTTATTTGTTTCAGGCACTGCCAGTCCCAATACCCCCTCTCTTCTTCCGCCAACTGAGAAGTATTATTGGTCGATTTATAGAAGGAGGTCGGAAAACACGAGTGAGTTATAGGTTACAGACAAGGGAGAAGGAGAAGGGAGGTCTTGCGGTCCCGGATTTTAAAAAATATGCTGAGGCCTCGGTGCTGGTCCGAATAGTAGATTGGAATAGGAATTGCGAAGAAAAGAGGTGGGTATCGGTTGAGGAGGAGATGATAGGGAGCTCAATAGGTAACCTCCCCTGGATACAGGAGAAAAGTGGGATAGAGGTAAGAAAAGAGGGGACTGAATTGGTGAGACATACATTGAAAATATTCGAGAAGTGGAGGAAGAATGTAGGAGTCTCACCTTGGCCGACCCCCATGATTCCCATTTTCGGGAATATTAAATTCCCAGCAGGAATGGACCTTGCTAAATACTCACACTGGAAGAAGGGACAGGGACTGAAAGTTGTAGACATATTAGATGGTGCAGAATGGATCCCGACGCAGGAATTGTTGGATGTAGGGGAGGGGGGATATATGGAAGAATGGAAGTATGCCCAGATAAAATCCTTTGTCAGAAGTCAGGGGAACAAAGAGGCACTAGGCAGAGACTTAACTCCATTTGAGGAAATATGTAGAGGGAAGGGGCAAAATAAGGGAATACTATCAAAGGTATATAAGATTCTTAATGGAAGTGAGGACCATACAAGAAGCCTGAGGGAGAAGTGGGAAAGAGATCTGGGGAAAGTATTCACAGAGGAACAGTGGAAAAAAGTATTGGTGTTCGCCAGTAAATCGGCTATGCCCACAAGAGGTCAGGAAGCAGGATACAAGATTTTTTCAAGGTGGTATTATACGCCGGATAGATTGGGTAAGATGTTCCCAGGTACCTCATCATTGTGTTGGAGATGTGGGAAGGAGAGGGGAGATATTATTCACATCTTTTGGGGATGTAAAGAACTGGTGGGGTATTGGTCAGAAGTTAGGGGCATAATAAAGCAGATAACTGGGGTAGAGACATGGGAGGACCCGGCATTTTTTCTGTTACATAGTAATGGATGGTCAGTTAAAAAATATAAAAATTCCTTGCTGAAACCCTTGGTTAATGCCTCAAGAATATTGGTAGCGAGACACTGGAAATCTACTCAGAGTCCAACAATCCAAGAATGGTTAAAAGAAGTGGTAGAGACGCAGAGAATGGAGGAATTAACAAGCTTTATTAAGGGCGAAGGGGCTGTACATGAGAAGAAATGGTCCCAGTGGGAGGCGTTTAGGAGGGAAAGGGATTACGAGGATGGGTGAGGGAAGGGTAGGGGAGGGGGACCCCGTTGGGGGTTCAGTGACATGAAGAAGGTGAGGGCTGGAGTGAGGGAGAGAAGAAGGAAGAAAAGGGAAAGAGGAAGGAGAAGAAGGGGGAAGAAAGGAAAAAAAAGAAATAAATAAAATAAAAAAAAAAAAAAAAAAAAATGAAGAGGACCAGTACGGGATGAAAAAAGGAGTGGGTACGAAAAAAGGATGAGAGTTTGAGAGTCTGATGAGAGTGTGATATACATGAGGGTAAGGTATGAGTGTCAGTGTTGTAAGGACGATATATCTAGGAAAATAAGACATGGAGGTGTGGTTTTTTTGTTTCTTTGTCTCCCCCCTTCCTTTCCTCTGTTTTTAAGGGGGGGGGGGGGAACGGAGTATGGATATGGGGGGAAAAAGCTAATAAGAAATGTTGATTTGTTGAACATTTTATAAGCAAACTTTGTATGAATTTTGTATAATGGAAATGACATAAATAAAGTTAGAAAATAGGCGACTGATAAAAAAAAAAAAAAAAAAAGGGACTCTGTGGCATCGGGGGCGTCCCCTGGGGGGTGCTCGCCTCGGGTGGGGGAAGCCTCGGGATCCTGGTGGGGCTTCCCACGCCGTCCTCTGTCCCGCGGGGGTCTCGCTGCGGCCCTCCGGGCAGCCGGCGACAGACCCGACTGTCAATTCGATGTTTGCCTTTCCAGGCTCCAGTCGGGTCCGCTCTACTGCGCGGGCGCCAGAGACTTGCGCCTGCGCAGTGGAGCAGACCCGACGGCGATCGGGTATTTACGCCTACTTCGGAGCCGACAGCCGTCAGAGTGCCTGCGCAGGAGCCGGGAAGGTAGGTATTGACGTCATCTTGTGCGGGGGGCCGCGGCGGGGCCCCTGGGGGACGGAGGACGGTGTTGGAGGCCTCGTTGGGGTCCTGGGGCTTTCCCTGCCCGGGGTGGGTGCCCCCCAGGGGACGTTTTGACGTTGCGGATTCTCTTTAGGTGCTGAAAAGTTATTTTAAACAGAAGATGAAAAATAATCTCCTAGGAGAAAAAGTGAATGGACTAAGGGCCTAATCTGAAAAATAATGTTCATATGGACACTTCCTATCTTTGACAGAAAGCAAAGACATTTCTTTCCAGTGCTAATGCTGGTAGCACTACCGTAAATTCTACTCTCTCCAAAGCTTTATATAACGATTTTAGACAGAGTTAATTAAACTTTGAATTTGAAAAAAAAAATAAAAAAAAAATTTGCCTTTCGATTTTCAAAGCGAATATTTAAGCTGCTACCATTCTTATACTGTTAATAGCAGATGCCTCAAACCTGGTACAGTTGGTCACTGGGTGATTAGGGTTCAAAATCAGAAAGGAGGCGGAGCCACAAACAGCCAATCAGATTTGTTTAATTTTCAATGGGATTATACAAAGTATTGATACCAAGGACCCCAAAGCTGATAAACTTGATAGTGACTGTATGTCAAGGTTAGAAAAAACGTGCGGCGCCAACAACTTAATTTTTTACATGGCAGGGTTCCAAAACTTGACACAATTGGCCACTGGGTGACTGGGATTAATATTCAGACATGTGGGTGGAGCCTAAAAACAGCCAATCAAAATTTACCTATTGATTTTTAAGGGGGAACATTTACATTGCTACTATTTTTACACTGTTAATGGCAGAGGTCTCAAACCTGATACAGTCAGTTATTGGGTGACTGGGGTCCAAATTCACTAAAGTGGGTGGAGCCACAAACAGCCAATCAGATTTTTTAGATTGACAAAGTAATATTTACATTGCTGCCATTCATACACTCTTAATGGCAGAGGCCTCAAATCTGGTAAAGCCAGTCACTGGGAGACTGGGTTTCAAATTCTGAAAAGGGAGTGGGCCAAAAACAGCCAATCAGATTTGTTTAATTTCAATGGTAAAATGCAACTTATTGATGCCAAAGACCACAAAGCTCATAAACTTGGTCAGTGAGTGACTGTATGTCAAGTTTAGAAATAGTGGGCAGAGCCAAAAACAACTTTTTACATGGGAAAATATAAATTGCAGCTATTCTTACACTGTTAATGGCAGGGTTCTCAAACTTGACACAGTTGGTCACTGGGGGACTAGGATTAATATATGGAAAAGTAGGTGGAGCCTACAAGAGCCAATCGAAATTCACCTATTTATTTTCAAGGGGAATATTGAAACTGATGTAATTCTTACAATGTTAATGGCTAAGGCCCTTAAACCTGCTACAGTCGGTCATCAAGTGACTGTGGTTCAAATTCACTAAAGGGGTGGAGCCACAAACATCCAATCAGATTTGCTTTTTATGGATAAACTGCTTCCATTCACACAATTTTGATGCCAGGAACCAAAAAGCTCACAAACTTGGTCATTGAGTAGTGACTGCATCAAGGTTACCAAAAGTGGGTGGAGTCAAAAACAGATTTTTCTGGGAAATTGTAAACTGCAGCCCTTCTTCACTGTTAATGGCAGGGTTCTCAAACTTTGCACAATTGGTTACTGGGTGACTGGGACTAATATTCATAAAAGTGGGTGGAGCCTAAAAAAGCCAATCAAAATCTTCTGTTGATTTTCAAGGGGAATAATAAAATTGCTGCCATTCTTGCACTGTTAATGGCACAAGCCTCAAACCTGGTACAGTTAGTCATTGGGGTTCAAATTCAGAAAAGGGGACAGAGCCACAAACAGTTTCATTTCTTGGGAAAATAAAAATTGATTCAAAGGACCCCAAAGCTCACAAACTTGGTCATTGAGTGACTGTATGTCCAGGTTACAAAAAGTAGGCGGAGACCAAACCAAATTTCACTGGGAAAATGTAGACTGCAGGCCTTCTTACACTGTTAATGGCAGGGTTCCCAAACTTTGCCCAGATGGTCACTGGAGAATGAAGAAGCTCTAGGTCCTAATGAACATAGAGATGGGATTTTTAATTTAGTAAAAAATTAGAATCGGCAGAAGTCTCCCTCCCTCAAAAAAAGGATTAAAATTTGCCCCTACCACAGCTATTAACAAGTTTAATGCATTCATAGGAATAAAAAAAAATTAGACAGTCGTGCCTCAAATTTTATTACAAAAAACCTCCACAGATGAATTCCCAGAAAGATATTTTTATACATACAGATCTAAAAAATTGATCTAGATTCAATCCAGCGAATGAGATGAGTGACTCAATGGTGACTTTTGAAACCATGATTCTAGATAACATTAGGAACATAAGAGACCAAACATTCAAATTTGACAATTAGAGAGATAAGAGCCATGAAGAAACTCTGAGAAGATCCGACAGTCATTATACAACCAGCCGATAAGGGAGGAGGGGGTCATAGCAATTCTAGATGTTACCGATTTATAAAAGGGAACCTGAGAGACAATTAAATGACACTAGCACTTTTAGTTTAAAAAGAGACCCCTGTAGAGAATATTAGGATATCCAGAAGAATTAGAACTGATAGAGAAGGTAAAGATCAAGGTATTTTAAATGAAAAAGCGGTAGACTATGTACTCCAAACTTTTCCACGATTGCATGTATATTATCTTCCTAAGAGACATTAGCGGATCAATGACCCACCCGGAAGACTGATTTCCAAATGGATCAGATTAGATTGATAGGAAAAACATTTTTTTAATTAACTCACAATTTACTACTTTTTATGATTCTGGTTTTTATTTGCAGCGGGTCGGGACAGTGATGGGTTTGCACCTGGGTTCATGAATCTCTGTATGGGTTTCTGGGAATCATTTTGTGTTGGACAGCCCCGGTGTGGACCTCGTAGTCAGAGAGAGAGAGAGAGAGTTAAACTTTTTTTTTTTTTGGAATGGCTAAATAGTAATGAATACAATTTTTTTTTCAACAATTTGTTTTGAAAATTTTAACAGTACAGGTTATTAGCAGTGACCAAGGTAGTGCATTGTAAAAAAAAAAAACAAAAACAAAGCAGACAAAATCAAATAGGTCTGGGTGTCTAATAGACCTTAGCAGGATATACACTGTAGATAAGACTTGGCCTTTGATGATTAAACAATACGTTGCATAAAACAATGAATTGCAAGAACAGAATGATGAATTAATACAATCTTAAAGCTACAGCAATAAGTCCTGATTGGTAACATGAACTGATGCAACGATCAACCTCTGCCTCTCAATTTACATGACCACACGGGAGAGAAGGCAAAGGGGATCTCATTGCATTAACGGCAGGCAGATAGTAGTCAAAATCCAGGCAAAAATCGGTAACAGTAAAGCAGTAGCACTTAGCTCATAAGCAGTTGGGAACCAAATGACTATATTGTTAACATCCTGTGCTTTCAAATAAGCTTATCTGCCATCTCTGTCAGGTGACACAGGGGAGAGGTCAAATTGCAACTGATTAGAGACACATGAGGAGGAATTAGACAGGCTAAAATCTCTTTATACACGCAGGCAGCATTTCTCTCTGTTTACCTTCTGTCCTGTGCATCAGATCGGAGGTTCAGATGGGGGGAGTGGATCAGACGGGCTAAACTCTCTATATACATGCTGGGTGCATTTCTCTGTTTTTCTTCTGCCCGTGCAGATCGTGGTCCAGATGGGGGGATCAGACAGGCTAAACTCTATACTTACATACAGGGCGCATTTCTCTATGTTCACACACACACACACACACACGCGCGATGTCACGGCGCTCCGCCATCCTGATTGGACGCCGGGATCAAGGAACCAGAGCGAGGCAAAGGGGATCCCGGCGGCTGGGAAGAAAAGCCTGAGTCCCGCTGGCCAGTGCTGATCGCGTGCGGTACACAGGAAATCAACGGGAGTGGCAGTTTTAGTTGAGGCTTACCGCTTCCAGCTCACAACACGAGCTCAGCTCGGGAATACCGCCAAGGGGGTTAATTTGCTAAGCATTTGTAATTATGTGGATGAATTCAGTTGTACAGTTTGTGTGCAGTGGCAGTGCACAAAGGGAAATGCAATGCTATTGTTTTTAAACTGATGAAAGCCTCATTATAAAGTGAATAGAAACACTACACATACATTGTTGTAAATGGATGGAAACTGCCTTGTAAATTGAGTAGAAGCGCTACATATAGAACGCCCTTAAAGGATACCCGAGGTGGCATGTGACATGATGAGCTAGACATGTATGTACATATGTACAGTGCCAAGCACACAAATAACTATGCTGTTCGAATTCAAATCATATGCATAACTACTATTACTTACCATGCAAACAGGAAACTCAGGAATACGGGCTGGGAGCAGCTAACCTGGTAGTTACAAACTATAGCAAATATGACGGGAGGGGTTGCGCATCCCTAAAAACATGCTGCAGTTGACTAGTTAATCTCTCAGGCTTGCACCACCAGTATAATATACTTTGCATGCAAACTATAGTGGAAGCTAAAGTTCCTCCATAGTATAATAAATGTAGCATTTGTTTTGGACGCGGGGCATGCATTTTTAGCCTAATAGAGGTGGTGCATGCCTGAGCAATATACCAGTCAATTGCAGCATGTTTTTAGGGATGCGCAACCCCCCCTCTCCTTGACTTAAAGTGCCAGTTTATGTCTGAGTTGGGACTGGGTCAGACTACAGTGTGACCCTCACTGATAAGAAATTACAACTATAAAACACTTTCCTAGCAGAAAATGGCTTCTGAGAGCAGGAAGGAGATAAAAGGGTTAATAGTTCATATTTTAGCTCTGGCATACTTCAATGAATGTGTCATTGAGCAAAAACAATAAAACAGTAAAAACTTAAGTATATTTAAATGTAAAATAAAACTGGAATATCTTAAGTCATTTTTACGAGGATAGAAACACTTGTTTTTCATTAGTTTAATTTCACCTCGGGTGTCCTTTAATAATTAAAGGGGAACTGAAGAGAGAGGTATATGGAGGCTACCATGTTTATTTCCTTTTAAGCAATACCAGTTGCCTGGCAGCCCTGCTGATCCTCTGCCTCTAATACTATTATCCATAGCCCCTGAACAAGCATGCAGCAGATCAGGTGTTTCAGACTTTAAAGTCAGATCTGACAAGACTAGCTGCATGCTTCTTTCTGGCTGCCAGGCAACTGGTATTGATTAAAAGGAAATAAATAGGGCAGCCTCCGTATAGCTCTTACTTCAGTTCCCCTTTAAGACATGTCAGGATTACACTGCCGCCACTGCGGATGAGAGAAGAATCCGATCCAGCCATCTGGACAGGTAACTATAACCGAACCACCCACTCTGCATATCTTGCCTAGCCTGCCAGGCTGGGGAAGAAACACTTTTGTGGCAGGAAAAATTCAGCCATGCATCCAAAATAAAGTTTTACTTTATTTGGCTGCTAAAAGGTTCATTGTTATTAAAGGTAACTATCTTCTCCTGTCACCTGTTTGCTTGTAATTAGTGGGTGTGTATAAAAGGTCAATGAGTTTCTGGACTTCTGACAGGCCCCTGCATTTTTCATCCATTGCAGCACTGATGTTTTTTTTGGATTCTAAGTCCAGGGGAAATCAAAAGAAATGTCAAAGGAACTTTGGGAAAAGGAAGTTGATCTCTACAAACAGAAAAGGGATATATGAAAATATCCAACCCTGAGAGACGACTTACTGAGATGGGGCCAACAGAAAAGGCTCTCATGGTTTGGTCGGATGGCATCTGTCAAGATGAATTTGTTACCACGCTTCCTATATATCAGCCAATGTATACCTATCACTCTACCCCAGAAATTCATCAAAGATCTGCAAAGCCAAATTTCGAAATTCATCTGGGGTCATAAGCCTCCGCGGTTAAAAAAAAAAATCTATCTTGACGTTGCAAAAGGTGGAGGGTGGTGTGGCCCTTCCAGACCTGCACAAGTATCATATCTCTGCTCAAACCTGTCGAGTGGTTGAATGGGCCAATACCACAGCACCTAAAAATTGGGTTAAAATAGAACAGGCCTCGGCTAAATGTAATATCCAAACTCTGGGATGGTGCAAATGTCCAGCCAAAATCCAATCTCAGTGGGCTAACCCTCTCATGATGGCATCCATTAAAACCTCAAGGAAAATTCTTCCCCCATTAAAACAGGCTTCATTTCCCAGCAGGCTTGAATCACTCATAGATAACCCAGATTTTTGTGTGGCCTTAGACATTCCCTTCCTGAGGAACTGGCCGGGTACTTGTTGCCCCAGAATCAAAGATTTCATCAGTAGAGATACAATCCTCTCCTTCACCCATGTCAGCTTTGAGAGATGTCAAACTCACACAATGGCAATATTTCCAGATTAGACATTTTCTTAATACTAGACGTCGATCCTCTGGCTAAAGAAGTCCACAGATTTTGAAAACCTTATCTCCAATTCTGACACACCCAGTCATTTCATCTCTATGATCTAGAAGATGCTAACATCTGGCCCTGACACAGCCAAACTTAAATTCCAGACTCGGTGGGAAGCAGATCTTGGTAATGAAATGTCTAATGAACAATGGTCAAAAATCTTTACGATCAACCACAAGGGGTCTCTCAATGTTAATACCCAAGAAATGGGTTACAAAATATTAACACGCTGGTACAGAACTCCCCATTCCATCCAGAAGATGTTCCCTTCCGCTTCTGCGTGTTGTTGGAGGTGCAATTCAGATGTAGGCACCCTTTTCCACATATTCTGGTCCTGCCCCCTAATTGCCTCTTATTGGACGAACATACATAAGCTGATGGAACATATTTTGGGTGAGAACATTTTCTCTCCAGGCCTCTTCCTATTTCATGATGCATGCTATCCTGCCAAATCCTACAAGAAATCGTTACTGATACACCTGATTGATGCTGCTAGAGCTCTAGTTCCACTGAATTGGAAAACAAACTCCCCTACAGCTAAAGCATGGGTAAAACTGGTCGAGGCAATTTAGTCTACTTACACACCAGGACGTTGCGTTTAGGGGACGTTATAGGGCACATAACGTGCCCCTAACACAACGCCTGGTGCTCTCTGATGTGGACGTCAGAGTGAGCCGCATTGTGCAGCTCACTCTGGCATCCGTGATGCGTACTCTTGGATGCATGCGGCATCACGTGGTCCCGCCCGGCCAATCGCCGCACAGAGCGGCCGCTCCAGGAAGTAAACACTGCACGTCACACCGTGCAGTAAATATTAGCCATGTGCCTGGCTGCTCTCTACTCCTCCCCAACACTACTGAGCATGTGCGCACAGTCTAACGCGGCTTAGCCGCGCATAACGCACAGCATGCAGCACTCTCAACGGATGTGCTGCGTTAAAATGTAATGCAACGTGGGCACTGTGAACAGCCCATTGATTTTTCATTACTGTGCGGTGGGGCTGCGTTACAGGCTGCACTAACGTTCGCCTGTAACGTCTTAATGTGAAAGCAGCCTGAGACTATGGAGCATATTATACTGTTATCACAGGACCGTAATGAACAATATACCATTACCTGGTCTCTTTGGAACGAATTCCAATGCTCCCATGGGTATCTAACCTATTTCTTCCTCCTTCATACTCTATACCTCCCTTCTAACTCTTTTTCTATTTCTCATATTCTATCCTCCTGATGACATTGTGGGAATGTCCCAAGTTTCAAAGTTTCAAACTTTAAGCATCTAAAGCCATTTAATTTTTCTGACTCTATAAATCTAGCTTTGTATCTATAATGTCTATCTTTACTATCAGCGGTTTGACAGTGAAATATGCGTAATATATGCTACTTTTTGTCTATGCCTTACTGTTGTCAAAATCTTTTCTCCTGATCTTAAGTGTGCTGGATTTAGTACTTGACAATGGAAAAAAAATATCCAAGGAATTGAGAATGTAAATCAGCAGTGTTCAAATTAAGGGTCCTGTTGGTCTACCTGACCGTGGTTTGTTTTCAACTAAAATTTCAGCCACAGCTGCCAGAAAAATTGTTTGGATGCAAGGAAAAACAACTTCAAGTGAAATGTAGAACTCTCTACCCTGCTTTCCCCCTAGGTATTTCCTCCACCTACAGTATATTTCTAGGTGGTATAAACTCGGTTACTTTAATCTAGATAATTGGACAGACTTTGCCACTGGCAAACTTCTAACCAGAACTAAATTGGAGGGAAAACTGAATTTCACCCACCAGATCCCAATGGAGTTCAATCAAATTACCCATTTCTTGCACTGCTATACACACAAGGCCAACCCTATATCCTACTATACACCTTTTGAACGGTTACATGCCCACAGAGGGGCACCAAAAGGGTCTTATTTCTCAGATCTACTCCCTCCTCCGAACTAAATTGGGCATATTGAAGCCTTCCCACTCCTATATGAAAAATGGGAAGATGCTCTCTCTATAAATATAAGTTTGGAGGATTGGGTAGATACTGTATATGGGAAAATCATGCTACTCGGTAAACCCACTCCTAATATTGATAAATACTCCTTGCGCTTAATCACACATATTCTGACTGCTGCTAGACTCTCCATAGCATTTGCTTGGAAAGCCATAGCTCCCCTACTTTTTCTGATGTCAAGATCAAAGTAAGTTGGGCCAAGACTATGGAGTAGATGACTGCTTCTTTAAAGGAATACTTAAGTCAAAAAAAAAAATGACATTTACTCACCTGGGGCATCCCTCAGCACCCCGAAGCTGGATGGTGCCCTCGCAGCCCCGCTCCGATCGTCCTGTCCCCGCCGGCGGCTACTTCCGGTTCGGCGATACGCTATAGAGAGTATATATATACGCTATAGCAGCATAGAGAGTGATAGCAGCGGCTGGGAACGCGGAAAATCAGCCGCGTTCCCAGCCTGTCGGCGGCTGTCGCCGAACCGGAAGTAGCCGCCGGCGGGGACAGGACGATCGGAGCGGGGCTGCGAGGGCACCATCCAGCTTCGGGGTGCTGAGGGATGCCCCAGGTGAGTAAATGTCATTTTTTTTTTTGACTTAAGTATTCCTTTAAGGGATACAGAGCATACATACCATAAAACTTGGGATCCATGGCCATATTCTACACCTGATTACATGCCTCCATGATATACTTCTAGTTAAACTCTTAATTAGGCTTTATATATGACCTCCAGCCTCCCCAAGGGCTCTTTCACATTAGAGCCCTTTTCCTGAGTTTTAACGCAAAGTACAAACTTTGCGTTAACCAAGGTAAAATGTAAGTCCATAGACTGTCATTTTACCTTTCACACCCGGCACTCTATCTATTTACTTCCTCTAAAAGAGGACTTTTGAACAGTGTGCCCAATTCCTTCACCCCCCCCCCCCTGCCTCAACCCCTTTCCCTTGCCCAACCCTTCCCTCTCTTCCGCCTCTTATTTCAAATGAGTGTGATCCCATCCCACTGTTTGGATATGCCCTACTCTACTTACTTTAACTGATAATTTGCACCTTTTTCGCTCAAGGTTTTCAACAGTTGTATATTCTATAAGTTTTCTAATAAGGTTACTTAGGTTGTGGACATTCTAGGATCTACCTCTGCGATACTCTAATTTTGAGGGAAGTTTGTCTGAGTCTGGTTATCCGGATGGAAAATGATGTGAATATATTCTTAAAGAGACACTGAAGCGCAAAAAAAATTATGATATAATGAATTGGTTGTGTAGTACGTATAATTACTAGAAGATTGGTAGCAAAGAAAATATTCTCATATCTTTATTTTGTTAGTGTTTTTTCTAATATTGCATCATTCTCTAATATGTGCATTTTACACAACACGCAGCATTCTACATTTTTTTACAGAGCAGGCTGTGAACTACTGACCTGTCCTCTGGCAGAGAAAAAGAAAATCCTTGCCTGACCGCTCAGATAACAGCATACGTTTGAAATCGTCGCCGGTAGACTTGGGCGCAGGATACAGCCGGTATATGGCTGATCCTGCTTCTGCACAAGTCCGGGCCGTGTTAATTACTATTCCCCCTCCAGGCTGCAATTGCTTGAGGCAGAATTATGTTTTTTAAGCAACTTTGGCTCCGTCTTCTGACGGAGCCGACGTTACTCACTGAGCACCACTATAGATGTGATTCCTATTATAGTCTATGGTGGCGCTGGCTGCGCCCAAATCTTCCTGCGTTGAAAAGCACTGCTCCGAGATAACAACCTTTAGAACTTAGAGCTCTCTGAGACTTTGAAAGTTGTAGAGCTCAATGGCTTATTTGCATAGATAACTGGAGTCTCTTAACTCTTCATGTACTGGAAACATTAGACTTATGTCTCTGCTCCTATTGTTTTATTTCTGAGCTGTACTACACTTGCAGATCATTATATCATTTTTTTTCTGCTTCAGTGTCTCTTTAAATTGTTCTTGATCTGAAATTTTGTATAGCTCCTCCTAACATGTATTCTGTCTATGTTGACCGCTTTTCTAATCTTAATAAAAATTGTTACCCAAAAAAAAAAAAAAAAAAAAAAAGAGAAGAAAAATAGGGCTCTCTCTAAAAAAAAATGTTGTTGTGTGGCAGTTTCAAGATGCACAATAAAGGGGCACTTGAAAAAATTTGGGCTGCATGGTTTAGTTGCCAGAAGAAGGCCATTACCACACAAAGGGCGCAATACACGGTATTAAGAACTGATGTATGTAAACTTTTTTTTAATCTGGGTAATTTGAGTAGTTTGTGTAGTGATTATGATTTAAAGAGAGTACACAGTTGTTTGACAAAAATGGCTTCCACTAACCTTGAGTGAAATGTTTTGGATTATCATTCATATGCTATGAAAAATTGTAAATGCCCTAAATTCTGCCAAGGTATTTAAACTGTCTGATCCGCCAAGTGATTCCCCGATCTGTCTCATAATCGCCTTACTTAATGGACTTACAAGCTGTGCAATGGCCACAAGGGAAATTGCCCTCCCATTTCTTCTGCATAGGTCAGTTGCTGGTCTTTTTTTTTTTTTTTTTATCACTTATTTTATTTATTTATTGCATTTATAAAGCACCAACATATTACGCAGCGCTGGATGTTAGTTTAGGTTACAGACAATGTTTAGGGGTGACATACAGCAAAATGACAATACCTGAATACAAGAAAGACCAGATCATGCAGCACAGTATGAGTACAAGGTAATGCTTAGTCACTGGAGGGGAGCATGGAGATTAGGCAAGTTAGGTTCACTCAGATGCATGATCAGGCAGGACACAAAAGGAGGAACCTGCCCAAAGGCTTACAATCTAGAGGGAGAGGTAAGGACACGAAAGGTAGGAGACCAGAGTTCAGCTGTGGGTTTAGAGCACTTGTGAGGGGTAGTAGGCCAGAGTGAAAAGGTGAGCTTTGAGGGCTTTTTTAAAAATGTTGGAGGGGGCTGCCCTAATGGGTGGAGGTAGGGAGTTCCATAGTGTTGGCGCAGCTCTTGAGAAGTCCTAGAGGCGTGCATGGGACTGGGTGATGCGGGGGGGGGGGGGGGGGGACGGGCGGTTAGGCCAAGTTCATTGGAAGGGCGGAGTGAGCGGCTAGGTTTTGTACCTCTGAGTAAGATCGGAAATGTAGGTTGGACAGGTTTTGTGGACAGATTTGTAGGTCAGACACAGTATCTTGAATCTGATTCAGGACTGGATAGGAAGCCAGTGGAGGGATTCAAGGAAAGAATCGGCCGTGGTGGAGCGATGGGAGCAGTGGATAATTCTGGCTGCCGCAATCATGATGCACTGCAGTGGGGCTGTTCAGGTCATAGGGAGACCAGACATAAGGACATTGTAGTAGTCAAGGCGGGAAATTTATGAGTGCATGGATGAGGAGTTTGGTGGTGGCAGAGGTCAGGAAAGGGCGAATCTTACTTATGACCAGTGTCTTCCTAATAGTGTTACCTCTCCTACAACTAGTCAGTAGTCAGCTGATTACTGTTTACCTTTGCGGATAGCGTACTGGGAACGCGCCCTCCGCCTATCAGGAAGTGTAGCCCGTGTCCCAGCCTGCACGTCATCAGCGGGGAACAAGTGCCGAGACCCGAAAGTGGAGATCTCAGCCCGGCTCTCGGCACAGTTATCACCAGACAAAGATAAGTTCCTTACAATTGCATTGTCCATTTTGATTTTAGTGATTTCTCCACAGGAAAAAGAGAAAATTCTTCTTACGATTCTCCATTTTAATGATCTAACTTGAAGCCAATCCTGATGTCATTCCCTCCCTTACTTTCCTCTGCCTGATTGTGTATGCATTGCCCACCCTCCTCCCAGTCTTCAGGCACTTCTACCCAGCTCTGTGTAACGATCGGTGTAACACAGAGAGGATCTGATTACCGGTGATCTGCAGTATCACCGAGAATACAGATATATACCCGATTATTGATGATCTGCAGTATCACCGATAATCAGATATATCTCTAACCTCTGGAAACCTGAGTAATATGAGTGTTTAGTGCAACAGTAATACTTTGAGTAAGGCACCCTGTATAGCGGGTGCAAGGCCGTAAGAGATACTGCTCCGAGAACAGATTCCTTCCTATGGCCTGATGCTCCCCGAGGGGCGGAGCCAGGCAGAGTGGGAAGGACCAGAGAGTGAGTGACACCAAGGATGAGGTGTCACTAACAGGTCTTTAAACTATCTCCAAACAGGGAAGATAGTTCTCGAGGTCGGACAGGCCAGGTCGGAGACAGACAGACAGATCAGATACAGAGACAGATACGGAATCCACAGACGAGCAGGGTTCAGCAACAGAGTATCAGATATAGTGAGGCACCAAATCAACGATCAAGAGAATGGTCAGGAAAGCCGAAAGTCATAACGGATAACAATGCCTAGACTTAGGTGTGAGCTCCGTGATCATCAACACCCTGGAACTAGTCTGGAGGTAACAGAATGGTAACACAGTTCCCTAGTCTTGGGTGTGAGCTCCTTAGTCATCAACACCCTGGAACTAGTCTGAAGTATAACAATGGTAATATCACAGATACTGACAAGGTCTGAGTGCTACCACGTAGTGATCGCAACGGCAGACAACCAGAGAATGACCAGCACCCAGTATATATAGCAAAGCGCTCTCCAGCGCCTCCCCTAAGTGCTGGACCAATGAAAACTGGCTAATTCGTCAGCTGACTGCCTTGGTCAGCTGTCTCTTTTCTGACTGTCATAAAGGTTCTGCTTCTCAGCGCGTCTTTCTAAACCTGTGTGGACTATCAGTCCCAGTCACACCAGACGTGTTGTAAAGCACCCGCCGCGCTGGACGCTGAATCCGCCGCACCGCTATCAAGGCATGCGGCGGGTCCTCCGCGTTCGGCTAAACTACTGTATGCAGGCCCACGCGTGCAAGCCGCCGCGTTGGACGCGGGCTCAGCCTCCTTGTTCTGAGTACACGCGGCGGCTTTTCCGCGTTTTCTCACACTCTGCAATAGAAAGTGCTGTGTCCCAGCGTGAGAAATATTGGCCAATCAGAGAGGAACAGAGGTGTGGGAGGGGAAAATGGGGGGGGGGGGGGGGGGAGAGGATTCAGCCAATTAGGCTGCATTAGTTAAGTCTGAGGGGAAAAAAAAAAAAAAAACATTCCAGCATGCCCTGCAACTTCCATTGTACCAAATAAGAGTCAGGTAAACTGGGGAATGATCATTTATCAACAAGAAAATAGTGAGTTTTAACTTAATCTGGTTGAACTCGATGGACGTATGCCTTTTTTCAAACCAAGTAACTATGTAACTTTTGGATTCCCTGGTTAGCATACTTATTACATGTTTACCAGATAAAAATAAAGAATAGATTTTTTTATTTTATACCCAACAGTTGCACTTCAAGGGCTATGCCTCTGACAAAGGAAACCTGGATTCAAATCTCTGCTCTTCCTGTTCAGTAATCCAGCACCTATTCAGTAAGGAGTCCTTGGTCTAGACTCCTTGACATTGCTAATGCCTACTGAGCGTGGCCTAGTGGCTGCAGCTCAAGTGCTTTGAGTCCGTCAGATGAAAAGCGCAATAAAAATGTTATTTGTCTTATTTGATAGAATATGTCTGAATTTGTCTCCTTGTCAGATGTTTAACCAAATCTTGTGACTGCACTGCAAACACATTAACCAATTCAGTGCCATAGCCTTACACCCCCTAGTGACCAGGCTATTTTTTATAATTCAGTGCTCAGCTTTAAGAGCTTGCTGCAGAGCAATACAACTTGGCACACTTATGAATTTAAGGTCCAGGTTATTGTGCTTAAAGGGGTTCTTTCACGAATGAGGAAAAAAATAAAAAGTGGTTTATGCATAAACTATTAAACATCCTTGTAAAATTGTGTAAAGTTTTTATAAAAAATGAATGGTTTCATCAGTATAACATGTATTGTAAATAGTGACTGATGACAGCTGGGAGGCTAATCCATTTATTAGGGGTGTTTTTTTTTTTTACTTTCTTTTCACAACCATAACTGCTGCCTACATCGTTTTCAGTGGTATAACCCACTTCTAGCAGGAATCGCCGTTAAAACCCTAATAGCTGAGCTCTGCTGAGCTGCTGAATGTGTTTACATTGTTGCTAGGCAACCAGACCCCGGGTGCAGAGACTCGTTTGTGAAGAGTCATAAGCTGCAGGGAGAATCAGTCCCATCTACACCATATGATTCTTTACCAGATTCGATTCAATTTGATACGATTCATTGATCTGATTTGATTCAATCTGACATGTCCGATTCATGATTCGATTCAATTTGATTCAAATTGAATCGAATCTTGAATCGGACATGTCAGATTGAATCAAATCAATGAATCGAATCAAATTGAATCGAATTGACAAAGAATCATATGGTGTAGATGGGACTGATTCTCCCTGCAGCTTATGACTTTTTTTTCACAAAAGGAGTCTGCACGGGGTCTGGTTGCCTAGCAACAATGTAAACACATATTCAGCAGTTAGGGTTATAACGGCGATTCCTGCTAGAAGTGGGTTATACCACTGAAAACTGTAGGCAGCAGTTATGGTTGTAAAAGAAAGTAAAAAAAAAAAAACACCCCTAACAAATGGATTAGCCTCCCAGTCCTTCATAAGTCACTATTTACAATACATGTTATATTGATAAAAACCATTCATTTTATTAAAAAAAACTTTTTACACTATTTTAGAAGGATGTTTAATAGTTTATGCATAAACCACTTTTTATTTTTTTCCTCATTCGCGGAAGAACCCCTTTAAGTTGCAAAAGTTGTCTGTATGAGATGACAGTGGACCTGAACTCAGAATTCCTCTCTGCTCTAAAAGATACACAACAGCATAATAACCTTTAAACAAAAAAACATGCATTTGAAGGGATAATTTGCATGGTGTATAGTGGAGCATTGTGGGTACCTACAAATGTTCACTTATAGCTGAATTATTGCAAATTTCCTTCTGTTTTAAGAAGGCAAATTCCACCAAGCATTGCTTATTAGTAGGAGGGTTTTTCGGTCTCTATTATTCCCCTTTACATTCCTAGTGGTTTGGGTCACCCTGAGCTGCTTGGTTACTCGGTTACAGCTGGTACAAATCCTAAAATAAATTTGCACAATTTATACTTCCTGATTCATGGAAGTAGACATGTTTTTTTTACAGCCTATGCTTTCAAGTGGGCTCATCTGCCATAGGCAGTCATCTGACACGGGAGGATCAAATTACAACTTGTGATTAGACACAAATGAAAGGGAGTTAAACAAGCTTAACTCTCTAAATACAGTCAGGGTGCATTTCTCTACGTTTTCCTTCTGTCCTGTGCTAGAGTTCAGGTCCACTTTAATGTGTGCTGTGTGGTAGCTTTCGGGATGTAAAACTTTTTTTATAATTATTATATGAACGATTTCAGCCGCCCGGAAGTGATCCTCAACTCCAGGCGGCTGCTCTGGTGCAGTGGCGCTCTCCCACGCGCGATCAAATGTCCCCGTGCTGTCCCCCGGTTCCCGTTAACCGATCCGTGTCACCTTCTAAAAAAAAAAAAAAAAAATTTCCCCGTCCTCCTTGTGCTTCCGGTTAGCGAGAAGCACAAGGAAAAAAATCAAAAACTCAATAGTAAAACTACATCCACATAAATTTTTAAACTCCATTTACATACATTATAACATTAAAAACTGTTTATTTCCCAACACCAAAAAATTACCCAATAAAAATATTAATGGAAAAAAAATTGCAATAAAAAAAACAAAACCGTTACCTAAGGGTCTAAACTTTTTAAATATGTTTGTGAAGGGGGTATACTACAAACCTTTTTTACATTATAAGCTTGTAAATAGTGATGGACGCAAAACTGAAAAAGTGCACCTTTATTTCCAAATAAAATATTGGCGCCATACATTGTGATAGGGACAAAATTAAAATGGTGTAATAACCGAGACAAACGGGCAAATAAAATACATAGGTTTTAATTGTGGTAGCATGTATTATTTTAACCTCCCCGGCGTTCTATTGAGATCGCCAGGGAGGCTGCGGGAGGGTTTTTTTTTAATAAAAAAAAAACTATTTCATGCAGCCAACTGAAAGTTGGCTGCATGAAAGCCCACTAGAGGGCGCTCCGGAGGCGTTCTTCCGATCGCCTCCGGCGCCCAGAATAAACAAGGAAGGCCGCAATGAGCGGCCTTCCTTGTTTTGCTTAGATCGTCGCCATAGCGACGAGCGGAGTGACGTCATGGACGTCAGCCGACGTCCTGACGTCAGCCGCCTCCGATCCAGCCCTTAGCGCTGGCCGGAACTTTTTGTTCCGGCTGCGCAGGGCTCAGGCGGCTAGGGGGGCCCTCTTTCGCCGCTGCTCGCAGCGAATCATCAGGCAGCACACGCGGCTGGCAAAGTGCCGGTTGCGTGTGCTGCACTTTATTTGAAGAAAATCGGCCCAGCAGGGCCTGAGCGGCAGCCTCCGGCGGTGATGGACGAGCTGAGCTCGTCCATACCGCTCAGGAGGTTAAAGCTATAATTCCCGAAAACTGAGAAATGAGTTTTTTCAATTTTTTTTCTTAATATTCCTGTTGAAATGCATTTATAAAAAAATAATTCTTAGCAAAATGTACCACCCAAAGAAAGCCTAATTCGTGGCGGAAAAAACAAGCTATAGATCAATAAATTGTGATTAGTGATGGAAGTTATTAGCGAATGAATGGGAGGTGAAAATTGCTCAGATGCATAAGGTGAAAAATCCCTGTGGGCTGAAATGGTTAATAAACAGTTATGCTTACACCAAGGTCCATGCTGCTACATAAGTCTCCTGGAACCATCTGCTCCCATCCCTGCTCTCCTTCACATATATTGCATCCCTAGCTTCTTCATCAGAGTAGTACTGAAGTGGCTATGGCTGTGAAAAATGTGAGGAGCCGCAAAGGCAGACACTGACTTTTCCGGGACACTTGTGTAGCGGCACAGACCTTGACGCAAGTATAACGTTTGTTTCCATTCTTATGAAGGTGCAGGTCAAACAATGTATTGTTCAAGCTGATTTTGTTTGTGCATAGTTTCCCCCACAGGTACAGATCTTGATGCATGGATCCATATATTGCTGATTCATTACTAGCCAGTTTAAACAGTGGTTAGTGTAGGATCCATTATTTTGTTGAGCAGCACCCTATGTACTTGGTGTCTGTTGGATGACTAAATTTTTGTGCAATATTTCTGCATTTGTCACAGAGCCTGTCCCGGCTGTCAATTTTTGGTTTAGATTTTGGTTTGTCCTCAATAAAATTTTGTTACCCTTTCCATGCAATTTGAGTTGGAGCAATATCTATAGTAGTATGCTATATGGATGTCTTTTTCTTTGGTGAAGAATCCTTATGCTCGTCTCACGGAGCGATGTGACTTATCAATCGAGCCGCTGATGCGGCTCGATTGATGAGATCCGACTGGTCGGATCTCGCCACCGCCGATTCCCTGCTCGTTCCCCACGAGGGGACAATGGCAGGGAATCGAGTGGAAGATAAGTGGCAGCGTGCGGGGAAAAGGGGGGATCGAATACGACGCGCGGGCGAACGGGGATGTGGCAGAGGCGAACCGGCAGCTAATCAAGCCGCCGGATCACTTCGTGTAGACGGGGCTTTACAGATGAGTCAAAGAGTTGGAACTACCAGAAACAGAGGAGTCGGAGTTAAAGGATTTATCTACCGACTCCACTGCGCTTTCTAAAAGTTGTTAATTATGTGTACTTTTCATCTCTCGTAACTCTTCTGTAATCTCCCATCTGTTGCCACCTTGCCAAAAAAATGTTTTGTTATACAATTCTTAATTATGGATTAACTAATCTGCTGCTGCCATGTGTTTGTGCCAGGAAATATTACTTACAGGTTGTTTTTTTTTTCTTTGCTTTTTTTTTCTTTACAAAAATGCTATATTTTGCTGTATAATTTTACATAATCAATTTGATAAACCTTCATCTCCTTTCTTACTAGGGATTGAAATCATAAGGAGGACACTCAAGATCCCTGCAATGACCATTGCGAAGAATGCTGGTGTGGAAGGGTCGTTGATTGTTGAGAAGATACTGCAGAGCCCTGCTGGCATTGGATACGATGCTATGATTGGTGAATTTGTTGATATGGTGGAAAAAGGAATAATTGACCCCACAAAGGTAACACAGGAAATAAGTAATACTTGTGGTTTTACAAAATAGTGTTCTAGTGTTATGCTGGGAATACACCATGAGATTTTTCAACATATTTGCTGTCTGATCGATTTTCCGATCATTTTTCTGGTCGATTTCCATTAACTTCTATGAGAAATCGATCAAAAAAAGATAGAAGATCACATCGGACATGTCGGAAATTCTTTCGAAGCATCTATCTGCCAAAAAATCTCATGGTGTATTCTCAGCATTAAACCAGGCAACGCTTGTTTTTGGTTTGTAGGAAGCTTTCAGGGTTGTTTTCCACTGCCAAATGCAATTGCAATCTCGATGGTTTCTTTTTTTTCTTTGATTTCACAAAATTTTATCTAGACAAGAGGCAGAGAAAAACATACATTTGAGTGTACGCCAATATAAATTAAATGGCAGCATACAAGCATCTTAAAGCACCAGCATGGTGGCGTAGTGGTTAGCACTCTCGCCTTGCAGCGCTGGGCCCCAGTTCAAATGGCAGGGCACTATCTGCAAGGAGTTTTTATGTTCTCCCGGGGTCTGTGAGGGTTTCCTCCGAGCACCTGTTTCTTCCCACATCTCAAACATACAGATAGGTTGATAGGCTTCCCCCTAAATTGGCCCTACACTACGATACATACACCACACAATATGTCTATACATATGACTATGGTAGGGACTAGATTGTGAGCCCCTCTGAGGCAGTTAAGTGTACTCTGTACAGTACTGCGGAAGATGCTGGTGCTTTATAAATAATAATAATAATACTTCTCACCATCTGAACAGACTTAAAAGCAAAAAGTAGTGGAAAACCATTCACCTTACATCTTAACCATTTTCCTGAACCCCCCCACCCCAACACCCTACTAACCCCCCTCCCGCCTCTTGATCCCTCCCTTGTGAATTAAACTTCTTAGATAAACAATAGTCCCACTTTAGGAATACCCTATGTAGCTTTCAAGTGAAGTTGATCAGGCGAAAACCTGGCAAAGAGGTGAACAGACCAGACACTACTAAGTAGATGCCCAAAAAAATGCCTTTTCCCTTATCATATTCCTTGTAAATGTGCTATAGCAACCAAGGGTTATGGTGTAAAAGCTGTCTACTATTAGATTCTTGAACTAGTGCCTCCATTTGTTCAATATAATCCATTTCTTTTTAACCAGTCCCTCACCGAGAGAGCTTGTTCACAGTTCCAAAAGCAGGGAATGGTCAGACGAGCTGCAGCCAAAAAGTGTCTTAATCCCTTTCCTACAGAGGTTGCCCAGTGGTGTTGATCCAGGGATTTTATCTAAAACGTATGCTGGATCCACACCATACAATTTTTGGCAGATTTACCTGCCCGATCGATTATTTCCAGCATGTCCGATCCAGCATAAAAGTAGAGACTCAGGGTTGTTGGGAATGGAGCTACCTAAACATTCAATTGCAATTGTACACGTTTTACCAGAATGGAAGCAACTTAGGACAGGAATGCCACATATGAGACATAGTAACGATCTGTGCCTGACACTGCTGGCAAAGCCTGTGAGACCTCTAGATGGATTTTATGTAATAGATCAGGAGTATGGTACCACCTGGACAGTATCTTATAGGCATTCTTCTTTCCTCTGCCAGAAATCGAATCTTTAGTAACAAACGTGAAGGCTTTCTTCCATTGCTCAATGGAGAATTATTTTTGCAGTTCTACCTGCCATTTAGATATATAGGAAGGGGTTGAATCATAAATATGGGATAGTAGCAACTTATAATAAATCAACAGCCCTCATCCAGACACTATATTTTTTTTCCAGATATTATGTCAAAATTGAATTGAATCTTACGAGGGCTATCAGTGCTGACGAATGTGCCTACATGAAGGTGGAACACTGTACTACCCCAGTATTCTATCTAATACCAAAAATGCATGTGTTTATAAACACCCCGCTAGGCCGACTGTATCTGCAGTTGGTGCCCCCCCCCCCTATGTCACTTAGTAGATAGAAGCTCCACATTTGGTAAGGCAAATGGGAATCTTGAATTCCAAATTCAAAAGTTTGTCAATTGTAACACCATAAATATAATCTATTTATGAGACTGTCCCTGTCAATTGTTATATGTGGAAAAACCACAAGGTAACTAAAAATAAGAGAATTCAGGAGCATGTGGGAGTGATAAATAGCAAGGAAAATTGATAAATCCCCGGTGGGACCACACTTTCATCTGTTTCATAATGGCAATTCTGAATTACTAAGAGGGAAGGGAATAATTAAGATGGAGCTCTCAACAAGAGTAAGGGACTATGACAAGTTACTGAAACATTGAGACCCGCTGGTTTTACCTGTTAGGTACACTGGCACCCAAGGGTCCCAATAATAAGTTTTGCCCCTTCCTCTAACTCAACCCTGGTATTATATTCTAACTTGATATAGGTCGTACCCTTGCTCTTTGTGTTCCTCCCGCCTGACCCTAATGCAATAACCAGCGATTTGTGAACGATGTGCATTTTGCAAGCGATTTTGGGAGCGATTTCCCTGCTCCTCTACAATTCATTAGAATGGAAACGCTCCCAAAATGCTGCATGTCCTGCAACTGCGATTTGCTTAATCGCAATCGCTGTAGTGGAATCTGTCCCATCCATTTACATTGGCAGAGCATTTAGGGAAATTGCTAGTGATTTAAAGCGCTTCCTAAACGCTTAAAAAATGCTCCCGTGGGTTCCAGGCCTTAGTTTACGTTCTGCCTACTTTTGCGGGACACATGGCTCTATCCCCACCCTTATGATGGGGAATATCCATTTTTCTCTACCCCTCCCCTCATCTCTTTTTCTAAAAAATACTTGCAACAACTGCATTTAGTACGGCAAGCATTCCTCCAATATAAACTAGCACCCTCTCCACACACTAGAGAAGTGAATACCTATAAATATACTGCCAGGAGATTTGAGCGCAGGATAAAGCCGATATATGGTTTACCCTGCTCCTGTGCAAGTCCGAGCAGTGTTAATTACTATTCCCTTTCCAAGACAAGGTGTGTGGTACGGAATTATGTAATTTGGCTTCCAGCTATTGCTGGAGAAATAATTAGTGTTTTAAAAGTATTTTGCGCTTAGTCTTATGACAGCACTTAAAGAGGATCTGTATTGTTAAAATCGCTCAAAAGTAAACATACCAGTGCGTTAGGGGACATCTCCTATTACCCTCTGTCACAATTTCGCCGCTCCTCGCTGCATTAAAAGTGGTTAAAAACAGTTTTAAAAAGTTTGTTTGTAAACAAACAAAATGGCCACCAAAACAGGAAGTAGGTTGATGTACAGTATGTCCACACATAGAAAAATACATCCATACACAAGCAGGCTGTATACAGCATTCCTTTTGAATCTCAAGAGATCATTTGTGTGTTTCTTTCCCCCATGCACTGAAGTTTCAGGCTGCTCTTTTCTTCCTGCAAACAGCTTTGCCCTTGTTTGTAATTTTTCAGTATGTGAAAGCCCAGCCAGCTCAGAGGACGATTTATCCAGCTTGTAAAAGATAAGAGAGAAGAGAGAAGCTGCTCTAATCCTAAATAACACACAGGCAGTGTGCAGAGAGGGGCCTGGAATTGTGAGTTCATAGCAGAACCACAACACTGAAGAACTTGGCAGCCTTCCAGACACAGGCCGACAAGTCTGACAGGGGAAAGCTACATTGATTTATTACAGAAACAGTGATAATATAAAGTGCTGCAGTTAGCCAGAACACGTTAGAATAGCTTTTGGAACTTGTAGGATGATAAAAAACAGGATGCAATTTTTGTTACGGAGTCTCTTTAAGTTGCTGACTGCTGCTATAGCCGTAATACGGCCTGTGGTGGCGCAAGCTGCACCCAAATCTCCTGCGCTTTTAACAGTGCTCGAGAGAAGTGGCTTAAGGCCAAAACCTTAGCTGATAAATGGCTCAAACAGCGAGAGATGTATCCACAACTAGATAGAGAGATAGAGATGTATAGATATATACAGGTCCTTCTAAAAAAATTAGCATATTGTGATAAAGTTCATTATTTGCTGTAATGTACTGATAAACATTGGACTTTCATATATTTTAGATTCATTACACTACAACTGAAGCAGTTCAAGCCTTTTATTGTTTTAATATTGCTAATTTTGGCATACAGCTCATGCAAACCCAAAATACCTATCTCAAAAAATTAGCATATTTCATCCGACCAATAAAAGAAAAGGGTTTTTAAATCGGAAAAGGTCAACCTTCAAATAATTATGTTCAGTTATGCACTCAATACTTGGTCGGGAATCCTTTTGCAGAAATGACTGCTTCAATGCGGCGTGGCATGGAGGCAATCAGCCTGTGGCACTGGTCAGGTGTTATGGAGACCCAGGATGCTTCGATAGCGGCCTTAAGCTCATCCAGAATGTTGGGTCTTGCGTCTCTCAACTTTCTCTTCACAATATCCCACAGATTCTCTATGGGGTTCAGGTCAGGAGAGTTGGCAAGCCAATTGAGCACAGTAATACCATGGTCAGTAAACCATTTACCAGTGGTTTTGGCACTGTGAGCAGGTGCCAGGTCGTGCTGAAAAATGAAATCTTCATCTCCATAATGAAGCATGAAGTGCTCCAAAATCTCCTGATAGCTAGCTGCATTGACCCTGCCCTTGATAAAACACAGTGGACCAACACCAGCAGCTGACATGGCACCCCAGACCATCACCGACTGTGGGTACTTGGCACTGGACTTCAGGCATTTTGGCATTTCCCTCTCCCCAGTCTTCCTCCAGACTCTGGCACCTTGATTTCCGAATGACATGCAAAAGTTGCTTTCATCCGAAAAAAGTACTTCGGACCACTCTAGTGCTGCTTCTCTATAGCCCAGGTCAGGTGCTTCTGCAGCTGTTTCTGGTTCAAAAGTGGCTTGACCTGGGGAATGCTGCACCTGTAGCCCATTTCCTGCACATGCCTGTACATGGGGGCTCTGGATGTTTCTACTCCAGACTCAGTCCACTGCTTCCGCAGGTCCCCCAAGGTCTGGAATCTGTCCTTCTACACAATATTCCTCAGGGTCCGGTCAACTCTTCTCGTTGTGCAGCGTTTTCTGTCACACTTTTTCCTTCCCACAGACTTCCCACTGAGGTGCCTTGATACAGCACTCTGGGAACAGCCTATTCCTTCAGAAATGTCTTTGTGTCTTACCCTCTTGCTTGAGGGTGTCAATGATGGCCTTCTGGACAGCAGTCAGGTCGGCAGTCTTACCCATGATTGCGGTTTTGAGTAATGAACCAGGCTGGGAGTTTTTAAAAGCCTCAGGAATCGTTTGCAGGTGTTTAGAGTTGAT
This sequence comes from Hyperolius riggenbachi, assembly GCF_040937935.1. Taxonomy (NCBI): domain Eukaryota; kingdom Metazoa; phylum Chordata; class Amphibia; order Anura; family Hyperoliidae; genus Hyperolius; species Hyperolius riggenbachi. The sequence continues at coordinate 191,685,026 of NC_090652.1, forward strand.
TCAGATGATTAGGTTAATGGCTCGTTTAGAGAAGCTTTTCATGATATGCTAATTTTTTGAGACAGGAATTTTGGGTTTTCATGAGCTGTATGCCAAAATCATCAATATTAAAACCATAAAAAGCTTGAACTACTTCAGTTGTGTGTAATGAATCTAAAATATATGAAAGTCTAATGTTTATCAGTACATTACAGAAAATAATGAACTTTATCACAATATGCTATTTTTTTTTTTTAGAAGGACCTGTAGTTCTTGAACCCTTGTCTAGGCTGATGGATAAGCTTATTACAAGAATTACATTGGGAGAGGTAAGGACCAGCCAGGCTCTTTTCGGTGATGATATCCTTCTGTTTTTGGATGATCCAAAGATGAAGGTTCCCCAAATTATGCAACTGATTGCAGAGGTAGGTTGTGAATCCAGCTTTAGAGTTAAGTCGAAGAGTGAATATCTGATGTTCCTCTCCAGCAGGGGAGTACCTCCTCCCACCGATTCCCCTCGGTGTAAAAATCACTAAAGGCCCATTTGCTTACCTGTGAATACAGATTGGGAAGCAACCTCATTCCTTATATAATATCAATATTACCCCGCTCATCCATAAACACTTCTCAGTTGCATAGTTGGTCAAATCTTCCCATCAATCTATCAGGTGGAGCAGGGCTATTCAAAATGGGCACGTTTGAGAGATTACTTTACCCCGTGCAAGTCCTTCCCCTTCTATTGAAACACACGTACAGAGAGAGCTACCTCCCAATTCTTATGGAAAAATAACAGTTATAGAATTAGATTGAAGATTACAACTCCCTAAGAGCCTGGGTGGTCTTGCTTTGCCTAACATACCACTTTATAATCTAGAGTGCATGCTACGTCATGTACAGTCAGGTTCGTAAATATTGGGACAACGACACAATTCTAACATTTTTGGCTCTACAGGGAGTGCAGAATTATTAGGCAAGTGGTATTTTTGAGGAATAATTTTAATATTGAACAACCATGTTCTCAACGAACCCCAAAAACTTTAGGGGGATATCTGTGTGTGCAGGTGACTATTACTGTGCATAATTATTAGGCAACTTAACAAAAAACAAATCTATACCCATTTCAATTATTTATTTTTACCAGTGAAACCAATATAACATCTCAACATTCACAAATATACATTTGACATTCAAAAAACAAAACAAAAACAAATCAGTGACCAATATAGCCACCTTTCTTTGCAAGGACACTCAAAAGCCTGCAATCCATGGATTCTGTCAGTGTTTTGATCTGTTCACCATCAACATTGCGTGCAGCAGCAACCACAGCCTCCCAGACACTGTTCAGAGAGGTGTACTGTTTTCCCTCCTTGTAAATCTCACATTTTATGATGGACCACAGGTTCTCAATGGGGTTCAGATCAGGTGAACAAGGAGGCCATGTCATTAGTTTTTCTTCTTTTATACCCTTTCTTGCCAGCCACGCTGTGGAGTACTTGGACGCGTGTGATGGAGCATTGTCCTGCATGAAAATCATGTTTTTCTTGAAGGATGCAGACTTCTTCCTGTACCACTGCTTGAAGAAGGTGTCTTCCAGAGACTGGCAGTAGGACTGGGAGTTGAGCTTGACTCCATCCTCAACCCGAAAAGGCCCCACAAGCTCATCTTTGATGATACCAGCCCAAACCAGTATTCCACCTCCACCTTGCTGGCGTCTGAGTCGGACTGGAGCTCTCTGCCCTTTACCAATCCAGCCACGGGCCCATCCATCTGGCCCATCAAGACTCGCTCTCATTTCATCAGTCCATAAAACCTTAGAAAAATCAGTCTTGAGATATTTCTTGGCCCAGTCTTGACATTTCAGCTTGTGTGTCTTGTTTAGTGGTGGTCGTCTTTCAGCCTTTCTTACCTTGGCCATGTCTCTGAGTATTGCACACCTTGTGCTTTTGGACACTCCAGTGATGTTGCAGCTCTGAAATATGGCCAAACTGGTGGCAAGTGGCATCTTGGCAGCTGCACGCTTGACCTTTCTCAGTTCATGGGCAGTTATTTTGCGCCTTGGTTTCTCCACACGCTTCTTGCGACCCTGTTGACTATTTTGAATGAAACGCTTGATTGTTCGATCACACTTCAGAAGCTTTGCAATTTTAAGAGTGCTGCAACCCTTTGCAAGATATCTCACTATTTTTGACTTTTCTGAGCCTGTCAAGTCCTTCTTTTGACCCATTTTGCCAAAGGAAAGGAAGTTGCCTAATAATTATGCACACCTGATATAGGGTGTTGATGTCATTAGACCACACCCCTTCTCATTACAGAGATGCACATCACCTAATATGCTTAATTGGTAGTAGGCTTTCGAGCCTATACAGCTTGGAGTAAGACAACATGCATAAAAAGGATGATGTGGTCAAAATACTAATTTGCCTATTAATTCTGCACTCTCTGTATACAAAACCACAATGGATTTGAAATGGACACACTGTGCTCTAACTGCAGACTGACAGCTTTAATTTGAGGGTATTTGCATCCAAATCAGGTGAACGGTGTCGGAATGACAACAGTTTGCATATGGCACATCCAAGGCAATGGGAGAAACTCCTACTTGTTGAGAGACCAAAAGTAATAGGAGAGAATAAAAATCATAAATAACTTTCACTTTTTAATACTTGGTTGCAGATCCTTTGCAGTATATTACAGCCTAAAGTCTGGAACGGATAGACCTCACCAGACGCTGGGTTTCATCCCTGTTGATGCTCTGCTGAGTCTTTACTGCAGCTGCCTTCAGTTCCTGGTTTTTCCCTTCAATTTTTGTCTTCAGCAAGTGAAATCCATGCTCAATCGAATTCAGGTCAGGTGATTGACTTGGCCATTGCATAACATTCCACTTCTTTCCCTTCAAAAATGTTTTGGTTGCTTTTGCAGTATGCTTTGGGTCATTGTCCATCTGCACTGTGAAACACTTTCCAATGAGTCCTGAAGCATTTGGCTGAATATGAGAAAATATTGCCCGAAATACTTCTGATCAAGGAGAGATTTGGAAATCTGTGAATATCTACATTTGTACCAACTCCTCTATATTAAACCATAAGATAGCAACCAGGGGGCATTGCCAAAACATAGCGTGCCTATGTCGCCTTCACATTTCCAACACATAGGGGAAAGTATTTAGAAAAAGCTGCAATTTTCCTAGGAGTGATAGAACATCTATAGGCTCTTTCTAATCCTTTCCCAATGTGAAATAAATTTGGATAATTTAAAGCGGAACTGTAAAGTGTTTCACTTACCAGGGGCTTCTGCAAGCCCCCAGCAGCCGTCCTGTTCTGCGCCAGTCCTGCCCGAACCTCCGTTCTCCCGCCGCCGTTCCGTTCCTAGACTTCTAAGTCGATGCCAGCACAACCCTGCCAAGCGTGTCTTTTCTTTGCATTCCCCTCTGCAATAGCAGGGGATGCGAAGAAAGGATACGCGTGGCCAGAGCCGCGCAGGCGCATTGGCCCGGTGGCGAAACCGAAAGCAGCTAGTGGCGGGAGAACAGAGGCTCGGGACCGGACGGCTGCTGGGGTCTTGCAGAAGCTCCAGGTAAGTGAAACACTGTGTTTAAAAACTATTTACAGTTCCGCTTTAAGAGATAGTGTTAGCGATAACAAGATCTCTTTCAGAGATGACGCAATCAAGGTCGTTGACAGTCGACCCATGGTTTATCAGGATACCACCAATGTTTGGTCTTGTCCTAAATGGATGCAAAATATTAGGATTCAATGCGTGGAAGGCCTATTCCACTGTCCCTTTTAGGGAACACCATACCATGGTAGGGCACGCTCGCCTTTTTTACCTTTCCAGACAAAAGTATGGACACATTTCTTGAGGTCTACTAAATAACTTCGGTAACGGTATGTTCAGGGTCTGTAGGTGATATAAAATTTTAGGGAGTAGAAACCTTTTAAATGCTACAATACAGCCAGACCATGTGAGCTGAAATTTGGCCATATCTGAAAACTGCTGTTTAAGGGGAGCAAGAAGCAGGATATAATTATGCTTAAAGAGAATGCTGGGTAAGTTTTTTTTTTTTTTTTTTTTTTTTTTTTTTTTTTTTTTTTAATCCTAAATATACTTTGACCACTAGAGGGTGATCGGCAGCACTTTCAGCGGTCCACAGTCTTCAGGTGGATGTTGTAGACGGCTATTTGATTGATCGCCCTGATGTGATGATAATACAGAAGGGAGATGCGGAGGCTGCTAGTGCTCGTTTTGATTGGCAGCCACTGCTAACCATTAGCGGCAGTTTTTTAGGCTGTTTAGAAGTGGATATGGTCGGCTTTATTGTGATAGGTCAGCGCAAGTGGAGGCTTCTTATGGTGAGTGGTAATTGGTCGCTCTCTGGGGGCAGAATCGCGCTGAGAGGCAGGGCTGCGGCCGTTAGTCCTGCCTCAACAGGAAGCGCTTCCCGGACACCACGGAGGGGATTTGGGGGGTAAAGACCCCCCGTTGAGCCGCAGGATAGCGGCATTTTAGCAGGGGCAAACATGCCCCTGTTGAATATAAAGTGAAAAGCGAGTTTTACTCTCTCTTTAGATTCTCTTTAAAGCAATGCATTTTGTCGCCATGCATTGATAAATATAATGGAAATGAGATATTCCTGAAAAGCAGTCCTGCCAATGGTACCGGCATCGCTAACCCAGCACACAGGATGGAAGAGAGAAGGAGAACAAGTCAACGCTTTGTGACACAACCCAGGCCTTGCATGAGGACAGAATGCATGCTTACAGCAATGCATTTCGTCCCGCGTCCCTTCCCTCCAATCAGCGGGGAGGGAAGGGACGCGGGCGAGGATCGGAGCTATGCAGGAGGCGGGGGGGGGGGGGCGCCGAGACTGGCAATACAGAGGTAAACACAACCCGCTGTGACACGCTGCATGTCGGCAGCACGGCTGTGATTTATGGGGGATAGCAGAGCGCAGGGGGGGCTTAGGGGGCGGATCTGTATAGCAACAAAGGCTGGGCAGTATAGGCAGACCCAGCCTCTGTATGCGGATTTCATTGTCAGTACCCCACCTCGGGTTCTCTTTGAAGCAATGCATTTTGTTGCCATGCATTGATAAATAAAATAGAAATGAGATAATCCTGAAAAGCAGTCCTACCAATGGGACCGGCAACGCTAACCCAGCACACAGGATGGAAGAGGAGGTACAGGAGAACAAGTCCACGCTTTGTGACACAACCCAGGCCTTGCATGAGGACAAAATGCATGTTAAAAGTGAACCCGAGGTGAAAGTGACATGGAGGGCTGCCATTTTATTTCCTTTTAAGCAACACCAGTTGCCTGGTTGTCCTGCAGATCCTCTGCCTCTAATACGTTCAGGCATAGACCGTGAACAAGCATGCAGCAGATCAGGTGTTTCTGACGGTAATGTTCAACCTGGCAAGATTACCTGCATACTTTTTTCTGGTTTAATTCACATACCACTGCATCCAAATAGATCATTATGGCTGCCAGGTAACTGGTATAGTTTAAAAGGAAATAAATATGGCAACCTCCATCTCATTCTCACCTCAGGTTCACTTTAACCCAATGCATATTGCCGCCATGCATTGATAAATATTATACAAAGGAGATATTCCTGAAAAGCAGTCCTATTCCTATCTGGGACCAGCAACGCTAACCCAGCACAGATGTTCATGGTGCTGCTTGGTCGGGGGGTGTTGCGAAGTCTGTTCCAATCCACTATTTATTCACTTTTATTTGTGTCAGACGGTCTGCATTTGCTGTGGAGAGGCGGATACGCCTATCTGTAACGATGCCTCCGGCAGCACTGAAACAATGTTCGGACATAACAATGGCGGCAGGGCAAGCCAGCACCTCTATTGCGTACAGTGCCAGGTGTCTAGCTTAGAGACCCAATAATTAAAGGGGACTGATGGATTGTTGAACACTGCTACGCCATCTGATATGTAGTCCTTGACCATCCTCTGCAGGCGAGCGGTGTTGGGAGGTGGAACTGCGCGAATGCTGTTCTGTGGGCTGCTGCCTGGGTGTCAGAAAACTTTGCCACACCTTGGACACTGCCGATACCATTCCCTTGTGGGCACTAGCTGCAGCTTGTGGTGTTCTTTGCTCCCCTCCTAGTCCTGGGTTAGCGGAAGTCAGTCTGTCGGCGTGGCTGGAGGAGGATGCAAATCTCCTCACCAATTTCTCCACAAGGGCCTTCTGGTACTCTTGCATTTTTACCTGTCTGACACTTTCTTCAATCAATGTTGGAAAATGTTCTTTGTACCGTGGTCCAGAAGGGTATAAACCCAGTACTCCACGTCTGCCAGAATTCAGACAATGCGCGGGTTGCGTTCAATGCAGCCTAACATGAACTGAGCCATGTGTGCCAGAGTCCCAACAGGTTGCTCGTCGTCATGTTCTGTGCTTGCTTGTGATGCACCATCACCAGCATCATGCCCACCTTCTTCCTCGTCTTCTCCTGCCCATTCCCGCTGAATTGTGGAAGTCAAACGTGCACGGCCATGTCCCTCGACAGTGGAGGCATCCATGTCCTGCTCCAACTCCAGCTGTTCCTCGTCCTCTTCATCATACAAGGGACCAGCAGTTCCTGAGGCAGATTGCCTGATGTGGATATCACGCTGTGCGGTGTCCTCTCTGAATTCCTCCTCTTCCATCCTGATTGCGTCTTCCTTGATCTTCAACATCGATTTCTTCAGTAAACACAGCAGTGGTATTGTAATGCTGACTAATGCGTTATCACTGCTCACAAGCAACGTGGATTGCTCAAAATTTTGGAGGACTTCAGAGGTCCAACATGGTGGCCCATTCTGAACCACAGAAGTTTGGCAGCTGACTGGATAAGCCTCGGTACTGCTCCATCAGGTATTGGACTACTGCACTCTTCTGCTCGCAAAGGCGTGCTAACATGTGCAGCGTCGAAATCCAGCGCGTGGGGACATCACACACCAAGCAATGGTTGGGTAGACTGAATCGCTGCTGCAACTTGGTGAGTGCGGCCGAAGCAGTACTGGATTTGCGAAAATGCTTTGCCACTCGTCGCACCTTCTGCAGAAGATCTGCCACGTCTGGGTATGTCCTCAGGTACCACTGAACCACTAGGTTCAGAACGTGAGCCAGGCAAGGGATGTCTCAGCTTTGCCAACTGCAATGCGCTAAGGAGATTGCTCCCATTGTCACACAACCAGGCCTGGTTCCAAGTCCAGCGGTGCCAGCCACAACTGGGTCTGTTCCTGTATTCCCTTCCAAATTTCAGCACCTGTGTACTGCTTATCTCCAAGGCAGATCAGCTTTAATAAGGCCTGCTGATGCATGGCAACAGCTGTGCTGCACTGCTTCCACACACCTATTGCTGAGTTAGCGCTGCCGGATGAGTTTGGAGAGGAGGTGGAGGAGAAGGAGCCAGAGAGGTAGGTGCTGTCATCAACTCGTAGGGACACAGGTCCGGCTATTTGAGGTGTTGGCAAAACCTGTGCCATAGCGGGTGAGGTGTCGCTCCCAGGCTCCACAAGGTTCACTCAGTGCGCCATAAGGGAGATGTACCGACCCTGGCCAGACGCACTCTTCCACGTGTCAATGGTTAGGTGAACCTTGCAAGCAACTGCATTTTTCAGGCTTCGGGTGATGTTTACGACCACGTGCTCCTGTAATGCGGGCACAGCGTGCAAAGTAGTGGCGGCTTGGAACCACGTAACGTGGTATGGCAATCAACAGCATGGATTTGAAGCTCTCGGTCTCAACCACTCTATATGGCAGCATTTCGCAGGCCAGGAATTTGGCAATGCTGGCTGTTAGTGCCATGGCCCGGGGGTTGTTTGCTGGCAACTTTCTTCTGCGCTCCAACATCTGCGGGACAGACAACTGAACAGTAGGCTCGCACACTGAAGGGCAGTTGGTTGTTGTCGTCGATGACTGGGAACAGTCAAGAGCACTACTGCTGCGACTGACATCGGGTACTGATGGTTGGCCAACACGTAATGGCTGGTCTGCTGAGGAGGGTCTGGTGTCCAAAACGGAGGCAGTGTTGGCTGGGGGCTGGAAGCTAGTGATGGGCCGTTCGCGAACGAGCCGGCTCTAAGAGCCGGCTCTTTGCTGCGAACGACAAGAGCCGATGCTCATTTTAAAAAGAGCTGATGCCTGAGTCACTCACCAGTGCACCGCCGCTAGCGGCTAGAACGAGCGGCGCGCTGTGTATCCCTTCCGAGTCCCCTTGGGTATCTTATCCAGCAGGATGTGAAAATAAATAAAATGTTACAAAAAAAAAGTTAAACAGTAACTGTGTATTTTTTAATTAACAAATGCTTAAAAATGCTTAATGTATGAATAAGAAATAGCTTATACACAAACAAACCATAATTGCTTAACCACTTGCCGACCGCGCACTCATACCGCGCGTCGGCAAAGTGGCAGCTGCAGGACCAGCGACGCAGTTCTGCGTCGCCGGCTGCAGGCTAATTAATCAGGAAGCTGTCAATTCACGGCGGGGGGCTCCGTGAATAGCCTGCGGGCCGCCGATCGCGGCTCGCAGGCTAAATGTAAACACAAGCGGAAATAATCCGCTTTGTTTACATTGTACGGCGCTGCTGCGCAGCAGCGCCGTAAGGCAGATCGGCGATCCCCGGCCAATCAGCGGCCGGGGATCGCCGCCATGTGACAGGGGACAGCCTGTCACTGGCTGCACAGGACGGATAGCGTCCTGTGCAGCCTAGATTGCCAGGAGGGACATGGATGAGAGGGAGGGGGGGAATTTCGCCGTGGAGGGGGGCTTTGAGGTGCCCCCCCGCAACACCCAGGCAGGCAGGAGTGATCAGACCCCCCCAGCACATCATCCCCCTAGTGGGGAAAAAAGGGGGGCGATCTGGTTGCTCTGCCTGCACCCTGATCTGTGCTGGGGGCTGCACAGCCCACCTAGCACAGATCAGCTAAAACAGCGCTGGTCCTTAAGGGGGGGTAAAGGGTGGGTCCTCAAGTGGTTAATTAGGCTAAAATATAAGCATACCAGTGATATTAAATGAAGAGCCGATTCAGAGCCGTAAGTGCCGGCTCTTTAACAGGAGCCGATTCTCTGAAAAGAGCCGGAATTCCCATCACTGGAAGCGAGCCGGTACCCTGACCTTGTGTGTCTGCCTACAGATTGCGATGTTTGGCTTTCATGTGCCGGCGCATGCTGGTGGTGAGGTTGTTGACATTTTTTCCCCTGCTCATTGTGGTCCTGCACACCTTGCAAACCACCTTGGTTACATCCTCCCTGCTGTCTTCAAAAAAAAAAACAGACTTTCGAAGACCTACTGCTTTGCTGGGGAGTTTGGCGCATGCCTCTTTTGCGTCTCACTTGTGTGCTTGTTGTGGTCGATATTCCCTGACTACTTTGTGGCACAACGCGAACTCTTGCAGCAGTGGGTTCTTCAGATGACTCATCTGTAGTGCTATGGCAACGGCGATGGCCTGCTTCCCATGTTGGGTCTGCGAACTCATCATCCGTAACCTCCTCTTCCATCTCGTGTGTGCACTGGAGTAGAGCTCCCAGTCAGAAGAACCTCTGCGCAACTCAATCCCATCTCTTCCTCATCTTGGCAGACCTCCTGCGATTCAAATTCCTGCGCACATTGCGAGATTTGGGTGTCTTCATCCTCGCTTTGCCTTTCAGTAATTGGCGCGTTTTCAGCATCCACTGCTTGTTCCATTGACCTTTTCACAGATGCAAGGTTGCACATCTGGGGGGGGGGGGGAGAATAACTCATGTGAATATCCCATTGTGTCGTGGAACACTTGGTCGGACTCGGTATGTGGCCGTTGTGTGCATGGTGTAGCTGCCGGTTGTGTCACGTTAACCTGCTGCTGGATGCTTGAGAGGTCAACCAGTCAACCACCTGGTCCCGTTCTTGTGGGTTATTGAGGGTTGTTTTTTGCCCGTACAAGATGGGGAAGTATTGAGTGGGTTTTCTTTGGTGCGCAAACACAGCCTCTATGTGAACAGTCAGCGTAAACACCACTTCTCCTGCCCCTCCCTCTTTCACTGGATTTCTTCATAGTAGTAGTTACTTGTCACAAAGAAAAATGAAATAAACTTTGTTTTTTTTAGGGGCACAACTGTTCCCAGCGGGCACTGAAAGTACATTTTTTTAACAATAATAAGCAACAGTAAAATTCACTGAACTGTTGTTTTTTTAGGGGCACAACTGTTCCCAGCTGGCACTGAAAGTACTTTTTTTTTTCTCAACAATAAGCAACTGTAAAATTCAATAAACTGTGGGTTTTTTTTTTATGGGCACAACTTTTCCCAGCTGGAAAATGGGCACAGTGGCTGCTGGCAGGTGCACTGTGGCTGGCCTGGCAACAAAAAAAATGGGCACAGTGCCTGCTGGCAATGGGCTGGAAGTGGTGAGGCGGGGCACTGTGGCTGCTGGCTGCCAATGCCTGGCAGTGGTGAGGCAGGGGCTCTGTGACTGCTGATGGCAGTGGTGGTGAGGCTGGGGCACTGTGGCTGGCAGTGCTGGCACCTAACCGTTAGCTCTGTCTCCTACCTACCCCAAGCTAGTGCTGGCACCTAACCACTAGCTCTGTCTCCTACCTACCCCAAGCTAAACCCCCATGCGAATGGCGGAGCGAGCGCACGTTCGGGTATTTATATACCCGAACCACGTGACCCGCTCGACCAATCACAGCTATGGTCACAGCCAGCTAGGCTGTGTGATCATAGCTGTGGAAAAAGCATCGTCGCCGCTTATTGGCTGCCTGTAAAGGCGCCAATAAGCGAGGGGAGGATACCGAACAACGTGGCCGAGCACCAGCTGTGCTCGACCCGAACCCCCCCCAATGTTCGGGAAATAATGAATAGTGCCAAGCACTGTTCGATCAACACTAGTACAGACAGGAACAAAGAACCTCTATCAGGCCCTAGGCAGTGTAATTGTGAGTACATGTAAGAGTGATGTGCAGGTACTTTGCAGGAGAATGAGGGGATTCTTCCTCCATTACAAATTCTTCATGTACAATCTGAACCAGGTTTATGGGTGATGGACAACACCTCTGTGTTCAATGTGCACAACATTCTCAGGGGATTCCCTGCAGCTCTGTGGGGAGGGCAGATGTATAGTACTACTGTGTAACAAAGAAAACCTGAGACAGATGAAATTAAAGTTTCTTACATACCTGGAGCTTCCTCCAGCCCCCTTCAGGCTAATCAGTCCCTCACTGCTGTCGTCGTCCACCACCTGGATCTTCTGCTATGGCTCCAGGTACTTAAACCAGTCGGGCGTAGCATGCATGCACACACTCCGCCGCGAGCGTACTACACCAGCGCAGCAAAATTGCGCAATTGCAGAATGCTCCTGGCTTTGGGAACGGCACATGGCCAGACTACACTGACTGGCTGAATTATCGGGACTCATAGCAGAAGATCCTGGTGGTGGAGGAGGACAGAGACTGATTAGACTGAAGGGGGCTGGAGGAAACCCCAGGTATGTATAAAACTTTTCTTTTCATCCGTCTCAGGTACTCTTTAATTCGTATTCATCAAAACAAATTTTAACATATCAAATTATTTTATTTCATTGGCAAAGGGAGTGCATACATTTGCATAAACCAGCATCAACGCAGAATTATTTCCATCTCATTGACAATCTCTATTAGTGACACAGCTACACATCAGGCTTTATTCTTACAGCATAGATGTTATTTAGTGTATATATGAGAATCCTGTACAGGATTCTCACACGCTTTATGGACCTGAACCAGTTTTATATGCTCCTATACTGCCTGATGAAGCGGGACTGTTGACCGTGAAACGCGTTGCGATTTTATGGAGTTGTGAATAAATTGTATATTTTTACTCTGCATTTGAGTATATCATTATTTTTAGAACATTGTTTTACTTTGCTTGGCGCCTCTGTTCGTACATATTACAGCACTATTGAGTCCACCCCTGGTGGAGGGGTTCTTTCCCCATTTTCCTATCTACAGAGAGCGACTTTTATACCTGAGTGGGGTCAGGTACTAATACTCCCCACCTGCCTGTCAAGTGGTAACCCACCTTTGTGAGTATAAGAACCTTTGACATTATTTTATATATTGAGCTTACCAGACAATATTGCACTATTGGGCTCTTGGTGTCCTCTGTTTTGTTTTTACAAATATGAGAATCCTGTGTACACATCATATATACAGTCACAATCAGATATGTATATCTGACTTTAAAAATACGGGACTGCTTTATTGAAGCAGCACAAGTAATTATTTTTTATTGGTTTATTTCATTTTTGTGGACTAAGCAGAGCTATTACTGTATATATAAATTATTTGATGACTATTATCTGCAAAATAGAACATTATCATATCATTATATTTTCTCTTTTAATTACAGTTGAAATTCATTAGGAGAGTGCATTTTTTTTCCCGACTCAGAATTTAGGTACCCAAAAAATTGCCTCGACTCCACAGCCCTGTTTGTGATTGCCGCCTGGACCAACCTGTGCCTGTTCTTGACAATGTTTCCCATTGCTCGTTGGTTTGATTGATAATACAGTGTATGACCCCTGGCTAGTTGGACTACACCACTTGTATTCTTAGTGGGTTCTGTTAGTTTCTCAGCCTTCCTTTGTCTGTCCCTATTGCACATTAAGACCTGGGTGTAACCGAAGTCAGGTAGGCACTACTAGTCTCCTGTTCAAGCGGGAACACGCCACATTGGGTGAAGACTGCGGAGTTCGATTGGAGCTAGGGACTGACACAAAGGTAGGGATTCTAGTAGGCCTTACATGGGCAAAGTAAATAGTAGGGACTACTGTTGTATCTGTACGCTCCTCAATGTAACGTACGTAGGCAGCAGCATGTCAACTCTGCCTGTTGATAGTGTGGTGTGGATGGAATTCTGTGTGCAGAGTGCAGACACAAGGTACATGGCTTAATAATTACACTTAGTAATGATTACTGGTTAAATAGTGCTGCCCCTGCATCTGTTCCGTACAGAGGTCAACTCTACAATAACCCCCTTATGAAATGCAACAACCACTCCCATGTTGTCAGGAGCCTATGAAATTCCTACCCTTGGCTTATCCGCGAGTCAATCCATTTTTTTTCTCTAGTTTCTGATAAATGTGGGGAGGGGGGTCAACTTATAAGCGAGTCTGCTTTGTAGGGGTCAAGGGATGAGAGGCATGTTTCCCCACTATTTCGACTATGGTCCCATTAAGAACCATATGTGTGTCTGGAATTGAGTCCGGTATTGTTTGGCAGCAAGCCAGTTGCTGCCTCTGTTTATTGCCAGGGCCGGACTCCTGGAATGGGAGGGAAAGAAGGGTGGGCCTTCCCATTCCGCCCAGGTACACACCTGGTTTTCTGTAGAGCTGAGGAAGCTCTACAACAACATGCATACAAGTAGCTGCTCACATGCAGTCTGGGTGGAGTTGATGTGGAGGAGCATGTGTGCTGCTGAGCTCCTGACAAGTCTGTTTGGAGACACTGCTGAAAGCCAAACCATACTTTGGACTGCTGTTTGGATGGCTTTGGCCTAAGGAAATGAACTGTATTGAATAAGCTGGACTTTTACTACTTCTATGGACTACAATGCTGAAGTAAGCTTCCATTTACTTTCCAAGTTATGCTGAAGTAAAGCTGTTTGTTACTGCTGCAAATAATCGGACTTTTTTTTTATACAACTGTGTACTGCATGCTGGCTGCGACCCCTCTAAACTTCACAGCTTATACACGAGTATATACGGTGACATGCTTTTTTTTTTATTATTCAAATTCTTCCATTCAGGTCTAAGATTCATAAAGCTTATTTCCTTTTTCATTCCCATGATCCATGCTTGCTATATGGTGTCAATGTACACATTTAAATCACCAGCTAATTGGACTACTCTTCTATGATATGTCTTCGTCTTTATCTGGTCTAAGGTTAAACATCCTTGTTGCACACCTTTGACTGTCCCATGGAGATATGGTAAAGACACATTCATCCCATTCTGCTTGCAATTTTTCATGATTTCTGCAGTAAAGGGAAATCTGTCGCTTCCACTTGGGCACAGAGTCCTCTTCCGCCACCTGGATCTTCTGCTATGAATCCAGGTACTTGAGCTAGTCTGGCGTAGTGCGCATGCACACACTCCGCCGCCGGGAGCGTACTACACCTGCGCAGCACTATTGCGCAGGTGCAGAATGCTCCTGGCTATAGGAGCAGCACGTGGCCGGACTGCGCTGACTGGCCTAATTACCGGGACTCCTAGCAGAAGATCCAGGTGGTGGAGGTGGACAGCGAGGGTCTAATTGGCCTGAAGGGGGCTGGAAGAAGCCCCAGGTATGTATAAAACTTTTCTTTTCATCCATCTCAGGTACCATTTAATTTGTAGTCACCAAACCAAATTTTAACATATCAAATTATTTGATTTCATGAGCAAAGAGCGTGCATACATTTGCATAAATCCGCATCAACGCAGAATTATTTCCATCTCATTGACCATCTCTATTAGTGACATGGCTACACATGAGGCTTTATTCTTACAGCGTAGATGTTATTTAGTATATATAAGAGATTCCTGTGTACACATCATATATACTGTACAGTCACAATCAGATATGTATATCTGACTTTAAAAATACGGGGACTGCTTTATTGAAGCAGCACAAGTAACTAATTTTGATTGGTTTATTTTATTTTTGTGGACTAAGCACGGAAATTACTGTATATATAAATTATATATATAAAACAAAAACCTAGATTGTGCGCTCCTCAACCGGTTAATAGACAATAAAAATTAGTTCTCTCACTCCTTGTCCGGGATCGCTTCCTGAATAAAGTGTGTGTGTCACTTTCTAAAACAAAAAATTAACATAAACAGGGCGCTCAACAGGATATATGTATAGCCTTCTATAACTTTTCATAAAGTGCAATCCATACAGTCCAGATCATACAAATAGCAATGGTCTGATAATGTTCCTTTATAGGCAATTTGAAGTCCTTACTAATCTTCTTATAAACTTCTCAACGGCACTCCACACTTTCCTGGAATATATTATTAAAATGCTCGCTCACCAGAACAGAAAGCTGCCCTTCTCAGGATCAGCCCACAGCGCTTCTGGCCCAGCCAGTATCTCCTCGATATTGCAGTGCATCTTCCTCTTCCCAGTTTTTCCGATCATAAGAGACAAAACAAGACACTCCAATAGTGTAATACTGTATATCTAAGGTGATTTCTACTGCACCCGTGCTCCCAGTTGTTAATCAGCACCCAGTGCTCCACCACCTAATGGTCAATAAAGCCTCTCACCAAACAGCATGGCTGACCCAGCACAGACCAGCAGTAATCGCTCTATAGATGGCTTCAGCCTTGTTTCTTTAATGGTAGTTTTCCTAGGACTCAGACAGAGCCAGACATAGTGTAAAACCTTCTTTTATTAAAATATTTAAAAAGTAGTGCACTCACATTTAGCAGGTTAAAAATGCGCATATCAGAATTCCTTATGAGCTCATTCAGCGTCCCTCGCTCCGCAGGTCACGCCCAACTAGTTTCGTCCTATGACTCATCAGGGGCTAGGGCCAATGGGAGCGAGGGGACGCTATATCCTCCTTTCTCCACATCACATGATCAACATTATCACGGGGTTTTTGCATAATTCATTTGTCGCCTTTTGAGTCACCTCCTATTGGCTGATAGCACCCACATTGTCCGTGTAATGCAAAGGAAACTCTGTGATTGGGTATAATTTGGTTACATTACCCAAGCTCCTCATATCCGATATTAGCAACCCACCCGAACTACATTTCCCATCTCCCCCGTTCTTTTACATACTTCTCTAGCATCCGGATCCTCCTCCTCCCCTACAGCCACCCGATACTATTATCACCGCAGCTAGAGGTTTTTTTTCCCTCTCTCCACGGAGACAATGCCTTGTTCAGATGGGACTACATTTCCCATGAGCCTTCTGGTTTCCCACTCATCTATTCTACGGTGGCTCAGGGAGCATTGTCCACTTCCAATCATCCTGCTGCAGGGATCTTATTACTGTTAACCCTTTCAGTTTCAGAGGGCTTACTGCAGCCTTCTGTTAACCCCATCACTTTCAGAGGGCTTAATACAGCATATCACGGCCTGAAAAAAGTTTAATAAACTGATATCTGCTTGCTGCAGCATATCAATGCCTATATGGCTTAGTAAACTAATATTTACACTGTCTTATTATTGATAGGGGATTCATTTTAGTTCTATATTCTATTTATATTTATGTTACGGCCAGAACCCGAAGTTTGGCCACTTTGCGTTCTGGCCGGCCACTTCAGGTTCTGGCCGGCCAATGTGTGAACTGGCTGCTGCGCTGCGGCCAATGTGAGGAATGAAATGATTGCAGTAAAGATTAATGTGTGTTCTGGCCGTCTCGCTGCGGCCAAATGTGTCAAAAGTGCATTCATTCATTTAATGAAATTAAGCCGGCGGCTTTCTCTCCTCCCCCCCCCCCCCCCTCCCCGCCTCTCTCTCTCTCTCTCTCGGTCAGCCGGCGGGGACACGCGTGTCCCCGAGATTCATTCGTCGCGCCAGGGCAGCAGAGCGGGGAGGCTGCAGACATTTCTTCTGCCAGCACCCGCTCTGCAGAAACGAACAGCAGAATTCCCTGCTGCGACGAACGACTCCGGGGGGACACGCATGCCCCCGCCAGATGCCAGGAGAGAGAGAGAGGCAGGGGGGAGGAGAGAAAGCCAGCGGCTTCATTTGCTACATTGCCGCCAGCTTAATTTCATTAAATGAATGAACGCATTTTTGACACATTTGGCCGCAGCGAGACGGCCAGAACACACATTAATCTTTACTGCAATCATTTCATTCCTCACATTGGCCGCAGCGCAGCGGCCAGTTCGCACATTGACCGGCTAGAACCCGAAGTGGCCGGCCAGAACGCAAAGTGGCCAAACTTCGGGTTCTGGCCGTAACATATACACAACTCATGAATCATGCATAAACCCCTCTCTTTTGATTTATACAAAGGGACACTTTATATTTACTTCCCATCTCTACAGCCCACATTCCTTCTTCTCATTATCACCAGCAATTGCCATGATACTTGGAATCAGTTATCACATGTAGAGAATTCTTTAAAATTAGACATCTCATGCTTCCCCAGGTACCTGCAGCCCACAACTACACCTCATAGACACCATCCCAACGCACATTGCAGACAGTGTGCAGGCGCAGCCGTAACGCTCACATTCGCACCAGCGTAACTGTTAATCATCAGCTATAAAACAATTAATGTCTAGCTCGACATTTAATCCACCTGGTGTCATTGTCTGTAAATCGTAGATCCACCTTGTCTGCATTCGTGATATCTTTCTAATTTTATGAAATGCAGTAACGAGGAAATTGATTTCCTTGCTTATAGCTGATGATTAACAGTTACGCTGGTGCGAATGTGAGCGTTACGGCTGCGCCTGCACACTGTCTGCAATGTGCGTTGGGATGGTGTCTATGAGGTGTAGTTGTGGGCTGCAGGTACCTGGGGAAGCATGAGATGTCTAATTTTAAAGAATTCTCTATATGTGATAACTGATTCCAAGTATCATGGCAATTGCTGGTGATAATGAGAAGAAGGAATGTGGGCTGTAGAGATGGGAAGTAAATATAAAGTGTCCCTTTGTATAAATCAAAAGAGAGGGGTTTATGCATGATTCATGAGTTGTGTATATATAAATAGAATATAGAACTAAAATGAATCCCCTATCAATAATAAGACAGTGTAAATATTAGTTTACTAAGCCATATAGGCATTGATATGCTGCAGCAAGCAGATATCAGTTTATTAAACTTTTTTCAGGCCGTGATATGCTGTATTAAGCCCTCTGAAAGTGATGGGGTTAACAGAAGGCTGCAGTAAGCCCTCTGAAACTGAAAGGGTTAACAGTAATAAGATCCCTGCAGCAGGATGATTGGAAGTGGACAATGCTCCCTGAGCCACCGTAGAATAGATGAGTGGGAAACCAGAAGGCTCATGGGAAATGTAGTCCCATCTGAACAAGGCATTGTCTCCGTGGAGAGAGGGAAAAAAAACCTCTAGCTGCGGTGATAATAGTATTGGGTGGCTGTAGGGGAGGAGGAGGATCCGGATGCTAGAGAAGTATGTAAAAGAACGGGGGAGATGGGAAATGTAGTTCGGGTGGGTTGCTAATATCGGATATGAGGAGCTTGGGTAATGTAACCAAATTATACCCAATCACAGAGTTTCCTTTGCATTACACGGACAATGTGGGTGCTATCAGCCAATAGGAGGTGACTCAAAAGGCGACAAATGAATTATGCAAAAACCCCGTGATAATGTTGATCATGTGATGTGGAGAAAGGAGGATATAGCGTCCCCTCGCTCCCATTGGCCCTAGCCCCTGATGAGTCATAGGACGAAACTAGTTGGGTGTGACCTGCGGAGCGAGGGACGCTGAATGAGCTCATAAGGAATTCTGATATGCGCATTTTTAACCTGCTAAATGTGAGTGCACTACTTTTTAAATATTTTAATAAAAGAAGGTTTTACACTATGTCTGGCTCTGTCTGAGTCCTAGGAAAACTACCATTAAAGAAACAAGGCTGAAGCCATCTATAGAGCGATTACTGCTGGTCTGTGCTGGGTCAGCCATGCTGTTTGGTGAGAGGCTTTATTGACCATTAGGTGGTGGAGCACTGGGTGCTGATTAACCACCTTAGCGGTATGGACGAGCTCAGCTCGTCCATTACCGCCAGAGGGTGCCGCTCAGGCCCTGCTGGGCCAATTTTGATCAAATAAAGAGCAGCACACGCAGCCGGCACTTTGCCAGCCGCGTGTGCTGCCCGATCCGCCGCGAGCAGCGGCGAAAGAGGGTCCTCCCAGCCGCCTGAGCCCTGCGCAGCCGGAACAAATAGTTCCGGCCAGCGCTAAGGGCTGACGTCAGGACGTCGGCTGACGTCCATGACGTCACTCCGCTCGTCGCCATGGCGACAGGAGAAGCCAAACACAGAAGGCTGCTCATTGCGGCCTTCCGTGTTACTTTTGGCCGCCGGAGGCGATCAGAACGCCTCCGGAGCGCCATCTAGTGGGCTTTCATGCAGCCAACTTTCAGTTGGCTGCATGAAATAGTTTTTTTTTAATTTACAAAAAACCCTCATGCAGCCGCCCTGGCGATCTTAATAGAACGCCAGGGTGGTTAACAACTGGGAGCACGGGTGCAGTAGAAATCACCTTAGATATACAGTATTACACTATTGGAGTGTCTTGTTTTGTCTCTTATGATCGGAAAAACTGGGAAGAGGAAGATACACTGCAATATCGAGGAGATACTGGCTGGGCCAGAAGCGCTGTGGGCTGATCCTGAGAAAGGCAGCTTTCTGTTCTGGTGAGCGAGCATTTTAATAATATATTCCAGGAAAGTGCAGAGTGCCGTTGAGACGTTTATAAGAAGATTAGTAAGGACTTCAAATTGCCTATAAAGGAACATTATCAGACCATTGCTATTTGTATGATCTGGACTGTATGGATTGCACTTTATGAAAAGTTATAGAAGGCTATACATATATCCTGTTGAGCGCCCTGTTTATGTTAATTTTTTATAAATTATATATGATAACTATTATCTGAGAAATAGAATATTTTATCATATTCTTTTCTATTTTAATTACAGTTTAAATTCATTAGGAGTCGGTGCATTTTTTCCCGACTCCGTTTCCAGGCACCCAAAATTACTCCGACTCCAGGCACCCAAAATTGCTCCGACTCCATGACTCCGACTCCACAGCCCTGCATCTGGAGTGTTGTTTTCACATAATTTTCAGCATCCTCCAAGTCCAGGTTACATTTTTCACTGTCACCCTATCTTTAAAACATATCTATTTTGTGATACTTTCTTCATCATATTTTAATTTTTTGCAATTACAGTAACTCTTCTGAATTTTCCATAATGACAATGCCATTTCTAAGGGCTCATTTCCACTATTGCGAATTCGCATGCGTTTTTCGCATGCAAATTCGCATAGCAATACAAGTGAATGGGACTGTTTCCACTTGTCAGGATTCCTGTGCGTTTTTCTGTGCAGAAAAAAATTCGGATGGCAGAGCCATCAGAATTCGCATACCGCATACCGCTATGCGAATCGCATACAATGCATTTAATAGGAAATTCGCATGCGGTTTGGGTATGCGAATTTTCATGCAAATTCGCATAGAAACAATGGAAAAAGCACACCAGCACTGCCATGGTTAAATTCGCATACAGCGTCATCCATGCGAATTCGCATGAAAATTTGCATACACCCGCATGCGAAATTCGCATTCGCATGCAAATTTTTACCGCGGCGATTCGCACTGCACAAGTGGAAATGCAGCCTCAGTGTTTACTTCCCGGCGCGGCCGCTCTGTGCGGCGATTGGCCGGGCGGGAACACGTGATGCCGCATGGGTCCAAGAGTACGCATCACGGCATCGCGGACGCCAGAGTGAGCTGCACAACGCGGCTCACTCTGACGTCCACAACAGAGAGCACCAGGCGTTGCATTAGGGGCACGTTATGTGCCCTATAACGTGCCCTAAACGCAACATCCTGGTGTGTAAGTAGCCTAAATCATTACATGAAAAACATTCATTGTATCTTTTATTTCATCCCTATCTGGGTCACCAGCAACTTGAGTCAAAAACCTCTGGACAACTTCACTTTTTCATATCTCTTTATCTGCATACTTTAAAGAATCCACAATTAAACAAGTTCAATTCATCTATTAGACTATAAACATTTAACCACAATGATAAGTTATAGTGCATCCGAAAATATTCACAACACATCACTTTTCCACATTTTATGTTACAGCCTTATTCCAAAATTGATTAAATTCATTTTTTTTCTCATAATGCTACACACACTACCCCATAATGACCATGTGAAAAAGTTTACTTGAGATTTTTGCAGAGAGAAAGTACATGCACACAAGTACTCACAGCCTTTGCCATGAAGCTCAAAATTGAGCTCAGGTGCATCCCGATTCCCCTGATCATCGATGAGAATTTTCTGCATCTTAATTGGAGTCCACCTGGGGTAAATTAAGTTGGTTTGGAAAGGCACATTACCTGTCTATATAAGGTCCCACAGTTGGAAGGTTATGCTTGGTTTGTGTTCTGACATAAAAGTCAAAGGATTTGTCTGTAGACCTCTGAGACAGGATTGTCTTGAGGCACAAGTCTGGGAAAGGTTATAAAAAAATACCACTGCTTTGAATGTCCCAATGAGCACGGTGGCCTCCATTATCCGTAAGTAAAGTTCAAAACCACCAAGACTCTTCCTAGAGCTGAGCGATTGGGGGAGAAGGGCCTTAATCAGGGAGGGGACTAATAACCCAATGGGCCCTCTGTCAGAGGTCCTTTGTGGAGAGAGGAAAACCTTCCACAAAGACAACCATCTCTGCAGCAGTCCCACCAATCAGGCCTGCGTGGTAGAGTGGCCAAAAGGCACCTGAAGGACTATGGCCATGACAAACAATGTTCTGGTCTGATGAAACAAAGATTGAACTCTTTGGTATGAATGCCAGGTGTCAAATTTGGAGGAAACCAAGCACCACTCATCACCAGCCCAATACCATTCCTACAGTGAAGCAAGGTGGTGGAAGCATCATGCTGTGGGGATGTTTTTCAGGGGCAGGAACTGGGAGACTAGCCAGGATAAATGGAAAGATGACTGCAGCAATGTACATAGACAAACTGGATAAAAACCTGCTCCAGTGCGCTCTTGAATTTCACACTGGGGCAACAGTTTATCTTTCAGCAGGACAAGGACCAGAAGCAAACAGCCAAGATAGCAAAGAAGTAGCTTCAGGACAGCTCTGTGAATGTCCTTGAGTGACCTAGTGTCCTTGAGTGGCCTAAGATTTTGGTATGAGGAGAAATGCACCACAGTGCACCACAGGACCTGCAGTTATGGCCCACTGGAGTGCTCTAAGCCCATGTAAGGGTTAACAGTTCAATATAAGAGAAAGCATCTGGGTGCATTCAATATTAAATGCCAAAATTTATTAAACCTCATAAAATCAATGGTACCTTGAGGATAGAGGGTTACAGCATGTTCAGAGGTCAACAGCCGTTTTGCACCATCTGCTTCATCAGGACCTATCTTTCAAAGACTATCCTAACTTATGGAAGACAATTAGATGGGTGCATATTATCTCGGCGCTCAGTTCGGCGTGGCGTGGTGAGAGCCAAACGACTGCTCTCACCGCGGCCGCTAAACTCCGAGGCGGCGTTAAATACTATTCCCCCTCCGAGTTGTCGCAACTTGGAGGGAGATGTAATTCAGGGTCTGGCAGCCGCCAGAGCCCCGAATTACCGCTACGTGCCCCGCGCAGCATAGCATTGCTACGATGGGGTGCCCAGTTTCGGCGCTCGGCTCTGAGAGCCGCGTGCCGAAAGCAGCTGATCCACAATTAGATGACTATTATTTACCACATGCTTACCGCTGAAATACCACACTTTTTACTGCACTTTATGCATTTTCCACACATTTTACCGCATGTTCGGAAATGCGGAAAAATCTTTCAGAATTGGTAAAAGAGGAAAATGCTGCATGAGGTATTTTACCGACAAATTTTTTTTTACCGCACATAGCTACCAGAATTGAGGCCAATGATTTTTTTGAACCCAGGGGGCTTTACTTGTTTAGAGTTTTTTCAGTCGCTATTAAGGATAAGATGCTTGCCTTACAGAGAACTGTTTCAGTTTCTCTTGCCCAGATCAAGAGCACAGTGTACAGGACTCCAGGGATTGGTCCTGGATGGCAGATATATCCCGCCTTATTTTAGAGGGAGCCCCTGTGATGCGGACAATTGTCTGCGTCCGCCGGCAAGTCACGGGACCCGGTAGCGGCGATAGAGGAAGCGGAGGATGGCGGCGTGGGAGCGATCCAGGCTTATGGGGCTGGAAGAAGCCCCAGGTATGTATAAAAGCTTTCATCGTTGGGTAGAGATTGTCAAAGAAGCTGGCACCAAATGCTGGCTCAAGGACAGCCTGTATGTCACATCTGATAGTTGTGCTCACGATAAGCAGTTCAATGAAGTAGTGTAGATGAAGAAAGACGGAGCACCAGCTCTGCTCATAAGATTTATTGTGACACACCAGGCGTTACAGGCATACCAAGTAAAGTATAGGCAAAGATACCGGCCTTACAGCCGTTTCACGGTACAACCGCTTCCTCAGAGACCACAAACGGGAAGATATGGAGCAAGACGGATTCATCCGTCATTGAGTTGCGCACATGCCTCTCTCTCCACACACGTCCCTACACGCGGCACACTGCTCTGCAGAAGGCGGCTAGTGCTAATGTCACGCCTCTTATTTGCTAAGCCTATCAAAGCACAAGCTCGCCGGGAAGCGCGAGATCTCGAGTGTAGAGGGGAAGCAGCACATCTGCTAGCCAGACGGACACTTGCGGCTCGCGATGACAGGGACATGCAGATTTCAGCCGGGCAGTACATATTTTACTTGGGCTCGGAGACAACGGGGCATGCAGTCTCATCAGCCGGGCGGCAATTAAACTTACCCGGGCGCTCCGCCCGGCTGATTGATCCTGGGGAGAACACTGTCCCACTTGGAGAATTTTTTTTTTTTTTTTTTTTTTTTTTGCAAAGCTCTAAGACAAACAAACACAGAACATTTTTTATTGCGCTTTTCTCCTGGCGGACTCAAAGCGCCAGAGCTGCAGCCACTAGGACGCGCTCTATAGGCAGTAGCAGTGTTGGGGCGACTTGCCCAAGGTCTCCTACTAAATAGGTGCTGGCTTACTGAACAGGCAGAGCCGAGAATCGAACCCTGGTCTCCTGTGTCAGAGGCAGAGCCCTTAACCATTACACTCCCCGCCACTAAGACCGCTACAGAACCTTTGAGTTACTCCTATGAAATTTGGTGCAAGGATTTACCCTTGATAAAGCTCTTATATCCTTCCTTTATTCAATATTAACCCGGGACAACAGTTCTGCAAAACTGCAATTTGAATTGAGATGGGAAGCAGATATTGGCTCAGATGGGCCCATTGCTGTATGAGGATTACCAAAAACTGCTCTCGTATTACTATTCCATAATAACTGAGATTAAAGGACATGTCCAAGCAAATAAAAAAAGAGATCTACTTACCTGGGGCTTCCTCCAGCCCCTGGAAACCTACCGGTCACTCGCCGCAGCTCCGGAGTCCCCGGTTCCCCTCTGTTGCAGATGCCAACCTCGCCAGGTCGGCATCTACTTCGCCTGTGCTAGTGTGTCCACGCCTCTTGTGATCCGGCTCACGTAGCCTGAATCGTTATGTACAGGCGCAGAAGTATTTGGCATGTGGAGAATGCTCCCGGCTACGGAATCGCAAGGGGATCACAGGCGCTGTAGATGCCGAACTGGCAAGGTCGGTATCTGTAACAGAGGGGATCCGGGGACTCTGGAGCTGCAGTGTGTGGGACAGGTAGGCTGCCAGGGGCTGGAGGAAGCCCCGGGTAAGTAGATCTCATTTTTTATATTTGCTCCGGATGTGTCCTTTACGTTCTTGCATCAGGGTTACTGTACCTAGGGACGTTACATGTAATTAAACCTGAAATATCTTATAGCTGTTTCCGCAGCCCTTGGTGGATGTGCCCACATGCTTGAAGGTTCTGGTCAACCGTTTGGAGCCAGTCATGTAGCTTTACAGGTCTACATTCCCCCACCTAATCCCCATTTGTGGCTTGGAGGCTAACTCCCCCCCTCCCCCTCAAGGGCTAACTATCCTAAGCATCGCTTTGTGCAACATGTCACTGCCATAACTAACCTTGCGACTAATTGGAGATCCCATTATCTCTCCTTTAATGCGGTCTTTGACACACTGAACAAGGTGGTGCTTAGTGAACATATTCTGGCCAAGATTAGAGAGATGCTTCCTAATTTCCATAAAACGTGGGACTTGTGGATCTCCTGGCAGCAGAACATGGGCCTGGCCTATGTGCTGCACTCCTAAGGCTTTTCCATTCTGTAATGGTTTTTCATGCTGACTGAATGATGCGGTGTTATATGCTGAAGTTCATGAGCCAACCTATTTGTAACCATTTATACCTTTTTGTAATTTCTCGGTCTTTCCCCACCTTACTGAAATATCTGACTTTGGTAAATTGCTAGGTTCAATGTATGAAATGTGTACCACCCTTGAGCCATATGTATGTTTACCTTTGTTAATGGTTGTTATTTCACGGTTTGGATATTCAGTTGTCTTAACTGTATGTCCTTCGTTGATGCATTATTCTGACCCCTTAAGTTGCTTTAAGGTGTACATGTCCACTATATCTTGTTGTTTTCACCAATAAAAACCTTTTGAAACTAAAAGCAGAATACTTGGTGGACCTGAGCCAAAGCTTTAAATATCATATACTTACCCTCAACAGAGAGAAGCCTCTGGATCCTATTGAGGCCTCCCTAGGTAGTTGAAAGACACCTATTGCTGAGCGCGGCCCCTCGACACATTGGGGCCGCGCAGCTCCTCTTCCTATATCACGGCAGTGCAGTAGCTGTGTGAACATGCATATGCTGTAGGATGAAATTTGCGGCTCTGGCTTACTGCGTATGCGGGCTTGGTCATCTATTACGTGGCCACGCTGGAGTAAGAGGAGCTTCACGGTCCTCTGTGATTGGCAACAATGCCTTGTCGCTTCTGGGTGGGCCGTGCTCAGTGACTGAGGACAACGGAGTAGCAAGGGAAGCCTCAATAGGATCCTGAGGCGTCCCTCTTTTAAAGAGAACCAGAGAGGTTAAAAGAAAAGCTTTTATACATACCTGGGGCTTTCTCCAGCCCCATACACACGGATCGCTCCCACGCAGTCGTCCTCCGGTGCCTGGATCCGCCGGTACCGGGTCACGTCATTACCGCCAGTCGGCCGGCGGACGCGGCCAATTCTCCGCATCACAGGGGCTCCCTCCATACACTTACGCTTGCGGCTGCGTATTGTGCAGCCGCATGCATAAGGGTATGGAGGGAGCCCCTGTGATGCGGACAATTGTCTGCGGCCGCCGGAAGTGACGGGACCCGGTAGCAGCGATAGAGGAAGCTGAGGATAGCGGCGTGGGAGCGATCCAGGCTTATGGGGCTGGAAGAAGCCCCAGGTATGTATAAAAGCTTTTTCTATTTTCGCCCTTCATTCCTCTCTGGTTCCCTTTAAGATAAGTATCTGATTTTGTACCCAAGCTTTCGGGTACACTTTAACCTTCCTATCGGTATTGATGGTTATACACGTCCATACAAAACATGCTGTGAACAGTATTGATGTGGATACACGTCAGTACTCTCCTACACTGTATACTAGACCCGTGCTTGACACATTTTGTCCAGTTACAGGAAAAAAAGTTATGGAAATTAATTGATCACTTTTTGTACAGAGAACCTGGGGAAATTGAGCGCCAGGGAGGTTAATACTCTGCACCATATGAATAAAATGTATAAAATTAATCTCCACTTTAAGGGAGGTTTGTAAATAGTGTGGACTGTTGAGGGAGGTGACGAGCCTTACTTACCTTTAGGGAACTGATCCCTAACTCCTTGTCTGTATGCTGGCTTCGATCTTCCTCCTTCTTTTCCTGTGCTGCAGATGAAGCAGTTTAAAGCTCCCAGAGCATCGTTTTCTGTACTTACCCTGTCTGTCACGTGACACGCTCTTGCAACTTTCCTTTGCCAACTCCCCCCCCCCCCCCCCCCCCAAATCACTATAAGGTGCCTGAGTTGCACAAGACCATACACATGTCTTTTAAACTCTGCATGAATGAGTACATGTATAGATCAGACCCTTAGTAGGCACCATGCACATGCTTTGCATTTAGCAGCCGAAGAGATGTAAGCAGAGATATGCCAGGTCATTGGCAGATCAAGTGCTTTACAATTCTGAAAGGTAGTGGGGCAGGAAATTCTTATGCTTTTGTAAAACAGAGACAGGACCTATCTGTAATATTTTAACCAAAGGTGGGCTCAGTTTAGATAGTTTTAACATATAGCTTTAGTCTTATTGCTAATGTAAATTTCTAATTTTTTTTTTTTCTTTTAGGTTGTACGGACTGCTTTAATGGATGCAGCAGGTGTAGCATCTCTCTTGACGACTGCAGAAGCAGTAGTGACAGAACTACCAAAAGAAGAGAAAGATGCTAGCATGGCTGGCATGGGTGGTATGGGTGGAATGGGAGGAATGGGAGGGGGAATGTTTTAAAGGACATTGGACCAGAAAACTCCACTGCTCTAACTGCACCATCTATTATTGCCCTGACATTGTAAACAGAACAACATGAGTGATGCTTGCCAAAAAGAAATGAGAAATTGAAAACATCCAGTCATCAGTTATGCCTTTTAAAAAACGTATTCTGTTTTCCTTTGTACATTCCTTCAATTCAATGGGCTCTATTCACAAAACTTCTTCTAAATGACTTATCGCCTAATTGATAAAAATAACCTTTCCACACATTTTTAAGCAAGATAATCACTCAAAGTAAGTTGTTCCTGAATAACTTCATTTCAATATTACTTTTCTTACCTTAATTATATTATATTTTTCTCTTTGGGAGCTTAAAAAAGTAACATAGATAAGGTGAAAACAGAGGAAAACCAGTAAAAAAAGCTTTGAGAATCATGCCCATTGTGTGTACCTCCATTGGCATTTGACGTTGTTTTTGTTTAACATATTTTCAATGATGTCTGCCTAAATAACCTTTTTTCATTAGTTACCATAATATTTTTTACTAGTATGTTTTTCATTGTATGGAAAGTCTGATATTCAGAACTGTTTTTTTTTTCTGGCCAATGTTTGCATACCCGGCTATAAATAAACTGATAAAATTCAAAATTGTCAACATTAGCAAATTTTCCTTTT
Source organism: Hyperolius riggenbachi (assembly GCF_040937935.1). NCBI lineage: Eukaryota > Metazoa > Chordata > Amphibia > Anura > Hyperoliidae > Hyperolius > Hyperolius riggenbachi. The sequence continues at coordinate 191,712,849 of NC_090652.1, forward strand.
CAATATGGTAACAAAACATGGGGACTTTAAAATTCCTTGTTGGAAGTGCTCTAGTGGTGTACTTTGTAAAAAGGTGGTACATCTAAAGGTGCCCACTAATGATTCTATCTTGATTGTACAATCTTACAGCTTTGAATGGATACTTTAGATAGATAGATAGATAGATAGATAGTATACCGCCTGGCCTGAGCTGCTGTTAAGTGGCGTGTTACTACAGACTGCTATGTAAAGTGAAGCTGTCTGCTTTGTTTTACTAGTTTATGGAAAAGGGGACTCTATAGAGAAATATGCACATCAGGCACACAAAGATGGAAGGAGAGAGACATCAAGCGTGTGTGTGTGTGTGTGTACACACAGCCACACTTAAACATTCACACAGAAAAAAAGAAACACACAGCCACAGCCCCTCTCTCTCCTTCCCTGGCTGTCCTACACAGGCTATCTCTAATTGTCCTTGCAGCAGGAGGGGTGGAGCTAAATCCTCCCCTTCCATATCTACTGTATTGAGAATAACTACAGAGGTGATAACTTACAACCTACTGAAGAGATAAGACAACACTCACTGGGAAAATGTATCACTACATGTTAAGGCAAGTTTGTTTAGTGAATAAAAACACTAAGAACACTTAAAATATAGATTCATGTGTGGTGTTAAGTTTTCACTTGCCTTATCACCAGCCTGATCTTAGTGAATTGTGGCCATTGGTAAAATCCCACAGCAGGCGGCTTTACAGGTGTACTTTAAAAAGTTAAAAAGAACAGGTTAATATCTCACTAATACATTGCTGGCATAGAGTGGACATAAAGCCAGCATTTGTATTTTGTAACCAGTTTCACTTGCAGAAGTCATGGGGGCTCATAGGAAAGTTTTGGACTATAAGACACACTTAGTTTCAGGGGACGGGGAAATGGTCCTTTTAGCTGTAACGGTGGTGGAACTGAAGCTGCGGCAGGATAGGTTATGCAGCTTCAGCTCCACCCCCGCTGATAGGACGGTTTCCCCACTGCCGCCGCTGAGAGGGAGGCAGATCATCCATGTGGGTGGCAGCAGGAAAATGCTCCTCTCAGTAGTGGTGGCGCTGAAACTGCGACAGGATGGCCACCCGGGTGAGAGGGAGGCAGATCATCCATACGGGTGTCATCGGCGGTAGCGAGGAAACAGGCTGAAACCGTGGCAGGATAGCCCACGTGGTGCGCCCGGCTTAGAGGGAGGCAGGTCATCCACCCAGGTCTCAGTGGCTGAAAGTCAATAGGTTGCGCTCTTGTAATTCTTGCTTCCACCAAACCCTCCTTCAAGAAACCACTCACCAGATGTTGCCGTCTGATATAGACCAGTCAGCGCCTTCGGGGTGTATGGCCCCCAGTCGCCTCACTGGCTCACTGCCTCCTAGATGGTGTGGTGCAGATGTGGATCCTCGTGTCCTCTCAGACTAGAACACACAGTAAGGCCCGCTTCCAATAGTGTGATTCTGCGTTTATTTTAAAAAACATTAAAAACAACTCGCATAAGCGCTGGTGATGCATTAAAAGTGTAGGTAGTGTCACGTCCTGTATGGCTGCCGGAATCCCAATGCCTCCTCCGTTAATCACCGCCAAGCGCTCTGCAGAAAAGACCCCCACTATGCCTTTGCGTTTCGTTGCTTTGCGTTGCGTAGCAACTCATCAGGGGCTTGAACGGAGTGATGCGTCTGCCCATATTTATTGCCTGTCAGGAGGCCAACCTCCTTTACATAGGCGTAAGCGAAAGTTTAAAAACCTGCCGCGCTCCACCCCCATACAACAACCAATACTCTTCCAGATTAAATACATTATAATATACATCTGGAACCGTGTGATTAAATTCAATCATCTTAACACTAACATATTCATCACAATATCATTATTAACCACTTCACCACTGAGGGGTTTTACCCCCTGAGCACCATAGCAATTTTCACCTTTCAGCGCTCCTTCCATTCATTCGTCTATAACTTTATTACCTATCGCAATGAAATGAACAATATCTTGTTTTTTTCGCCACCAATTAGGCTTTCTTTAGGTGGGACATTATGCCAAGAATTATTTTATTCTAAATGTGTTTTAATGGGAAAATAGGAAAAGTGTGGGAAAAAATTATTTTTCAGTTTTCAGCCATTATAGTTTTTAAATAATGCATGCTACTGTAATTAAAACCCATGAAATTTATTTGCCCTTTTGTCCCGGTTATAAAACCGTTTAAATTATGTCCCTATCACAATGTTTGGTGCCAATATTTTATTTGGAAATAAAGGTGCATTTTTTTCAGTTTTGCGTCCATCCCTAATTACAAGCCCATAGTTTATAAAGTAACATTGTTGTACCCTCCTGACATAAATATTTAAAAAGTTCAGTCCCTAAGGTAACTATTTATGTTTTTTTTAATTGTAAATTTTTTTTTTTATTATTTTTTTTTATTAAAAAAAAATGTGTAGTGTGGGAGGTAATGAGTTAATTTTTTGTGTATAAGTAATTTATTTGTATGTGAAAAGTGTTTTAGGGTGTAGTTTTACTATTTGGCCACAAGATGGCAACAGTAACTTTTTCTTTAATGCGACCTCCAAGCGTCCTTCCAGACGCTTGGAGGAAGTACTAGGAGGCTGGAAACGGGTTTTTTTCTCACAATGATCGCGCTGCTTAGCGAGAAGCAGCGGATCATTGCAGGGCTTAGATCAACGAACGGGAATGGATTTTCCTGTTCATTGATCTCCGGGCGAGCGGCGGGCGGCGTGTTTACCCGCGGGAGTGCACGCTGGAGCGCGGGCAGCGGCGGTAGCGCGGAAAGTACGGATTTCTCCGTCCCTGGGGGTTAAAGGATGGAAAAAGGGACGGAGAAATTCGTACGGGCGGGGGTAAAGTGGTTAAAGCTCCCCTCCATGGGAAGGTTAATTAAGCCACACATGATAAATTAAAAACGCACATCATATGTGAAATTACACACCCTGAATAATTGATAGATCTATGCAGACCACACATAAGGTGCAGCCAAATGTGACCTCAAAATACTGCACCCATGTCATTATAACCAGCATGAGATACCCAAACAGATGGTAGATGTCAAAGTGGTAATCTGATGGAGCTCAAATGGCCCATCTATAGCACATCTGTTCAGATGTCCCCGGCTAGTGAAATATCCCAACCAATCAGAAGACAAATATTGAACCTCCTGTACATCAGACATGACTAAGAATTACTTAAAAAGCAATTCAAATCTGTCTATGTTAAGTCCTGCTGGTTCAAGAGTGTCCATTTCATAGATGGTTTTTAGTTTCAAGTTTGGAGAGTTCACGAGTTTTAATACTGCTTCGCCAGGAAGGCTGCAATTTCTCCAGATCTGTCATTCTCATGTTACTCAATTTGCAGGAGGGGTTACTAATGAAATGTCGGGACACTATGATTGGTGTGTCCCTTCTCGATCTTAGAATAATGTTCCCCAACCTTTCTTCAAGCTCTCTACTGGTCCTGCCTATATACTGCTTACCACACCCACATGTCAAGCAGTAAACATATTTTGTGGTACAAGTAATAAACCCTCGGATTTTAAATTCACGGCAATTAACAGTGGATGTCACAGATAAGGACTTCTTTGTGAGTCCCGCCTGGCATAGCCTACAACTTCTACAGGGGTAGTAGCCATCTTGTTGCCATGGATTTCTCATTCTCTTAGGTGGATTAACACAACTTGGGGCCTATATAGACTTAAGATTATTGGCTTTTTTTTATAAATAAACTGCGGTTGATCAGGTAGTGTGGGACCTAATTGTGCATCTGCCTTGAGTATGCTCCAATGTCGCTTGACTATTGTTTCGAATTCTCTGTATTGCTGGCTGAAGCCAGGAATAAAGGGTAGTGTGTTGGTATCTCTCTCTTTACTGGTTCTGACAAATGTTTGATTCCTATCCATCAGGGCCACTTGATTGATTTGCTCATCAATGTAGGTTGGATTATATCCCTTCTGGACAAAACGCTCTCTCAAAACTCCTGATCGTTCCAAAAAGTCATTCCGATGTGAACAGTTCCTCCTGAGTCTTAAGAATTGTCCCTTAGGGACTCCTTTCACCCAATTGGGGTGATGACAGCTGTCTACCCTAATATACCCGTTCCGGTCTGTCGTCTTGAAAAACGTACGTATCCAAATATTGGATATACCTTTGTGCACCTCTAAATCAAGGAAATGCACTTTGGTATCACTAACCTCCATTGTGAGCTGTATGTTTAAATCATTTGTATTTAAAGTGGCCATGAAGGTTTGTAATTCATTTTCTGTAGCGTTCCACACTAATATCAGGTCATCTATATACCTGGCCCACTTTACTATGGCCCTAGAGTGCGGGAGTGTTAAAACCTCTTCCTCCCACACCGCCATAAAAAGGTTCGCGAAACTGGGGGCAAACCCCGTCCCCATTGCACATACCCTGATTTGTACATAGAAGTGGACATTGCAATAAACCAAAAATAATTACTTCTTAGAGCAAACTCCAGCAGTTGTATGATGAACCTCACCTGTCTATCCATCATACCTGTTCGAATGAAATACCTCCTAGTTGCCTCCACCACTGGACCATGGGGTATATTGATATAAAGAGACGCCACATCTGCCGTCACCAACAGCATCTGTGGCTCAACTTTGACCGCGTCTAGCACCTGTAAGGCATGCTTCGTGTCCCTTAAAAGAAGGGGCACCAAGGCCACAGCTGGCTGCAGCATGTCATCCAGGTACTGACCCAGACGATGTGTGACAGACCCCATGCCACCAATAATGGGCCTACCAGGCAGGCAAACAGGGTCCTTGTGGACCTTAGATACTTGAGATGACCGTGCCGGTTAGGGGCTGACGGAATCAAATAATCAAATTCATGATCATTCACTAGGCCTTCACTGAGACCCTGTTTCAATATTCCGCTCAGTTCTTCTAAATAAAGCTTAGTCTGATCTGTAGTATGCAATCTGTAGGTAGATGTGTCTGTCACAAGTCTGTTCAATTCCCGGTCATATTGGGAATTAGACATAATCACCACTCCCCCTCTATCTGCTGGTCTCGCTACCAGCTGTTTTTTTCTTCTATTGTCTTTTTAATACTCTTCACAGTAGGGTCTGAATATTTAGTAGTCAGTTGTCTGAGGTCTTTGTAGACCATCCTCTTGAAAGTTTCTACAGTGCTACCCACAGGGGCACCTGCTGGGTTAAATGTAGAATTATTCCTTAATGTAGTGGGTCTGTACTGATCCACAGGGGCTCTATTGACTACACCATTATTTTTGCCTAAAAAGTACTTTTTAATATTTAGTCTTCTGACAAATTTATTAAGGTCAATGTATGTGTATGTTTAAAGGGAACCAGAGATCCTGTAAAGAAAAGAAGTTATACATACCTGGGGCTTCCTCCAGCCCCATACGCGCTGATCGATCCCACGCTGCTATCCAGCGCTGCCTGCAACTACGAGAATGGGCTCTCGATGCTGACGTCATCGGAGCCGGGTTATGCAGGAGAAGTGAGCCCTCCACGTATCTCTCCATACAGTGCTGCAGAGATACGCAAAGAGCGCACCTCTGCTACACTAGACTGGCTCCGACTGACGGCAGAGCGGGGTCCCGTTTCTCATAGCTGACGACGGCGTGGGATCGATCAGCGCTTATGGGGCTGAAGGAAGCCCCAGGTATCTAGAACTTCTTTTCTTTACAGGATCTCTGGATCTCTTTAAGGCCCTTACTTAACAAAGACAATTCTTTATCATCAAGTTTAACACCACTGATGTAAAAAATGCCATCAGAGGTTATTGTCTCCTTCTCTGTTTTTTTTTTTTTTTCCCCCTCCTCTGCACCCTCTTCTGCACTTCGCTTGCATTGTTTTCTTGGCGACAGGTACATGCTCAGGTCCTCCTCTTCCCAGGGTTTGTATCTGGGCTTGGGTGGATCCCGCCGAGTATTATCATCTAAGGAGCGACCGCATATTTTATATCTATACAGGTCTCAGTGGCAGCAGCAAGAAAACCGTCCTCAACGTTGGCGGTGGTGAAGCTAAAGCTGTGGCAGGATGGCCCATGTGGTGCGCCTGGGTGAGAGGGGGGCAGATCATCCATCCGGGTCTCAGCAGTGGCAGCAGGGAAACTGCTCTCAGAGGTGGCAGAGCTGAAGCTACTGCAGGATGGCCCACGTGGTCACAGGATGAATACATGAGTAGGATACAGAACTTTGAGCATGCTTTGAGCATCTGTACCTGCCTGTGGGGGACACCTGTCTGCACATTCGGACTATAAGAACAGGGACTTTTCCCCCTACTTTTAGGAGAGAAAGTATCTTACAGTCTGAGAAATACGGTAACTGCTCCCCCCCCCCCCCCCCAAACATAGCCAGATATGTGCCCTGCAGTAAGATAGCTAGAACTACCCCCAGTATAAGGTAGCATCCCACAGTACAGATATGCAAAGGTACCCCCCAGTATGCTTAGCCAGAGGTCCCCCCTAATATAGTAGTCACAAGTAACCCCCATACCCGTAGTATAGGTAACCAAAGGCCTCCCCAGCATAGGAAACCAGAAGTAGCAACCCCCTCCCTTCCCAAGTAGGTTACCCCCTCACTTCTAGGTTGCCAGTAGTAGCCCCCTCTGTATGGGTAGCTAGAGGGACCCATAGTATAGAGGTAGGCAGAATAAGTCCCCCAAGTATAGGCTGCTGGAGAATCCCCCAGAATAGGTAGCCGTAATACATAACGCATGAAGGAGTGAATGCAAGACTAAATAAAATCCAAACTGATAAGGCACCTGGTGTGGATGGCATACTTCCTTGGGTGCTAAGGTAATTAAGTTCACTTATCAGTAATCACCTTTATATTTTTTTTTTTTACTCAAGTTGGCGAATAGCCCACACTTTCCCATTATTTAAGAAGGTCACAAATTAAGATCCAGGAACTTATAGACCTGTAAGCTTAACATCAGTTGTGTACAAACAATTTCAGAGGTTCCTACAATAAATGCTATATAAGGATAATTTTAATTTCTCCGCAACAAAATGGGTTTACGAAGGACATGTCTTAAAGGGAAGATCCGCGCAGGCTATAAAAAACAAACCGCACTTACCTGGGGCTTCTTCCAGATCCTGGCAGTCGATCGGTGCCCTCGCCGCAGCTCCTCTCCCTCCCGGCGTCCAGCAGTGAAGAAGTCGACCTCACCAGGTCGGCTTCTGTGCGCTCCACGGCTGGGATTCACGTGGTGTAAGTGACATCATCTGGTCCTGGCAAGGTCGGCTTCTTCACCACTGGACGCCGGGAGAGGAGCTGCGGCGAGGGCACCGATCGACTGCCAAGAGCTGGAAGAAGCCCCAGGTAAGTGCAGTTTGTGCGCGAACCTTCCCTTTAAAGTTCCTCTTTAACGCTCTAGTAAGCCTGTATATAGAATATGGAAATCGGTTATGATATTGATTGTTGGAATGCACACAAACCCAGTAGTAAGGGAATGTGCCCATGCTGGTCCTGTAACACATTTGGGACTAAGTACTTTAAGAAAGTAATGCCAGCACAATAGTTAGTATTATGCTTTTTTTCTTTAAGCAAAAAGGTATAAAATATGTAAACCAAGGACAAGGGGCTCTTTCCCTCCTCCGGTGCCCCAGGAGGAGGTGGGGGCTGACGAAGCCCTGGGGGGACCCCCAGATGCCCACCCGGGCCACCACCTCCTCAGGAGAAATGAGTACAGGGGTACACAGTACCCCTTACTCATTTTCATAAAGGGTTAACCTCTTGAGGACCGCGGTCTTAAACCCCCCTAGTGACCAGGCCATTTTTTTACTAATAGGGCCACTGCAGCTTTAAAGCCTTGCTGCAGGGCCGTACAACTCTGCACACAAGTGATTATTCCCCCCCTTTTCTGCCCACCAACAGAGATTTCTGTTGGTGGGCTGTGATTGCTCCTCCAATGTTTATTTATTTTTTAAAAAAATATTTGTTTATTTTTCAATAAATTTCTCTTTTTTTTTATTTAACCCTCCCTCCATCCCCCCCAACCAGCATGATCGGCTGTCATAGACTTCAGCCTATGACAGTGGATCACTTTCTGCCACTCAGAGGGACAGCCGTGTCACACGGCTGTCCCCAGCACAGTGCTGCAGTAGATCGCAGCAATGTACGATGTAAATAGATGGCGGTTTCGCTGTCTAACAATCTCCTAGCAGCGATCGCCGCTGGGAGGCTCGTCATTCCAGCGGTGATGTGCACGCTATCCCCTGCAACCTCCGCCCCTAGCACTTCACGCCAATTGCCGTAGTGTGGTCCTGGGGCTGCCGCCACATTCACGCCAAACGAATAGTCCTTTATTAATCTTAATTAACTAGATAAACTTACCTTTGGAAAATCCCACGCCAGTATCCTCAGAAGTGATCTGATGCCAATATCCTCTGAGTGCGGAGGTCCCGCGCACCCGACAAACTCCCCGTGCTAAATGGCCTTACACAGTCTCTGCAATCTGCATTGCATCAACTGGAAACACGAAATTTGGCTTCCAAAAAAAAATATTCAGGACACAGCGACGTTAATAAAATGGCCATCGGGTAATCCCCGGTAGAGATGGCTCGAACCTCCGATTTTAGGTTTGCGAACCTCGAACGCGAACTTCTGCAAAAGTTCGGGTTCGCGCGAACTTTGCAAACCACATTAGACTTCAATGGGGAGGCGAACTTTGAAAATTACAAACATTTATGCTGGCCACAAAAGTGATGGAAAAGATGTTTCAAGGGGCCAAACACTTGGAGGGGGGCATGGCGGAGTGGGATACACGTCAAAAGTCCCGGGGACAAATCAGGATTTTACGCACAGCGTTTTAAGGGCAGAAATCACATTGCATGCTAAATTGGAGACCTAAAGTGCTTTAAAACATCTTGCATGTGTATACATCAATCAGGTAGTGTAATTAGTGTACTGCTTCACACTGACAGACCAAACTCACTGTGTAACGCATCGCAAACAGCTGTTTGTGTAGTGACAGCTGTGCTGGACTGGTGCGCACCATGGCGAGAGTGCAGGCAATAGCACTTTTCAAGCCCATATGGTCGCTGGGCTGAGGTAGATCAATGACAGAACAACAGTGACTGTCCAGTTGATCGAATTTGGTCTGTCCACAATGAAGCAACGACCTTCGATATTGCTTCATTGTGATACGCAAGCCCCTTCACCGCGGCAAGGTAATGATCACAAAGGGGAATTGACACGTGTACATGCCTTGTTTTGTTGTTGCAGCCGCAGTGCAGCCAGAAAAATTAGGCAGGCATGTACACGCACTAGAAAAATAACTATAGCTGCCGCTGCTAGCAGAATTCAAGAATCCGCCTGGAGTCCTGGACCTTGTTGGTGGTGGTGGAGAAGGCAGTCAAGCGGCCTGCAGGCAGAGATGTTGTGTGGGGACCGATTTAGTCTTGGGGCAGGCAGTCACACGGCGTGCAGGCAGAGATGCTGTGTGTGGGGACTGACTCAGTCTTCGGGTGGGCAGTAGCTCTCTGGGATCCATGCCTTATTCATTTTGATAAAGGTGAGGTACTGAACACTTTTTTGACCTAGGCGACTTCTCTTCTCAGTGACAATGCCTCTCAGTGACAATGCGCTGAAGGTCCTTTCAGACAGGACACTTGAGGCAGGGCAAGACAGAAGTTGGATGGCAAATTGTGACAGCTCTGGCCACAGGTCAAGCCTGCGCACCCAGTAGTCCAGGGGTTCATTGCTGCTCATAGCGTCTACATCCAGACTTAAAGAGGAACCCTCACGAAAATCTTAAAATTTAAAACACATACAAATAAGTACATTTCTCCCAGAGTAAAATGAGCCATAAATTACTTTTCTCCTATGTTGCTGTCACTTAAAATTGGTAGTAGAAATATGACATTACCGACAGATTTTGGGCTAGTCCATCTCTCTAAAGGGGATTCTTAGCATGGCCTTTATTCTTTATAAAGACATTCCCTGAAAATGATTAATACAAAGATGCTGGCCAGCCTCCCTGCTCGCTGTACACTATTATGGCAGTTGGACGGAGCAACTGCCATTTACTAAGTGCTTTTAAAAATAAAAAAAAACCTGAGAACCCCCTATGAGAAGATGGGCTAGTCCGAAATCTGTCGGTAATGTCAGATTTCTATTACTTACTGTAAGTGACAGCAACATGGGAGAAAAGTAATTTATGACTCATTTTACTCTAGGAGAAATGTACTTCTTATTTGTATGTGTTTTACAAGATTTTCGCGACCGTTCCTCTTTAAGGCCAGGTAGTCGGCTACCTGCCGGTCGAGGCGTTGGTGGAGGGTGGATCCGGAAAGGCTAAGGCGAGGCATTGGACTAAAGAATGTCCGCATGTCCGACATCACCATGAGATTGCTGGAGCGTCCTGTCTTTACCTGCGTGGACATGGGAGAAGGATTGCTGGCAGTGGAACCTTTATTCCGTTGTGCGGTGACATCACCCTTAAACGCACTGTAAAGCATAGTTGCCAGCTTGTTCTGCAAATGCTGCGTCCTTTCTGCCTTCAGGTGAGTTGGTAACATCTCCGCCACTTTGTGCCTATACTGAGGGTCTAGTAGCGTGGCCACCCAGTACAGGTCATTCCCCTTGAGTTTTTTTATACGGGGGTCCCTCAAAAGGCTGGACAGCATGAAAGGCCGTCATCTGCACAAAGTTGGATGCAGACGTACTATCCGTCTCCTCTTGCTCTTCCTCAGTGATGTCAGGTAAGTTCTCCTCCTCTCCCAGCCACGAAGAATACCATGGGAAAGTTGAGCAGCACAAGCCCCCTGCGATACCTGCTGCGGTTGTTCTTCCGCCTCCTCCTCCTCCTAAAAAAAAAAAAAAAAAAAATCTTCCTCATCATTTGACTCCTCTTCCCCACACAACTCTTCCTCCTCCTCCTCCCACCTCTGTGCTGCCGCAGGTGTTGAGGAAACCTCTAGTTCTGCTGAGAATTGATCCCACAACTCTTCCTCCTGTTCCTGTTCACGCTCCTCCACAGCTTGATCCACCACTCTACGCATGGCACGCTCCAGGAAGAAAGCACATGGGATCAAGTCGCTGATGGCGCCTTCACTGTGACTCACCAGGTTTGTCACCTCCTCAAACGGCCGCATGAGCCTGCAGGCATTTCGCATGAGTGTCCAGTACTTCGGCCAGAACATCCCCATCTCCCCAGAGCATGTCTTTTCACTGTAGTTGTAGAGATACTGGTTGACGGCTTTCTGCTGTTGTAGCAGGCAGTTAAACATCAGGAACTCCAGTGAGTCGGGCTATCGCAAATCAAGCGCCTCGACGGTAAGTTGTTTCTCCGCTGAATATCGGCCAAGCGTGCCATTGCCATGTAAGACCGCCTGAAATGCCCACACACCTTCCTGGACTACTTCACGACGTCCTGTAATCCTGGGTACTTACACACAAATCTCTGAATTATTAGATTCAGCACATATGCCATGCAGGGTACATGTGTCAACTTTCCCAAATTCAAAGCCGAAATGAGATTGCTGCCGTTGTCACACACCATGTTGCCGATCTCCAATTGGTGCGGGGTCAGCCACTGATCCACCTGCTTTGTAATGAGCAGCCAGGAGAGCTGCTCCAGTGTGACTCTCCGTTTTGAGGCAAGACATTTCTAAGATGGCGTGACACCGTTGTACTTGCCATGCAGTATAGGCCCTGGGGAGCTGGGGCTGTGTAACTGAAGAGGAGATCGCAGCACCAGTAGAGTAGCACTGCCACTCAGCCAAGGAGGAGGAGGCGGACGACAGCGAAGAGTATGTAGCAGGAGGAGTAGAAGGAGAGGAGGTGGCAGCAGGCCTGCCTGCAAGCCATGGAGGTGTCACAACTCTGTCCGCTGCACAGCCACGTACTCCCTGCTTGCCAGCGGTCACCAGGTTAACCCAATGGGCTGTGTAAGTAATGTACCTGCCCTGACCGTGCTTGGCAGACCAGGCATCCGTGGTCAGCTGGACCCTTGACCCAACGCTGTGTGCCAGAGATGACACAACTTGCCTTTCAACTTCATGGTACAGTTTGGGTATCGCCTTTGTTGAGAAATAATTGCGGCCTGGTATCTTCCACTGCGGTGTCCCAATGGCCACAGATTTTTGGAAGGCCTCAGAGTCCACCAGCTGGTATGGTAACAGCTGGTGAGCTAACAGTACCGCCAAGCCAGCTGTCAGATGCTGGGCAAGGGGGTGAGTGGCAGACATTGGCTTCTTCCGCTGAAAGATTTCCCTCACGGGACACCTGGCTGCTGCTGTGGGCAGAGGAGCAGGAACTGCTCTAGGTGAGAGGCGGAGTGGAGGAGGGTGGCTGAAGGTGCAAGGGAGAAAGCGGCTGAAGATGTTGCACCTGAAGGAGGAAGAGGAGAAGGAGGGTGGCTTTGCTTTTGTGTGCTGCTTTTCCTCAGGTGGTCTTCTCATTGCAGTTTGTGCTTTTTCTCCATGTGCCTTGGTAAGGCAGTTGACCCTACGTGGGTTTTTGCCTTTCCACGGCTCAATTTTTGACGGCAAAGAGTAGATGGCATTGCTCATATCTGAGGCAGACACACACAAAAACTTCTTCAGGCAATAAGCAGGGGATAAACAACTGTAAACAAGACAGAGGCATAGCTATAAATGTTGCCATAAAAAGATACAAATGGATTATTAGTTAGTGTAATAAGAATAGTACTTCAAAAATAGTGTTAAGTGATATGTTATAGTAGGGGGGTGATTGCAAGGAATGGGTCGGTGTAAACTACATAATGTGTATAGGGGAATGGACTAGATAACAGTGGTAAAAGGTAGTTAGTAAATCAGATAAAGTTGGTATCAAATTGACCGCTTTAGGTATATTTCAGTGGAAGGTAGGGAATGGAATAAGTTGTAGCTGGCAAGAGGGGAAAAGGCATGCGTAGTGGTTAAAAATAAAGATAAAGACTTGCCAGCAATTCAGTTATAGCAAGCAAGAGCGCCTCTGTACTGTTGTGAGGTCGCTTGCTGCTTTAAATGTGTTAATGCTGGCAGCTCTGGCCTATCCAGAAGCTGCTCCAGTGTGGGTGGGTGAAGTCAGTGGCCATGGTGACAGAGTCCTCCAATCAGCTGCTGCCAGCTGTAAGGAGTAGATAGGTGTGCATGTGGTCTTACATAACATGCATGCTTTCTCTGCATGCACAGGGCAGTGTTTAAAAAGGGAACATGGAGCACAGTGGTGTGTTTGCTGCCATCTAGTGGTTCAAAAGAACAAGTACAGTGAAAAGACTTCAAATGTCATTATACATGCTGAAAGATAATGAAGATAAAAGCATGAACAATGCCCGACTTTTTACAATTGGTAAATAAAATAGTGTATACTTCTGGAATTAAAAAATAAAATAATAATAAAAAAATAAAAATTAATAATAAAGAAATAATGTGAATATGACATGAAGATATAAGCATAAAATCGAAGAACACATAAAAAAACATAAAAACAATTGTAATATATCCAAAATATGAGGAGGCCATTGGCAAAAATTGTCCAGGCCTGGTAATATATAGTGTATAATACCGTCTACGGTTTTGATATCATAGATGAATGTTTGCAGCTGTAATAATTATCATTGTATTAGAAGGATGATAATCATAGTCATAATGAAGATAATAATAAACATCAGTAATAGAAGATAAGATATATGAAAAGGGGTTACTAAGAGATACTATACATGACTTCATAGTAGAAAATAATCTTATTTCTCAGCATCAACATGGGTTTACTAAAGACAGGTCCTGTTTGACTAACATGCTCAGCTTTTATGAGGTAGTGAATGCTAATATGGATATTGGGAATGCTGTAGATGTGATATACTTAGACTTTGCTAAGGCATTCGACACTGTTCCCCACAAAAGTCTGGTGCAAAAGATGAGGATGCAAGGACTGGGGAAGAGTCTGTGTGCTTGGATAGGGAACTGGCTAATGGACAGAAAACAAAGAGTTGTGGTCAATGGATCATACTCAAAATGGGAGACTGTTAGCAGTGGGGTCCCACAGGGGTCTGTACTGGGTCCAGTGCTCTTCAATTTATTTATTAATGACCTAGTGGATACAGTAGTGAGCAATGTTGCTATTTTTGCAGATGATACAAAATTGTGCAGAATCATCAACTCTAAGGAAGATAGTGTTATATTGCAACAGGATCTGGATAGGATGGCTATATGGGCACATACATGGCAGATGAAATTCAATGTTGACAAATGTAAAGTCATGCATTTTGGTCGTACCAATGGTCTAACACCATACAAAATAAATGGGATACAGTTGGGGACATCAAACTTGGAGAAGGACTTAGGAGTACTCATCGACAACAAGTTAAATAATCGTACTCAATGCCAAGCCGCTGCAGCTAAAGCTAACAAAATTTTGGGATGCATTAAAAGGGAAATAAAAACTCGAGATGCTAGCATAATATTGCCCCTGTTTAACTCTCTAGTAAGGCCACATCTGGAATATGGAATTCAGTTCTGGGCACCACATTACAAAAAAGATATTGCAGTTTTAGAGCAGGTGCAGAGACGAGCAACAAAATTGATACGTGGGATGGAAGGTCTCACTTACCAAGAAAGGTTAGATAAACTGGGTTTATTTAGTCTAGAGAAAAGACGCCTTAGAGGAGATCTAATTAACATGTATAAATACATCAGAGGGCAATATAATAGCTTGGCGGATGAGCTTTTTGTCCCTAGGCCTTCTCAAAGGACTAGAGGACATGATCTGCGCATGGAGGAAAAACGTTTTAGCCATTTATTTAGGAAAGGGTTCTTTACAGTAAGAGTGATTAAGATGTGGAATGCATTGCCACAGGAAGTCGTTATGGCAAACTCTATACCTGCATTTAAAGGGGGCTTAGATGCTTTCCTTGCGTTGAATGACATCCATGGCTACAATTACTAGGTAATGCCAATGATGTTAATCCAGGGATTTTATGATCAACAGGGATATGTGAGGGAGCAGGCTGGAGTTGTACTTTGTACTGGTTGAACTCGATGGACGTATGTCTTTTTTCAACCAAAGTAACTATGTAACTATGTAACTATGATTTTTTCTTAAAGGGGATATGTGACAATGGATGATTGGATTAGGACTGCAGACTCTAATGTACAGTATTTGTTGTCCCATAGAAAACTCACCTTCCCCCAAAGCTCTGGAGACATCAGAGATACACCTTATCAGCCTAAGGCCATTCACTATTTAGGCTGCTGAGTGGTTGGCTCTCAGTGGGAGGCAGACAGCTAGGCACCTGAGAGCAGAGCTGGTTTCATGTTTGTACCTCATGGAAAGGAGTTCGATTGTGTCTGGGGAAGGGAGAGCAGCTCCCAGGATCTGTTGTGAGCCAGGAGAATTCCCCATGCGGCCAGGACACAGATAGGATGTGCTGAACTTAGTGTCCTGAGGCCCTGGACTGTGGACTGGTGTATCTCACCTGCATCTGGTCGTGTAGACTTGTCGGATGTCTACTGGATATTGGGACTGATGAGAACTGCATCTATTGGGACTGTTGGGATCTGTTGTGCACCTCTTGGACACCTTCTATTGGTGGAGTTACTGGAACTTTGGGACTTATGTTGCTTTGCTTTGCCTGCGAAGCTGGGAATTGTGACTGCTTAGTAGGGGGAATCGGACACTCCTTTGTGGATTATATAGTAATATTGTGAACTTTTTGTGTGAACTGTGTGACCAATAAATGCCCCGCCAGTCGGGTTTTGTTTAATCTGCCGCTATACACTGTGTCTCTGGGCTCTGTTGTCTCGGAACCGTCACAGGATAAAAGAGAGCGACCAAGATAAAAGCAAAAGAGAAAATCCTTTTTATATATCTTATCTTCTATTACTGATGTTTATTATTATCTTCATTATGACTATTATTATCATCCTTCTAATACAATGATAATTATTACAGCTGCAAACCTTCATCTATGATATCAAAACCGTAGACGGTATTATACACTATATATTACCAGGCCTGGACAATTTTTGCCAATGGCCTCCTCATATTTTGGATATATTACAATTGTTTTTATGTTTTTTATGTGTTCTTCGATTTTATGCTTATATCTTCATGTCATATTCACATTATTTCTTTATTATTAATTTTTATTTTTTTTATTATTATTATTTTATTTTTTAATTAATTCCAGAAGTATACACTATTTTATTTACCAATTGTAAAAAGTCAGGCATTGTTCATGCTTTTATCTTCATTATCTTTCAGCATGTATGATGACATTTGAAGTCTTTTCACTTGTGAGGAAACGCGGAAAAGCCGCCGCGTGTACTAACGGCAGGACGGCTGAGTCCGCGTCCAGCACAGCGGCTGGAATCCGGAGACGTGCGCCTGGCACCACGAGGGAACGCGAAAAAGCCGCCGCTAGTACTGACAGCAAGGCGGCTGTTTCCGCGTCCAACGCGGTGGTTTGTACGCGGCGGCGTGCGGTTGGTGTGGCTGGGTCTGTTAGTTCACATGGACAACATGGAGAGCTACGCGCGCGGCCCAGATGTCAGGACCTTTATACCAGTAGGGGAAGTGTCAGCTAATCAGGAAGATCAGCTGATTCCTGCTGGACTCATGATTGGCTGAGTGGCTTGGGCGGGGCGGCAGACTCCAGCAGCTATATATTTAGGTTGCTTGTCAGTTGCTGGTTGTCTGCCATTGCAAATGCTTTATGTGTTAACACACAGACCTCAGTCAGATCCTACAGTGTGTTAGAACCAGGAAGGACCTGGGAATTCACACTGAGCTAGATTGCTGTCTCAATGCTATGTTATGCTTTAGACTAGTTCCAGGGTGTTGTGACTACAGACCTCACACCCAAGCCTAGGATACTGTCTCAATGCTATGTTATGCTTTAGACTAGTTCCAGGGTGTTGTGACTACGGACCTCACACCCAAGCCTAGGATACTGTATCATTTCTATGTTATAAGACAGACTAGTTCCAGGGTGTTGTGAATACGGATCTCACACCCAAGACTAGCACTGTGCACTTGCATTACCTGTAGAGAGCTAGGATCTCACATCTAGTTAGGGCAAGCTTGTTCATATTAGCAGCAGGGCATCCTGAAACCAGGCTTAGGCCCCTCTCCTAGGGAGCCTTTAGCCTATAGGGATTCACCCACAGTCTGGGGTGAATTCCCTTCTTCTTCTTACCTCCAGCTCCTCTGGTGGTTTTCACTCAAAGTGCTACTGTTACACCAAACACTCATATCTCAGGTGTCCAGAGGTTAGACATACCTGGATTATTGGTGATACTGCAGATCATCCATAATCTGGTGTATATCTGCATTACTGGTGAGTCTGCAGATCACTAATAATCAGATTCTCTCTGCGTGTTGACACCCATCGTTACATCACTGTACTTGTTCTTTTGAACCACTAGATGGCAGCAAACACGCCACTGTGCTCCATGTTCCATTTTTAAAGGGACACTAGGGTTGGAGGAAAATGATTTGAACTTACCCGGGGCTTCTAATGGTCCCCCACAGACATCCTGTGCCCATGCAGCCACTCACCGATGCTTTGGCCCCGCCTCCGGTTCAATTCTGGAATTTCAGACTTTAAAGTCTGAAAACCACTGCGCCTGCGTTGCCATGTCCTCAATCTCGCTGATGTCACCAGGAGTGTACTGCACAGACACAGACCATACTGGGCCTGCGCAGTATGCTCCTGGTGACATCAGCGGGATCAAGGACACGGCAACGCAGGTGCAGTGGTTTTCAGACTTTAAAGTCTGAAATTCCAGAAGTGAACCGGAGGCGGGGCCAAAGCATCGGTGAGTGGCTGCGTGGGCACAGGATGTCTACGGGGGACCATTAGAAGCCCCGGGTAAGTTCAACTCATTCCCCCCCCTACAGTGTCCCTTAAAGAGAATCTGTATTGTTAAAATCGCAGAAAAGTAAACATACCAGTGCGTTACGGGACATCTCCTATTACCCTCTGTCACAATTTCGCCGCTCCTCGACGCATTAAAAGTGGTTAAAAACAGTTTT
The DNA here is from genome assembly GCF_040937935.1 of Hyperolius riggenbachi. Taxonomy (NCBI): domain Eukaryota; kingdom Metazoa; phylum Chordata; class Amphibia; order Anura; family Hyperoliidae; genus Hyperolius; species Hyperolius riggenbachi. The sequence goes on from NC_090652.1 coordinate 191,730,845, forward strand.
AAAAAGTTTGTTTATAAACAAACAAAATGGCCACCAAAACAGGAAGTAGGTTGATGTACAGTATGTCCACACATAGAAAATACATTCATACACAAGCAGGCTGTATACATCCTTCCTTTTGTATCTCAAGAGATCATTATACACAGGCAGTGTGCATAGAGGGGCCAGGAGGGGGGAGATGCATCACAGAACCACAACACTGAAGAACTTGGCAGCCTTCCAGACACAGGCTGACAAGTCTGACAAGAGAGAGATAAGTTGATTTATTACAGAGATGGTGATAGTAGAACGTGCTGCAGTAAGCCAGAACACCTTAGAATAGCTTTTGGAACTTGTAGGATGATAAAAAACAGGATGTAATTTTTGTTACGGAGTCTCTTTAAAGCACTGCCCTGTGCATGCAGAGAAAGCATGCAAGTTATGTAAGACCACATGCACACCAATCTACTCCTTACAGCTGGCAGCAGCTGATTGGAGGACTCTCTGTCACCATGGCCACTGACTCCACCCACCCACACTGGAGCAGCTTCTGGAGCAAGCGACCTCACAACAGTACAGAGGCGCTCTGCTTGCTATAACTGAATTGCTGGTAAGTCTTTATCTTTATTTTTAACCACTACGCATGCCTTTTTCCCTCTTGCCAGCTACAACTTATTCCATTCCCTACCTTCCACTGAAATATACCTAAAGCGGTCAATTTGATACCAACTTAATCTGATTTACTAACTACCTTTTACCACTGTTATCTAGTCCATTCCCCTATACACATTATGTAGTTTACACCGACCCATTCCTTGCAATCACCTCCCTACTATAACATATCACTTAACACTATTTTTGAAGTACTATTCTTATTACACTAACTAACAATCCATTTGTATCGTTTTATGGCAACATTTATAGCTATGCCTCTGTCTTTTGTTTACAGTTGTTTTTCCCCTGCTTATTGCCTGAAGAAGTGGGCTGTGCCCGCGAAATGCGTTGCATCTTTGGGGTATTTTCAATAAATGTGTATATCTATATATTTACAGTCCTTGGTGTCTGCTTTAACGGAGGCGAGTCCACCACTTCCTCCCAGCAATTTTTTTAAAAATGTTATGTACTTTTATCCTTCTGTTCACCTACCGATATATTTGAGTTCACCCCAGGTGGAGGGGTGATCTACCCCCTTTCTTCCTATCTACAGAGAGCGACTTCTTAATCCTGAGTGAGGACAGGTCTAATCTCCTCACCTGCCTAATGAGTGGTTACCTAGGTGGTAACCCGTGTTTGTGAGTATTACCATCTCACTGTTTCATTTATCCAATCAATTTTGACATACTACACCATATTGGGCTCTCGATTTCTCTTCAACTTTTGTTGGAAACCTAAAGAAGGGTCTGATAGGTGCCCACGTGGGGGCAGCCACGAGTTTGAAACTTTGGAGTTGTACTTTGTACTGGTTGAACTCGATGGACGTATGTCTTTTTTCAACCAAAATAACTATGTAACTGTAACTATGAAAGCGTTTTGGTGACCACGCTTAAATTGTGTATTTTTATACCTGGTTTTTGTTCATAGTTCCCTATTTCACAATGTGATTTATAATATGTTGGTTGACAGAGCTGGTTAACTATTGCTAATTTCATAGTTTACTATAACACATTGTGATGTCTTGTTCTCTATATTCTGTTGTAAAACTTTTAAATAAAGAATCTTTAAAAAAAACTACAGTGGATTGCAAAAGTATTCGGCCCCCTTGAAGTTTTCCACATTTTGTCCCATTACTGCCACAAACATGAATCAATTTTATTGGAATTCCACGTGAAAGACCAATGCCAAGTGGTGTACACGTGAGAAGTGGAACGAAAATCATACATGATTCCAAAAATGTTTTACAAATAAATAACTGCAAAGTGGGGTGTGCATAATTATTCAGCCCCCTGAGTCAATACTTTGTAGAACCACCTTTTGCTGCAATTACAGCTGCCAGTCTTTTTAGGGTATGTCTCTACCAGCTTTGCACATCTAGAGACTGAAATCCTTGCCCATTCTTCTTTGCAAAACAGCTCCAGCTCAGTCAGATTAGATGGACAGCGTTTGTGAACAGCAGTTTTCAGATCTTGCCACAGATTCTCGATTGGATTTAGATCTGGACTTTGGCTGGGCCATTCTAACACATGGATATGTTTTGTTTTAAACCATTCCATTGTTGCCCTGGCTTTATGTTTAGGGTCGTTGTCCTGCTGGAAGGTGAACCTCCACCCCAGTCTCAAGTCTTTTGCAGACTCCAAGACGTTTTCTTCCAAGATTGCCCTGTATTTGGCTCCATCCATCTTCCCATCAACTCTGACCAGCTTCCCTGCCACTACCATATTTGTCAGTGGGGATGGTGTGTGATGTGCAGTGTTAGTTTTCTGCCACACATAGCGTTTTTACATTTTGGCCAAAAAGTTCCATTTTGGTCTCATCTGACCAGAGAGCCTTCTTCCACAGGTTTGCTCTGTCCCCCACATGGCTTGTGGCAAACTGCAAACGGGACTTCTTATGTTTTTCTGTTAACAATGGCTTTCTTCTTGCCACTCTTCCATAAAGGCCAACTGTGTGCAGTTCACGACTAATGGTTGTCCTATGGACAGATTCCCCCACCTGAGCTGTAGATCTCTACATCTCGTCCAAAGTCACCATGGGCCTCTTGACTGCATTTCTTATCAGCACTCTTCTTGTTCGGCATGTGACTTAAGATGGACGGCCTTGTCTTGGTAGGTTTACTGTTGTGCCATACTCCTTCCATTTCTGAATGATCGCTTGAACAGTGCTCTGTGGGATGTTCAAGGCTTTGGAAATCTTTTTTTAGCCTAAGCCTACTTTAAATTTCTCAATAACTTTATCCCTGACCTGTCTGGTGTGTTCTTTGGACTTCATGGTGTTGTTGCTCCCAATATTCTCTTAGACAACCTCTGAGGCCGTCACAGAGCAGCTATATTTGTACTGACATTAGATTACACACAGGTGCACTCTATTTAGACATTAGCACTCATCAGGCAATGTCTATGGGCAACTGACTGCACTCATATATTTAATAATAATTACGCACACCCCACTTTGCAGTTATTTATTTGTAAAAAATGTTTGGAACCATGTATGATTTTCGTTCCACTTCTCACGTGTACACCACTTTGTATTGGTCTTTCATGTGAAATTCCAATAAAATTGATTCATGTTTGTGGCAGTAATGTGACAAAATGTGGAAAAATTTCAAGGGTGCCGAATACTTTTGCAAGCCTCTGTATATGGTCTTTTCACAATTTTTTTCTTCACCACATTCCTAATGGCCACTCTAACATGTATAGCAAGTTAGGTGATGGGCTTTGCTATTAACCGCAGAAATCAGCGCAATTTAATTTAATAGAAAATGCTTGCGGTACGCGAAACTTCAGAACTCTGTATTTTCCTGTGGACAGGGCTGCCATCAGAAATTCTGTGGCCCATCATACATCATCAGGCCTGGGCTCCCCCTCCCCCCCCCCCCCCCCATAGGCTAGTAAGGTACAGGTGTGCCCAATATAGGCTAGCTAGGCACCGGTGTCCCCCAGTACAGGTTAGCAAGGTACCAATGCCCCCCCAGTTTAATTTAACTATGTGTAGTAAAAGTTAGCTTGCAATTGGGGAGCTAGTATAGGTGCCCACCACCCCCCGATCCAGGCGCTGTTATTCATTGTGCCAGCCACCCCTTGCCAAAAAGCACCCCGCCCCCAATTTGAACACACTTTTTTATGTGTACCTCTACAATATAGGCATGCAAATGATCTACCCGACCCAATATGGTGTAGTTGGCAGATACCCTCCCTATACAACCCCACCATTACAGTAAGCCAGATGCCCCTCTCCCCCACCCCTCCCCCCATATGGAATATGCTTTACCCTTCCTCCTCCCCAGTATAGCTAACAATATGCACCCCCCTCCCCCCAGTGCAGTATAGCTAGCCAGATGCCCTCAGACGCGTATCTGGAGCCGTGCAGATGGGGCTCCTGCTATAGGCGCCCTTGTGACTCACCTCCCAGGGGGCGCATCAATCAGCAAATCACCCCTCCCTCCCAACCAAACCTGTGGCCGTATAGTACATTCCTAAGAGGGAGAGGACTTTGTCCCGTCCACCTCCTCCTGCCAGCTACTGGTCGCAGCCCCAGCAACGCTGCTCACAACCCTCTCCTGATAGGTCTCATGCCTGTGCCACTGGGGCTTATGGGGCTGGGAGAGGAATGTGTGTGTAGCAGCCAGCCACGAGGTGACACACGACACAGAGCAGAATGGATGGAGTGAGTGGACACACTGCAGAGGACGGCAGGCAGGGACAGAGATCATCACGCTGGTCAGTGCTCTTAGGATGATCTCCTGCAGCAGCGTTTATAAAAGCAAAGGAACTGTGAATTATCTTACCAGTATCTGTGTACTGTGAGCCTCAGGAGAGCTCTGCTATATCAGCATTGTCAGATTTACAGCCTACACTGCCCACATTGCTTTTAGCAGACTCACTGTACACAGCAGCAGGTCAGAAGATTCACAGGTCCTTTGCTTTTATCAGCCCTGCTGCAGGAGATCATTCTGATAAGAGCACTGACCAGCAATGACTAGATAAGGAAACAGATGCTGGGGTAGGAGGAGGGTACTGAACATTCTAATGCTGGTACACACTTGCGATCGAATATTTCCGACATGTTCAATCGGGTTTCAATCGATATAGCTGTCGATTTTGTATGCTTAACATGCAAAATCGACTGCTGTATTGATTGAAACCCAATCGAACATGTCGGAAATAATCGATCAATCCCACGGATTGAGCGGGAAATCGCAACGTGTGTACCCAGCATTAGGTCAACTCACTGTCTTCACTCACTGCTCTTTAGTCCAAGTTACAGGCTGAATACTCACCAGCACAACATAGGAAGATGTATCCAGCGAAGTCCCCCCAATGACAAGCGTTCCCCGATCCACCTTCCTGCAGGCAATGTTACACAAGCAGCGTTACAAAGTCAAGCACTTGCGGCTTTTGCAGAGTCGTCAGGATCTTAAAGAGACACTATAACTTGAAAAAAATCCCTCTGGGGATACTTGCCTCCAGAGGGGGAAGCCTCTGGATCCTAATGAGGATTTCTCCGTCCTCCTCTGTTCCAGCGTTGGCTCTCCTGAAATCACTACCGACAGCCTGTGGCGGTTTGTGGCACAAGCGTAGTAGCGCCTGCAATATGTACCTTTCCCTGCTCCAGTGCAGATGCAGTAGTGGCTTTCTAGATGATATAAGCCAAGCCCAAGCAGGGCTAATCTACTGCTCAGGAAACGGGGGGGGGGGGGGGGGGGGGGGGGGTTGCGGGGGCGCAACTTCAGTGTTTGCCATAGGCGCTATTTTACTCAGATACGCCCCTGGATGCCCTCCCCATACAAATCTACCACCCCAACCAGTATAATGTAGCAAGACAGATGCCAAGCTTCAGATGCTTCCCCTCCCCAATCAGCTTCCCTCCCCATTCCCCCACCCTGTAGCTAGCCACATGCCCACTAGTACAGTAAAACAAGCCAAGATGCCAATTAGAGATGGCCCGCACCTCCGATTTTAAGTTTTGCGAACCAGGTTCGCGAACCGCAATAGACTTCAATGGGGAGGCGAACTTTGAAAACTAGAAACATTTATGCTGGCCACAAAAGTGATGGAAAAGATGTTTCAAGGGGTCTAACATCTGAGTTTTTGCATGGATGAGTGGGATAGACGTCAAAAGTCCCGGGGAAAAATCTGGATTTGACGCATAGCAGCGTTTTAAGGGCAGAAATCACATTGCATGGTAAATTGGAGGCCTAAAATGCTTTAAAACATTTTGCATGTGTATACATCAATCAGGTAGTGTAATTAGAGTACTGCTTCACACTGACACACCACACTGACAGGTACCAAACAGGCACAGTGACACTGTGTGCGCTCACGTAGGTAGGTGGGTGCACTGAAGTGAACAACAGGTAGGTATATGCAGTGATCGATATTACAATATGCACCTGTCACACACAGACAGGTACCGGACCGGCACAGTGACACTGCATGTGCTCACATAGGTAGGTGGGTGCACTGAAGTGAACAACAGGTAGGTATATAACAGTGACGGGTATTACAATGTGCACCTGTCACACACACAGGTAGTCACTGAATGTGCTGGGCCTGGCTGGCAGTGGCACACACAGTAGGAATTACCAAGGCTGTCTATGCAACACAAGTGTCAGTGGGCCACACACACACAAAAAAAAAAAATAGATCACAAGAACAAGATTAGCTCTCAAAAGAGCTGTTGAGGGGTGCTTTCTTAGCAATAAGAATCAGCAAGGAGCAAGCTAAGAAGCCTACAAGAGCCTAACTAAGCTTTCCCTAATGTCTCTGCACAGAAGCTCTCCCTTCTCTAATTACTGCAGGCACATGAGTGAGTCAAATGCCTGACGCTGCCTGCCTTTTATAAGGGGGGGGGGGGGGCTCCAGGAGGAAGTGTAGCCTGATTGGCTACAATGTGCCTGCTGACTGTGATGTAGAGGGTCAAAGTTGACCCTCATGATTCATATTCATAAAGCTGCAGAACTGCAATTACTACAGCAAATTGAAAAAGCTGTAAGTAAAAATGAGGTCATAGTTATGGGTGACTTTCCAGACATTGACTGGAGTATTGAGGCTACCCATTCTGGTAAAAGCAGAAAATTTCTGACATCACTACAGGAAAGTTACTTGACTCAAATGGTAACAGAACCAACTAGGGGGAATGCGTTACTGGACTTGATCATTTCTAGTAGACCAGATAATGTATCAAATGTGCAGGTTCAAGAACATTTGGGAAATAGTGATCACAACATGATAACGTTTGATCTGGTGACTGATAGGCTGCAGGGCAGCGGGACCACTAAGCAGAGTTCAATCAACTCAGGCAGGCACTAAGTTTGGTGAACTGGGATAATGTACTACAAGGGGAGGACACTGAAGGGAAATGGCAAGCTTTTAAACATATTCTTAATCAATATTGTAGTATGTATATCCCATATGGAAACAAAATGTCTAGGAATAAAAAAAACCTCTATGGATGAATAGAAAGGTTAGAGATAAAATTAAGGGGAAAAAGAATGCCTATAAAGGTCCTAAAACAGGAGGGGACCAAGGCTGCATTAACCACTTAAGCTCTCAGTCGTTTTCACTTTATGCATCCGAGCAATGTTCACCTCCCATTCATTAGCCTATAACTTTATCACTACTTATCACAATGAACTGATCTATATCTTGTTTTTTTCCGCCACCAATTAGGCTTTCTTTGGGGGATACATTTTGCTAAGAGCTACCTTACTGTAAATGGATTTTAACAGTAAGAATAAGAAAAAAAATGAAAAAATTCATTATTTGTCAGTTTTCGGCCATTATAGTTTTAAAATAATACATGCCTCCATAATTAAAACCCACGTATTGTAATTGCCCATTTGTCACGGTTATTTCACCATTTAAAATATGTCCCTATCACAATGTATGGCGACAATATTTTATTTGGAAATAAAAGAGCATTTTTTCCGTTTTGCATACATCACTATTTACAAGCTTATAAAAAAAAAAATAGAGATAAATATATCATCTTTACATAGATATTTAAAAAGTTTAGACCCTTAGGTAAATATTTATGTGTTTTTTTTTTATAGTAATGTTTTTTTTTTTTTTTTTTATTAAACATTTTATGTGGGCATTTTTGGGAGGGTGGGATATAAAAGTGTTTTATTTGGGGAAATATTTGTGTAGTGTAATTTTTTTTTAATTTTACTTGTAGTTTTACTTTTTGGTCACAAGATGGCTATCTTGAGTTTGTTTACATGACGTCACTCTAAGCGTACAATGTACGCTTAGAGGGACATAGGTTCAGAAAGAGCGAAGCTTCTGAGAGAAGCTGTCGCTTTTTCAGCGGGGGAGAGGAATCAATGATCGGGCTCCATAGCCCGATACATTGATTCCGTGGCTACCGAATCCGCGGCCGGGAGTGCGCGTGCACGCGCGCGATCGGCCGCGGGAGCGCGCCTGTCCTCGACGTTTTTATACGTCAAGGAGGACAAAGTGGTTAAGCAATAAGGAGTGCAATAAAAGTTGTAAAAAGAAATTAGGCTGGCAAAGATTGAAGCTGAAAATCAAATCGCTAGGGATATCAAATCTAACCCAAAGAAGTTTTACAAGTACATCAACTCTTAAAAAAAGAAAGGATGACTACATTGGACTCCTAAAGGATCAGGGCCCGTTTCCACTAGAGCGAATCTGCATGCGTTTCCTGCATGCAAATTCGCATAACCAATACAAGTGGATGGGACTGTTTCCACTTGTCAGGATTTCTGTGCGGTTTGCTGTGCAGCAAAAATCTGCACGGCAGACCCGTCAGACTTCGCATGCCGCACACCCGCATGCGAATCGTCGGTAATGTAATTTAATAGGACAACCGCAAGTGATTTTGTCTTGCGGATTTCCATGCGTTTTTGCATGCGTCGTCGCTTAAAACCCCATGTCAGTGCTTACCGGCATTGACATGGTTAAATTTGCATAGAGCAAACCGCGAGCGATTTCGCGTGAAAATCCGCATGGTAACGCGAACGAATCCGCACCCGCATGTGGATTCGTTGATGCGTTTTCCATGACGGTATCGCAACGCACAAGTGGAAACGGGCCCTCAGGGTGGGAACTCAATGGTGGATGACCGAGGTAAGGCAGAGTTATTAAATGCTTTCTTTGCTACTGTCTTCACAAGGGAAACATCACTGTTGAAAATTACAGATTCAGAAGAGTCTCAATCATCCAATTGTAATATTAACCACCTTACCCCCCCAGTGCTAAATTTCTCCGTCCCTCTGCGCACTGCTTCACCCCCAGGGACGGAGAAAGGCGTACTTGTTTGTTTACTGGCTGGGAGTGGGCGGGGACCTCGCGCGCACACTCCAGCCAGCCAGCACAGCAGGTGACTAATTGGATGTTAGGAACAAGTGTTCCTAAATCCAATTAGACGCGCCGATTGCGGACACAATGGGAGACTGCTTCAAACAGAAGCAGTCTCCATTGATAACAATTAAATGTAAACAAATGTGCAGCGCGCTATCGCGCCCCCGCGACCCGCGCGCGCACACACACCCCCGCTCTGCAGTGCAATGATTGGTTATGGGGACCCCAGTCCCCAATAACCAATCATATCACTGAAAACAATCGATGGAAGCAGCGCTGCAAGGCACAAATAGCGCTGGTGCTTCAGGGGTAAAACCCCTCCGTTGTGAAGTGGTTAAATACTTAACGCAGGAAGAAGTGAAGGCAAGACTAAATAAATTAAAAATAGACAAGGCACCCGGCCCGGATGGCATCCATCCTCGGGTCCTAAGAGAATTAAGTTCAGTTATAGATAAACCCCTTTATGTTATTTTTTTGTGACTCTCTTTCAACTGGCAGAATTTTGCCATTATTTAAGAAAGGCAAAAAAATCAGATGCAGGAAATTATAGACTTGTAAGCTTAACATCAGTTGTATGCAAACTATTTGTGGGGTTACTAAAAGATACTTACTATACATGACTTCATAGTAGAAAGCAATCTTATTTATCAGCATCAACATGGGTTTACTAAAGACAGGTCCTGTTTGACTAACATGCTCAGCTTTTATGAGGTAGTGAACGCTAATGTGGATATTGGGAATGCTGTAGATGTGATATACTTGGACTTTGCAAAGGCTTTCGACACTGTTCCACTGTAACGATTGTGGAACTTTCTCCGTGATCAGCGCACAACGCGTGCGCTGATACGGCGGAAATCCTCCACAAGCGTATAATTGCAGGAACCCAGCAAAAGGTGCTACACAGAGGGAAATTCCTGTCGGCAGATGGCGCTGGGGAGTGCAGAGGAACAAATCCTCTGTACCTCCACAAATGCCAGACAGGAATTGTACGAAGCACAGAACCCAATTGCAAGAGAAGCCATTGCAAATGAGAACGAGCAAAGGGACAGGTTGTATGTGTGTGCACCAAACTAAATCCGAGGGGGAACTGCACACCTACCCTGGAGGTGCAGGATAAGTAATATCAATATGAAAATCCAGAAAATCCGCACACTCTTGTATGAACCAAGTTCAAAAATGTAATCCAAAAATCGTGACATTAGCCATTCCATAGACCAACGAGTCGTTTCGGGGCCACGCAGGGTCCCCTTTGTCAAGGCAATAAAACACAGAATGGTGGAACCATTCTGTGTTTTATTGCCTTGACAATGTGCACCAAACTAGTCGCCAACCCGCGACAGTGCACACACAACAGCAGATAAGAAATAGGAACGCGATCGCGAGAGGTGCGATCGCCAGACGTGACACAAGGCAGATCAGAACAGAATACGAGGATAGCAAAGGCACAGCAAATCATACAACGAGAAGATAAAGAAAATAACAAACGCTAGCTGAACGCGAACACCGCACTCATTCTTAACAGTGCACGCGTTCGTGCGTGGTCCCCATGTGATAAGCACAACAGGGACAAGCACGCCTAACTAACCAACACAAGACAGACACCACACAAACGCGCTTGCTACACGGTTGCCTTACCGCAGGCACCAGCAAGCGCACACAAACAGACAGACGAGAATCGATCAAACAGGAACCACTGCTCTTACCGTCAGAGCCAGTGCGAACCAAGTATCGGAAAGATCCACTGCTCTTGCTGTCAGAGCAGTGTGATCCAAGCACACGACAAACAGAAGGAGTAACCAGCGGCGACCGCAGCCGAGGTTAGCTCCAAGATCCAGACCAAAGGAATCCACTGCCACTAACGCTAGGGCAAGTGCGATTCAGACAGACAGAACAGAAGGATCCACAGCACTAGCGCAGGATGCCAGTGCAATCCAGGTACAGAGTAGCAGAACAGAAGGATCCACAGCACTAGCGCAGGATGCTAGTACGATCCAGGGAGGCAGAACAGAAGGATCCACAGCACTAGCGAAAAGAGGCTAGTACAATCCAGGGAGGCAGAACAGAAGAGATAGCTGGTAGCAACCGCTGCACCAGCTATACTCCAAGAACAGAGATCAGAACGATTTCCTTGTCGACCACCGCTGGGACAGGACAATCGCAACAGACAAACAAAACAGATAAACAATCCTAACTGCACTAGGGAACCTGCCTAGTGCAGTTTCCAGGAATTACTCTAAGCTGATCTTCAAACAAAGAGCATGGCTGACACTCCTCCATGAGTGTTTCACAGGAAGGAATCCTTATGACCAGCCAAGCATTGTGGGAAACACATAGTACTTATAGTACACGCCTCCAATGAATGTGGCCAGGCAATTTGCATGACAACGTATGCAAATTCCTCAGCAAGCACAAGCTGCAAAACTGACAGAAGGTCTCTCTTAAAGAGACCTGCAGAATGCAGACCTGAACAGTGGTCAAAAAGCTGCCTGTCTGCACAGGCAGCTGAGCAGATTCTCACAGTACCCCCCCTTCTAGGGTCGAATTCCAGACGACCCTCAAAACTGATATCTACAAACCACTTTAACAGAAGACTCATGAAGGTCGGGACAGCCCGACAAGGTCCAATTCCAGAGTCAGTCCACCCGAAACCGACCTCATCGGAAACAGAAGCCACCGAAACATGCCCATCAGCACTACAAGTCTCAGCGTAACACCCATCAGGACTGTGGATACCAGAGAAGAAGCCATCGACACCCTCCAGACAATACCCACCACCTTTCAAGGAGCGTCCGAAAATACCAAATCTCCACAAAACCTGTTCGAAGTGTCTCTTTCAAAACAAAAGCCGCTGTTGATCGTATTCAGGGTACCAAGCAAAACTTCTCTCGGAATCTCCCAGAATGCCTTGAAGCTCCACAGAGATTCCAAGAAGCCAGAACGCTCACCAGGCTCACATGGAGAGCTACCAAGCACCCCCACGGAACCCATGACAGCTCCAGATTCAGAATTAGCAGGACACCCATCAAGATCAGGACTTTCAGGGACCACTTCTGGGCATGCAAGCAGGCAGGCTAAATCAGAACATGTCTCCACCGAGGAAGCATCTGAGTACGCTGGTAACCGAGGCACACTTGGGCTTTCTGGGTCACAGAGCACACTGGGGTACACCAGCACAGGAGAAACCTCAGGACATGTCGGGGAACTGCCAACCTCAGAGTCCGGCACGACCAGACCAAAACCAGGACCGGGCAGAAAATCATCACGAGTAGAGGTCACAGGTACTGGTATTTCAAAAGAAGACTCGGTCTCAGGCTTAGAAATCTCAATGACTGTAATGGTATCAGACAGAAATTCATCATTGACTACACATGACTGAAGCTCCACCAGAGCTGAAAAGGTAGCCAGCAAGGGAGCAATGCCTACGGAAGAGGGCAACACCTCAGAAGGACTTGGGGGGCAGGAGACATCTCCTACAAGTTCTGCACCCTTTGGGAGGAACTCGGAGACCTCCAGAACATCAAACAAGACCTCAGGAACATCATTTTCCAGGTTTTCTAAGAAGGATTCTGAACTATCCATGTTACAGGGCTGAACATTAAATACCTCCTGCAGGCAGGGCAGATGTCCCAGGAATGGTTCTACCATAACCTGAGACTGAACTTCATCATAATTAGCGGGATGTACAGGAATATTTACTGGAACACACACTGACTCCCTAACTTCATTCTCACTGTACCCAGAATTCTGTGTGGCAGTCAAACTAGCTTGTAACTCCAAAACTGCAGAAAAACAGGTAAGTATAGTGGCAATACCTAGAAGAGCCTCTAGGGACACTGCAGGGGATTCTAAGCAAGGCCACATTGACTCATCCATAGTACAGGGTGCAGAATCAGCACTTCCCTCAGAGCAAGAAAGGGGGTCACAAATGTCAGTGTGAAAGGAAAACATGTTTTCATTCATGGTACAGGGCAGGTTCAGAGAAAGCGTCTCTGAACAAGGCAAAGAAGGTTCAGCATCAGATTCGCAAAACCGAAGCGTTGTCTCACTCTTAGATTCGGCTAACAATGTCGAATCCGAGGAGTCAGAATGCAAAACCTGCGAATCAAAAATCACTTTAGGTTGTGAAACTGACGCTTCCATAGCGCAAACCTCCGCGATCTGCGGAGCAGACTGCAAGACATCTAGGACCGAAACACTGGAGCAACTGTCACCAGGCAACGGGTCCTTACAGGTGTGAACAGGGTGAGACAGAGACTCATCTGTAGAAGAAATAGCGACATCAACAGGATAAACTTTGTTAGGCATATTAATTTTACTTTTGACGCTGCATAGTCGAGAACTTTTCCCCATAGCAGGGTCACAGACGGAAGATCTCAAAGATCTGTTTCTAAATGACAAAGGATCCCACACATCCTTGAGGAAACCGGCAGCTCATGCCGATCACAATCTGCAGAAACATCCGAAAAACAGGCATCTGATCGCACAGATTCAAACTGCACACTATCAGGAGAGAATCCTTCAGGATTTGCACAGGAATCAACCACAGCGGCACACTCATTCATTTCAGATTGCACAAAGTCAAGACTCTCATGCTTTACCCCAGAAAGGCAGGAACAATCATCCGACAACAATGTCTCTTTATTGGAATCAATTGGTTGGTGTGTGTGCAACTCATCCAAAATCGTTTGCCATACATAGATCACCAGATCCACATCATCCTTGTCACATTCATCGGAATCAATCAGAAGGTACATAGAATCGAGACAAGCATTCAAGACATTTTCGCTTTTTGCGATGTAAAAATCGCAAAAGGCTTTCCAATCAAAATCGAATTCTTCCAGCAAGGCCCCAACATCCCATGAAGCAAATGGAGGTTCAAACAAGCCAGTATCTAGATAATCTCCATATGGGTGGAGTTCAGGAGCAAGAACAGATTTTTTAACTGCTTTAAAGAGACTCCGTAACAAAAATTTCATCCGGTTTTCTTCCATCCTACAAGTTCCAAAATCTATTCTAATGTGCTCTGGCTTAATGCAGCACGTTCTACTATCACCATCTCTGTAATAAATCAACTTCTCTCTCTCTTGTCAGACTTGTCAGCCTGTGTCTGGAAGGCTGCCAAGTTCTTCAGTGTTGTGGTTCTGTGATGCATCTCCCCCCTCCTGGCCCCTCTCTGCACACTGCCTGTGTGTTATTTAGATTAGTGCAGCTTCTCTCTGCTCTATTATCTTTTACAAGCTGGATAAATCCTCCTCTGAGCTGGCTGGGCTTTCACATACTGAGGAATTACATACAGGCAGAGCTGTCTGCACTCTGCAGGAAGAAACAGCCCTACACTTCAGTGGAAGATAGCTGCAGGGGGAAAGAAGCACACAAATGATCTCTTGAGATTAAAAATCAATGCTGTATACAGCCCGCTTGTGTATGGATGTATTTTCTATGTGTACATCAACCTACTTCCTGTTTTGGTGGCCATTTTGTTTGTTTACAAACAAACTTTTTAAAACTGTTTTTAACCACTTTTAATGCGGCGGGGAGCGGCGAAATTGTGTCAGAGGGTAATAGGAGATGTCCCCTAACGCACTGGTATGTTAACTTTTGTGCGATTTTAACAATACAGATTCTCTTTAATATAGTGTGCGATCCTACCTATAGCAGGATCCACATAAGCTCTGGATTGAGACAAAAAAAACAGGAGACAGATCAACATCATTGTTATACTGAATGGTTTTGCACATTTCAGACTTGACAGAAATAACCTCTTTATTTGTGGTTGCTATGGGCAACGGATTTTTCCGCTGGGAAGCCTTCCTAGATCTTTTACGTTTAGACTTAGAGGCTTTGGATGGCTGCTTTTTAAAACCTGAAGTGGCAACTGACACATTGAACTGATTGTCATACTGAAAGGTTTTGCATGGAAGGGAAAGATCAGCTGACTTATCAGCAGCTACACAATCAATCAGAGCAGGTGGTAAGCCAGGCAGTTTAAACCAGTGAGAGAATATCACTGCAAGAAACTGATACAGATTATCATTCCAAGAATTGGTTTTTCGCACATCATATGCCCAGGTGAACAAATCGTTTTTTAAGAGCACATAGGCAAACAGAAGAGCCGACGTGGACAGATCAGAAATCTGAAAGGTGGGATTCAGACAAAACCTCACACATTCAGATAGAAATTCCGCTTTGGTCTCTGAATTAAGCCTTTTAAAGCTCTTAAAGACACAGGACCCAAACTCGACAAAATCGTACAAATCGGAATTTCCGTCTACACTGGGGTTTTGGGTTCGGCTGGTCATACTGTAACGATTGTGGAACTTTCTCCGTGATCAGCGCACAACGCGTGCGCTGACACGGCGGAAATCCTCCACAAGCGTATATTTGCAGGCACCCAGCAAAAGGTGCTACGCACCCGTACAGGGAAAATTCCTGTCGGCAGACGGTGCTGGGGAGTGCAGAGGAACCAATCCTCTGTACCTCCACAAATGCCAGACAGAAATTGTACGACGCACAGAACGCAATCGCAAGAGAGGCGATTGCGAATGAGACGAGCAAAGGGACAAGGTTGTATGTGTGTGCGCCAACCTAGTCGCCACCCCGCGACAGTGCACACACAACAGCAGATATGAAACAGGAACGCGATCGCGAGAGGTGCGATCGCCAGACGTGACACAAGGCAGATCAGGACAGAATACGAGGTTAGCAAAGGCACAGCAAATAATACAATGAGGAGATACGGAAAATAACAAACGCTAGCTAACCGCGAACACCGCACTTATTCGCAACAGTGCACGCGGTTATGCGCGGTCTCCACGTGATAAGCACAATAGAGACAAGCACGCCTAACTAACCATTAACAGACAAACATGAAACAGAGGACGCGAGCGCTTGCTTAACGGTTACCTCACCGAGCCTCCAGCAAGCGTAGCAGACAAGACAGACACACGAAAACAGGGACAAGCGAGAGATAGGATCCACAGCACTAGCGAAAGTGGCTAGCGCGATCCAGGTACAGAGTACCAGAACAGAAGGATCCACAGCACTAGCGGAAAGTGGCTAGCGCGATCCAAGGAGACAGAACAGAAGGATCCATAGCGCTAGCGAAAAGTGGCTAGCGCGATCCAAGGAGACAGAACAGAAGGATCCACAGCGCTAGCGAAAAGTGGCTAGCGCGATCCCAGGAGACAGAACAGAAGGATCCACAGCGCTAGCGAAAAGTGGCTAGCGCGATCCCAGGAGACAGAACAGAAGAGATAGCTGGTAGCAACCGCTGCACCAGCTATACTCCAAGAACAGAGATCAGAACCATTTCCTGTCGACCACCGCTGGGACAGGACAACAGCAACAGATCAAACAAACAGATAAACAATCCTAACTGAACTAGGGAATCTGCCTAGCACAGTTTCCAGGAATTACTCTAAGCTGATCTTCAAACAAAGAGCATGGCTGACACTCTCCAGAGTGTTTCACAGGAAGACTCCTTATGACCAGCGAAGCATTGTGGGAAAGACATAGTACTTATAGTACACGCCTCCAATGAATGTGGCCAGGCAATTTGCATGACAACGTATGCAAATTCCTCTGCAAGCACAAGCTGCAAAACTGACAGAAGCTCTTCTTTCCAGAGTCCTGCAGCATGCAAACCCAAACAATGGTCAAAAAACTGCCTGCCTGCACAGGCAGCCGAGCAGATCATCACATAGGCATATTAATTTTACTTTTGACGCTGCATAGTCGAAAAATTTTCCCCATAGCAGGGTCACAGACGGAAAATCTCAAAGATCTGTTTCTAAATGACAAAGGATCCCACACATCCTTGAGAAAACCGGCAGACTCATGCCGATCACAATCTGCAGGAACATCTGAGAAACAGGCATCAGATCGCACAGATTCAAACTGCACACTGTCAGGAGAGAATCCATCAGGATTCGCACAGGAATCAACCACAGCGGCACACTCATTTATTTCAGATTGCACAAAATCAGGACTCACATGCTTTACCCCAGAAAGGCAGGAACAATCATCCGAAAACGATGTCTCTTTATTGGAATCGATTGATTGGTGCGTATGCAACTCCTCCAAAATCGTCTGCCACACACAAATCACCGGACTCACAAAGCACTCGTCACACATCAGAATCAATCAAAGAATACACCGAATCAAGACAATCAATCAAAATCTCCTCGCTTTTTGCGATGTAAAAATCGCAAAATGACTTCCAATCAATCTCTAATTCCTCCATCAAAGCTCCAATCTCGAACGGAGCAAATGGAGGCTCAAATAACCCTGTATCAAAGTGAAAACCATATGGATTGGGGTCAGGAACATGTATCGAGTCTCTTACTCTTTTAACATAATGCATAATTTTGCATGAGCGGGACAGCATAGCTGACAGATCAGCAGATGCATACTCAACAAAATCGTACAAATCGGAAATTCCGTCTACACTGGGGTTTTGGGTTGGGCTGGTCATACTGTAACGATTGTGGAACTTTCTCCGTGATCAGCGCACAACGCGTGCGCTGATACGGCGGAAATCCTCCACAAGCGTATAATTGCAGGAACCCAGCAAAAGGTGCTACACACCCGTAGAGGGAAATTCCTGTCGGCAGATGGCGCTGAGGAGTGCAGAGGAACCAATCCTCTGTACCTCCACAAATGCCAGACAGGAATTGTACGAATCGCAGAACGCAATTGCAAGAGAAGCGATTGCGAATGAGAACGAGCAAAGGGACAGGTTGTATGTGTGTGCACCAAACTAGTCGCCAACCCGCGACAGTGCACCCACAACAGCAGATAAGAAATAGGAACGCGATCGCGAGAGGTGCGATCGCCAGACGTGACACAAGGCAGATCAGAACAGAATACGAGGATAGCAAAGGCACAGCAAATCATACAACGAGAAGATAAAGAAAATAACAAACGCTAGCTGAACGCGAACACCGCACTCATTCGCAACAGTGCACGCGTTCGTGCGCGGTCCCCACGTGATAAGCACAACAGGGACAAGCACGCCTAACTAACCAACACAAGACAGACACCACACAAACGCGCTTGCTACACGGTTGCCTTACCGCAGGCACCAGCAAGCGCACGCAAACAGACAGACAACGAGAATCGATCAAACAGGAACCACTGCTCTTACCGTCAGAGCCAGTGCGAACCACGTATCGGAAAGATCCACTGCTCTTGCTGTCAGAGCAGTGTGATCCAAGCACACGACAAACAGAAGGAGTAACCAGCGGCGACCGCAGCCGAGGTTAGCTCCAAGATCCAGACCAGAGGAATCCACTACCACTAACGCTAGGGCAAGTGCGATTCAGACAGACAGAACAGAAGGATCCACAGCACTAGCGCAGGATGCCAGTGCGATCCAGGTACAGAGTAGCAGAACAGAAGGATCCACAGCACTAGCGCAGGATGCTAGTACGATCCAGGGAGGCAGAACAGAAGGATCCACAGCACTAGCGAAAAGAGGCTAGTACAATCCAGGGAGGCAGAACAGAAGAGATAGCTGGTAGCAACCGCTGCACCAGCTATACTCCAAGAACAGAGATCAGAACGATTTCCTTGTCGACCACCGCTGGGACAGGAAAATCGCAACAGACAAACAAAACAGATAAACAATCCTAACTGCACTAGGGAACCTGCCTAGCGCAGTTTCCAGGAATTACTCTAAGCTGATCTTCAAACAAAGAGCATGGCTGACACTCCTCCATGAGTGTTTCACAGGAAGGAATCCTTATGACCAGCCAAGCATTGTGGGAAACACATAGTACTTATAGTACACGCCTCCAATGAATGTGGCCAGGCAATTTGCATGACAACGTATGCAAATTCCTCAGCAAGCACAAGCTGCAAAACTGACAGAAGGTCTCTCTTAAAGAGAATCTGTATTGTTAAAATCGCACAAAAGTAAACATACCAGTGCGTTAGGGGACATCTCCTATTACCCTCTGTCACAATTTCGCCGCTCCCCGCCGCATTAAAAGTAGTCAAAAACTGTTTTAAAAAGTTTGTTTATAAACAAACAAAATGGCCACCAAAACAGGAAGTAGGTTGATGTACAGTATGTCCACACATAGAAAATACATCCATACACAAGCAGGCTGTATACAGCCTTACTTCTGAATCTCAAGAGATCACTTGTGTGTGTTTACCTTCTGTCCCCAGCTTCTCTCATGCACTGAACATTACAGGCTTCCTGCAGACAGCTCTGCCTATGTCGTTAATTCCTTAGTATGTGACAGACAAGCTCCTTTCACAGCCTCCAGAGGAGGATTTTTATCCAGCTCTCTTCTATCACTGATAAGATAGCAAAGAAGCTGCTGGCTTATGTAAATAAAACACACACTGGAGTGTGCATAGAGGAACAGTTCAACACTGAAGAACTTGGCAGCCTTCCAGACACAGGCCGACAAGTCTGACGGGAAAGATACATTGATTTATTACAGAGATGGTTATAGTAGAAAGAGCTGCAGCAAGCCAGATCACATTAGAATAGGTTTAGGAACCTGTAGGAAGGTAGAAAAAACGTTGTAATTTTTGTTACAGAGTCACTTTAAAGAGACCTGCAGAATGCAGACCTGAACAGTGGTCAAAAAGCTGTCTGTCTGCACAGGCAGCTGAGCAGATTCTCACATCCACACAAAAGTCTGGTGCAAAAGTTGAGGATGCAAAGACTGGGGAAGAATCTGTGTGCATGGATAGGGAACTGGCTAATGGAGAGAAAACAAAGAATTGTGGTCAATGGATCATACTCAAAATGGGTGACTGTTAGCAGTGGGGTCCCACAGGGGTCTGTACTGTGCTCTTCAATTTATTTATTAATGACCTAGTAGCTGCAGTAAAAAGCAATGTTGCGATTTTTGCAGATGATACAAAATTGTGCAGAATCATCAACTCTCAGGAAGATGGGGACATACTGCAACAGGATCTGGATAGGATGGCTATATGGGCACATAAATGGCAGATGAAATTCAATGTTGAAAAATGTAAAGTCATGCATTTTAGTCGTACCAATGGTCTAGCACCATACAAAATAAATGGGATACAGTTGGGGACATCAAACTTGGAGAAGGACTTAGGAGTACTCATCGACAACAAGTTAAATAATCGTACTCAATGCCAAGCCGCTGCATCTAAAGCTAACAAAATTTTGGGATGCATTAAAAGGGAAATAAAAACTCGAGATGCTAGCATAATATTGCCCCTGTTTAACTCTCTAGTAAGGCCAAATCTGGAATATGGAATTCAGTTCTGGGCACCACATTACAGGAAAGATATTGCAGTTTTAGAGCAGGTGAAGAGACAAGCAACAGAATTGATACGTGGGATGGAAGGTCTCACAAAGAAAGGTTAGATAAACTGGGTTTATTTAGTCTAGAAAAAAGATGCCTTAGAGGGGATCTAATTAACACTTATAAATACATCAGAGGGCAATATAAAAGCTTGATGGATGAGCTTTTTGTCCCTAGGCCTTCTCAAAGGACTAGAGGACATGATCTGCGCATGGAGGAAAAACGTTTTAGCCATTTACTTAGGAAATGGATCTTTACAGTAAGAGTGATTAAGATGTGGAATGCATTGCCACAGGAAGTAGTTATGGCAAATTCTATACCTGCATTTAAAGGGGGCTTAGATGCTTTCCTTGCATTGAAATACATCCATGGCTACAATTACTAGGTAATGCCCAATGATGTTGATCCAGGGATTTTATCTGATTGCCATCTGGAGTCGGGAAGGAATTTTTCTCTTTTGGGGCTAATTGAACCAGGCCTTGTAAGGGTTTTTCGCCTTCCTATGGATCAACAGGGATATGTGAGGGAGCAGGCTGGTGTTGTACTTTGTTCTCTGGTTGAACTAGATGGACGTATGTCTTTTTTCACCCCAAATAACTATGTAACTATGATGCACTATGGGGGCGAATCGAACTTCCGGAAAAGTTTGCGGTTCTCCGCGATCACGAATCCCGGACATTCGCCAGTTCCCGTTCACCGGCGAACCGTTTGGGCCATCTCTATTGCCAATACAGTATCTATATCACCTTCCCTGTAGTAGCTACCTAAATACACTAAATACACTATACCCAAGAAGAGTATAGAACCCCCCCAGGAGTCCTGAACAGTGATTCACCTGCTGCTCTCCTCCTGACAACCCCTCTCGTTTCCTGCACTGTCCAGACTCCGGCATACAAACAAACAAACACCTGAGTCCAGGAGTGTAAATGTCAGAGCCAGCAGCTTTGTGTCAACTCCTTACCTCTGTGTGTGGCCGCCTGGCTCTCCTGCTGAGATGTTAGTCTGCCGCCGCTGTCCACCCACCTGACTGCTGCATACACACCACTCTGTACTGCAGCCTCCTCCGGAGCTCCCTGCACTGCCCGGCATAACTACATTTTAGAGCAGCGGTGGCCGGTCTGAGCTCACAGTGCTTAGTGAGTGAGAGCTACTGTCATGCACGGGGCTACGCGTGACGAATATTTCAAAAACAGGAAGCCACATTTCACTTCCTGTTCACAGTGTAGCCCCGTGCATGACAGCGGCTCTCACTCCCTAAGCACTGTAAGCTCCCAGACCGGCCACCGCTGCTCTAAAATTTAGTTATGCCGGGCAGTGCAGGGAGCTCATGAGGGGCTGCAGTACAGAGTGTCACATACCTGGTGTGTATGGAGTCAGGTGGGCAGATGGCGGCAATGCAAACATTGCGGTAGGAGAGCCAGACCGGCCACACACATAGAAGTAAGGGCTGGGGGGACAGGGATGGTGGGCGGGCCCTCTGGAGACCCCTGACCCGTCACTGAAGTGTCGATTGTCCCCCCCCTGATGGCGGCACTGCCTGTGGAACACTGAGTTACGATAGAATCAGAATTTGGCTGTTCCGATCAACCCTAATCCACACATTTTGGAGCAAGGTCGTTGACCTACGCAACATATTGTACTGTAAATCAAACCTTTACCTTGTTCTCCAGAGGTGGGCCTCCTCTCCATTATCCCTGGTTCAGAAGGAGGTACACTGGGGGACAGAAGGAGGCAGAGGGGGACTGAATGAGGCACAGGGGAACAGAAGGAAGGATGGGGAGACAGAAGGTGGCACAAAGGTGGACAAAAGGAGGCACAGGGAATAGAAGGAGGCACAGAGGGGACAGATGGTGGCACGGGGGGACAGAAGGAGACAGAGGGGAATGGAATGATGCACAGTGGGACAGAAGGAGGCACAAAGGAGCACAGAAGGAAGCACGGGGGACAGAGGTGGCACAGGGGGACTGAAGGAGGCACATGGACACAGAAAGAGGCACAAAGGGACAGAGGTGGCAAGGGGGAACAGAAGGAGGCACAAAGGGGACAGAAGGAGGCTTGGGGGAGAGGTGGCACAGAGGGACCAATGGTGGCTGCTTGCAACTTACATTATCCGGACCTTGTGATGTCTGCTCTCTTTGGACCTGCAAAGTTGCTGTTTCTCAGGACACACATAACTTCCTGCTGCTGCACACACACAGCAGAAGTAGGTAATAGAACTTCCGTGGGTGCGGGCTTAGTCCAAGGGTGGGGCTTAGTCCTAGGGAGGGGCTTATTCCATGGGCATGGCGCCCACAGGACCAATGGCACTCCAGGCAATAGTCTGAAATGCCTATGCCTAAAAATGCCCCTAGTACTGAATTCTACTCTTTTTACCAATCACTTTCTGCATACTGCACCATCAAGGCTCCTGTTGTCTCTGTATTTTTTTCCTCTAGGGTGCTCTAGGTTCCTCTAGGGTTAGATCACCCTCCGTACCTGTGTTTTATATATTACCCTTTTGTTTGAATAACATTTTTTTTTTAAATGCTTTAGTTTCCTCACATTTTTTTGCAATCGTTTTGTTCACTGAATTAAAGCTGAAAGTCTGCACTTCAACAGCATTTGAGTTGTTTCATTTAAAATTCTTTTTGGAATTTAACAGAACCAAAATTACAAAGAAGTGTTCTCTGTCCAAATATTTGTGGACCTAGTTGTATACTTACTTAGGGCTTCCCTGCCCACCGTCTTCTCCAGCCACTCCATTCTCTCTAGTGTTCTCCCCGAGCTCTTTTAGCCGGGTGCTTCACCCTGCTAGTTTTGGTGGTCACTTGGCTTTCATCGGCTCACCTCCTCCCATGCTGTAAGCAGAGTTGTGCAGAGAAGCACCGGTCCTGCATTCTATCATCTCGCCCCACCCAGCTACTT
Source organism: Hyperolius riggenbachi (assembly GCF_040937935.1). Lineage (NCBI taxonomy): Eukaryota > Metazoa > Chordata > Amphibia > Anura > Hyperoliidae > Hyperolius > Hyperolius riggenbachi. The sequence continues at coordinate 191,754,009 of NC_090652.1, forward strand.
TTTCATGCCACCAAGCTACTTTTTCATGCCACCCGGCTAGAAAAAAAGGTACTTGTGTATTATCCCGTCTAGCAGAACGGGCTCGGCAGTTAGACAGGCTGGAAAAGTGTGCACTGTGCTTCTTGAGCAGATGATTCACCACAGATCAGCTGCTCCGTTCCATTCAGCTTTCCTCACTGCGCAGTGTTGTAGGCCGCCCCGAAGTCACAGCACTTGTCTGTGTAAGATGTAAGTAGAGGGGCTGTACAGCACACTGTATGCAGTGACCTCCGCTCCATAGACAGCAGCCGCTGATCCCCGCTTAGGTAAGCTCTTCCCTGGTGGGCTGTGATTAGGGGCGAGACCCTTTTATAGACAAGCTGTATGATAGCGGGCAGATTGCTGCAGGGCACAGCGCTGTACATAGCAGGGGGTGTGACGTGGATCACCTTGTGCTGGTGCTCAGCAAGTCCTCTTCCCTGTAATGTGATTAGGCAGAGTTGGTATGCCGCTAGAATCACTTGTAATTCCCCTCCTCCAGGCTGGAAGGCTTCATGCCTCTTTCATTATTGCTCTCTATTGTTCTGCGGTCTGACGGAAAAGCCAACACAGCGCAGTGAGGAAAGCTGTGTGGAAAGGGGCAGCTGATCTGTGGTGAATCAGCTGCTCAAGAAGCACAGTCTGCACACTTTTCCAGCCTGTCTAACTGCCGAGCCCGTTCTGCTAGACGGGATAATACACAAGTACCGAAAAAAAAATTCTGGGGAGAACACTGCTCTCGTTATCCTGGCCAGTAATGATCTTCTGTGCATATGTGTCCTGGGTGCATATTTTAGAGCAGAGAGGAAGTTCTGAGTTCTATCAACTCTAGCACATGATAGAAGGAAAATATTTATTTGTTACAGCTGATACAAATCCTAAAATAAATCTGAACTGTTTCTACTAAGTGATTCATGGAAGCAGACATATTGTTAACATCCCATGCTTTATTGGCTTATCTACATTCTCTGCCATGGCAGTCCTGTGACACGGGAGAGATCAAATTACAACTTGTGATTAGACACAAATTAGGGGGAATTAGACAGACTGAACTAAATACATATAGGGTGCATTTCTCTTTGTTTTTTTAGTGGAGTTATTATGCCGTTGTGTACAGCAGAGAGGACGTTTTTCTCAGTCCAATAACGCTTTACTTCCGAGTTCCGACAGGAACTTCCTTCCTGCAGTTTCTCCGCCTACAAAGCTGGATAAGTACATGCGCAGTCACAGCTTTATTTACTTTATAGCGGAAGCAACGCTTTTGGCTACGACTGCTGTTTAAAGATGGCGAAGATCGCTAAAACGCATGAAGGTAAGCTTACATTGTAAAAATATGGCATGCAGGAACATTATTATACTGCTGTCTAATTTATATCGGCACACTTCACAACAGATTGCTCGCGTGTGGAAAGACCTACGTCGTTTGATCGTTGTTGTGCATTGTAATGGCGTCGAAGTTTTCACGTACATAACCATTTAGGTGGATCTTGGTTCTGAATGCCAGAGATTGATGCGATTTATGTTGAGCTTTGCGCTGCTGCGAATTTGATATGCAGGGAGACGTTTCTGGACCTCGTGCTTTCGTAGTGCTCTGTTGATAGCACACGTAACAGTGTGTTTATGCCGTGCTACTGCTTACATTTGTTTAGGGGACTGTTTTCATTTTTTGGTTCATGAGTGTTTTTTTTCTTTATCCTACGTTGCTGAAGATTCTTTGAGTTTAAAAACAATTCATACTGTATACTACGGTAGTTGTATTCTGCGGTATCTTTGCAGTCTGTTCGTCTCTTTGTAAAATTGGTGACTACTGTAAACTTTGCACTTAAAGGAGTCTTGTAGGGGGAAAAAAAATTTGAACTTACCCCTGGGGCTTTTAACGGTCCCCCACAGACATCCTGTGCCCGCACAGCCAGTCACCGATGCTCCGGCCCCCTTCCAGAGTTTGCAACTTTAAAGTCGGAAAAAGCACTGTGCTGCGTCCTTGCTCCCACTGATGTCACTGGTAGTGTAGTGCGCAGGCCCAGTATGGTTTGTGCCTGCGCAGTACTCTCCTGGTGACGCCAGCCGGAGTGAGGACATTGCCACGAAGGCGCAGTGGTTTCCGACTTAAAGTCGCACATTCTGGAAGTGAATCGGAGGCGCTGCGTAATATGTTGGTGCTATATAAATATAATAATATAGCTGTGCGGGCAAAGGATGTTTGTGGGGGACGGTTAGAAGCGCCAGGTAAGTTCAACTCTTTCCAGTGTTGCCAACTCATCCCTTTAATTACTGACACATCTAAGTTATACAGGTTCTGGAGCTATTTGCACATAATCAGTGCCTTAACTGCATCTACCTAGCCACAAAACCTGTATAATTCATATGTGTCAGTAATTAAAGGGATGAGTTGGCAACACTGACTCTTTCCCCCTACCACCCTACAGTAGTCCTTTGTTTCTGTGTGAAAGACAGCTTGTTGCTGCTTTCTGCCATTAGTTTAAAGTGAACCTAAAGTCAAATGAAAAAGACGAGATTTACTCACCTGGGGCTTCCCTCAGCCCCCTGCAGCCGATCGGTGCCCTCGCAGCCCCGCTCAGATGCTCCTGCACCCGCCGGCGAACACTTCCGGTTTGGCCGTCACCGGCCGACAGGCATGGGAACGCGAGTGATTCTTCGCGTTCTCAGCCTGTATATCGCCCCCCTATGCTGCTATTGCGACCTCCTGGCCGCAATAGAAGCATAGGGGGTGATATACAGGCTGGAAACGCGAAGAATCACTCGCGTTCCCATGCCTGTCGGCCGGTGACAGCCAAACCGGAAGTGTTCGCCGGCGGGTGCAGGAGTATCTGAGCAGGGCTGCGAGGGCACGGATCAACTGCAGGGGGCTGAGGGAAGCCCCAGGTGAGTAAATCTCGTTTTTTTCATTTGACTTTAGGTTCACTTTAAAGCGGACCCAAACCAAACATTTTTTTCATTCAAAATATTTAGTTGCACCACTCTGACACATACAAAGATAAACACTCCTTCAAGCCTATGAGCATTTCAGTGCATGCTTTTCACCCTCCTCTTTGCATAACTAGGGTTATACAGGTGGCAGCCATTAGCAATTCCTCCTTTGCCGGACACCACCTACTCCACCAGTTTGCCGGATTCTGTCCCGGCAATATGAAAGCAAGGGAGGAGTTCCTCCAATACATGTAAAATATTTTATATTTGTCATCATGCAGCTGAAAAAAGGCTGCTATTTATTATTATTTAGAAAATAGATTTTATTTCTGAAATCTTGTATTTTTAATTTGGGTCCACTTTAATATTGCTGCCTTGCCTCTGTATTGAATGAGTATTGCAAATCTTTATTGAAATCAGTGTGTAAATATATACACATTCTAAAGCCTGTACAAAACTTCAGTGGGCAATCAATTTGAAGGTATCTAAGCAACATGTAAAAAATAAATATAGCCAAACTGACCTCCTAATGCTGCATACACACTTGAGATAAGTCTCTGGAAAAGGCAAGATCACTTACCCCATTCCATGTAGTATGAGAGCCATACTCTACACAGTCTATTCTATGGAGCTGCACTCCCCATCAGATAAAATCTTTGCAAGATGCTGCGCACAAAGATGCCCGTACACATTCAAAAGATCATTATCTGCAAAAGATCTCTTCCTGCAATAGATCCATTCCTTCAAAATGCATTCATAGTCTATGAGATCTGCAGATCATCATACACACCTTGTTTAGCAGGCAATCATCTGCAGATCAGATCCACCAGGATGGATTTTCAGATCTGCAGATGATTGCCAGATATGCAGATGAAGTCTGTTAAACAAGGTGTGTATGAGGATCTGCAGATCTCATAGACTGTGAATGCATTTTGAAGGAATGGATCTATTGCAGGAAGAGATCTTTTGTAGATAATGATCTTTTGAATGTGTACGGGCATCTTTGTGTGCAGCATCTTGCAGAGATTTTTATCTGATGTGGAGTTCAGCTCCATAGAATAGACTGTGTAGAGTATGGCTCTCATACTACATGGAATGGGGTAAAATTGGTCTGTGATCTTGCCTTTTCCAGAGACTTTTATCTCAAGTGTGTATGCAGCATAAGGCATGTTCGTAAACTGTCCTTGCTGCGAGAAGGAATCAAGCATTTATTTACTGGGGGGAAATGGGTACAGCTGCAGAGCCCCTTTTAAAAAACCAACCCCCCCCCTTATTGTATTACTTAGAGTTGCTTAATGTGGCCTCGCCGGACCAACCCCACTTTGTTTAAAGTGTACCTGAGATGGGGGGGGGGGGACATAAATACCTGGGACTTCCTCTAGCCCCCTCCAGACTGAGTTCTCCTTTGCCGTGTGGATCCTCTGCGATTAGCACTGGATAGTCCTAAAGCACAGTATTGGTCAGTTGGCACAGTAGTACTGTGAAGGTGCAGAACGATTTGGCGATGGGAACATCCATGTTTGCCCCAGACCAGTGGACTTTCTGGGAGAGTTGAGGTGGATCCATGTGGTGCAGGAGGATGGCGAGGGAGCGATCAGCCTGGAGGGGGCTGGAATATAAAAATCTATCTCTATATATTTATTCTCACTGGAGTGATGTGATTTTGTGAAAGTCCCGCATAAGGGGCCCATACACTGGTTGATTTCAGCCATCGATAGATTCTATAGAATCGATTGATCGATCAGAAATCAATTCTATCAAATCAATTGATGTGTGGCCAATTTCAATCATTTTGATCTATCTGACAGGATGGAAAATCTAGGTTGATCTGCTGGCAGCAGATCCATGGCCCATAGTTGCATTGGATCTAATGGTCCAATAATGCATTTAGATAGATTTCCAATAGATTTCATTCTGAAATCTATTGAAAATCTGTTTCTAGTGTGTGGCACACATCAGATTCCTGTCAGATTTGACTTGACAGGCATCACAGAAATTCTGCTGCAAATCTGTGTATGGCCGCCTATAGCATTGCATTAGCAAGAGCTTTTAAAATCTATAGAGAAAAAAGAAGTTATGTGGCTAGTACATGCATCTGGTAATGTGTCTCCTTTTCTGGCTCAGGGACCGCTTTCCGACCAAATTTTTCTCCGGGGGGAGGTGGAGGATGGGGGTGTGTGATAGTGGACAGAGTCGTGCGCAGCGGGTTACGGGGGGGTCTGGGGTGCAGTGGCATAGCTAGCATAGTTGCCCTAGTATAGGGAGTTTAGTTACCCCAGTATGGGTAGTATAGTGCCCCAGTTTAGCTAGTATGGTGCCCATTATGGGTAGGTAGTGCCCCAGTATAGCTAGTATAGTGCCCATCGGCTTCCTGTAGCGGCGATGTGTATCGCCGTTACCAGGGGAACTGCTTCTGCCTCATCACAGCAGTCGCGGGGCGCACTGCTGTGAATCAAAATAACACATGCATGAGAGGGGAATATAAGAGAGGAAGCGGCTGCCAGCTAAGGTAACAATGGGGGTGGGCAAGAGGACAGACTCACGGCTCAGCTGCAAACGCCCCACGGACCGGCAGTGGGCTGCGGACCGGGGGATACAGCATTAATTTTTTTTTTTTTTTTTTTTCCCTTGATAGTTGTCCTTCAAAGAGGAACTCCAGTGAACATTTTAGTGTTGGCAGGCAAGGTAGCTGTTGCATGGTTTTTGGCAATTGGAAACAGCGGGCCCTTTTCCACTAGAGCGATTGTTAAATCGTAAATTGCTAGTAATTTTTAAATTGCTAGGGTTGTTACTTTATCATAGAAATCACAAGAAGTATTTTCCACTACAGTGATTCGATTTGGCAATCGCTTTCTGGAGCGGTTTTTTGTGTTTGTTTTTTTTTTGTTTACAATGATAATGCAATGCTAATGAAAATCGCAATCTCATAACAGAATTAATGAAAAATCGCAATCACTGCCGTTTGTGATTGCCATTGCTAGCGGAAAAGGGCCCTAACAGCTATTTTCCACAATGCAACAAGGTTCACAGGCCAGGGCTGTGGAGTCGGGGCAATTTTGGGTACCCGGAGTCGTTGATTTCATAAACTGAGGAGTCGGGAGTCTGAGTCGGCTGATTTTTGTACAAAATACACATCCCTGTTAAGTATTAGACTAAGGAGTCGGAGTCGTGATTTCATAAACTGAGGAGGAGGAGTTGGAGTCGGAAGATTTTTGTACCGACTCCAGACTGGAAACTGACAGAAAAAAAGTACAAACTTTTCTTGTGTGGGGGGGGGGGGGGGGGGGGTTTCTTGTGGGGAGAGGGGGGGTTTCACCACAATATCAGCCATACAGCACCCCCTGATGGTCTGTTTGTGAAAAGGAATAGATTTCTCATGTAAAAGGGGGTATCAGCTACTGATAGGGATAAAGTTCAATTTTTGGTCGGAGTTTCTTTTTAAAGCCATATATGCCGCCCTAGCAGATAAAACACTATGCAATTAGAATTCAAATGAATATAGACTCCTATAACGGCTAGCTGAATTTTTAATAGGTTTCAGCAGAAATCTATGAAGCTTAAAGGGAAGGTCCAGGCAGATTAAAAAACAAAATGCACTTACCTGGAGCTTCCTCCAGCCCCTGGCAGCCATCCTGTGCCCTCGCCGCAGCCCCTGTGGCTCCCGGTGTCCTTCGTTGCAGGATTGTACCGCACAGACCTGATGACGTCAGCCAAACCACGTGAAACGCACAAGAAGCCGACCTGGCGAGGTCGGCTTCTACAGCGGAGAACACTGGGAGCTGTGGCAAGGGCACATGACGGCTGCCAGGGGCTGGAGGAAAACCCAGGTAATTGGGTTTTGTTTTAATATGCCTGGATGTATCCTTTAACCTTTTCCGGACCGCCTGCATTAGATTCTACACCGCACTTTTGGCTGTTTAGCTCCCGACGCGATCGTGCGCACCCGGAGGTGGAGATTAAGCTGTCACATGACAGCTGACATCTCCCCTCAGTGATCAGCAGCCATCGCGTATGGCTGCTGATCACGTGATCACTACGATCGCCGGCGGATCGTACTTATCACTTTGGGGGGGAAGAGGATCCACTCACCTCCCTGCCATTCCAGCGATGATCGCCCCCCCCCCCCCTCTTCTCTGGCCGGCATTTCTGCTCCTAATGCTGCTCAGTTCCGGGTCCCGGCTTGATGATGTCATCTAGCCGTGACCCGGAAATGAGCAGCATTAGGAGAAGAGATGGCCGCCGGAGAAGAGGGGGGCTACTGTGGCTCATCGCTGGAGCCTGGAAGGTGAGTGGCTGCTGGCAAATGGGGGGGAAACCTGCCACCATGGGGGTGCACTGCCCAGCCAGCAAAAGAGAGGATCTGCCGCCACACACACACACACACACACACACACACACACACACACACACACACACACACACACACACACACACACACACACGTGCACCCCCCCCTGCAAAACGCCTAGTCCCTAAGGGGGCTATACTGCTTGATGCAGGGCAAAGTAATGGACCAGTGATTCCCCACCACTCCTGTCCTGCCCCATGTCACAGTTTTTCTGTCCGATCAGACTTTCCATCAATAAACAGCACAAAATAGGTTGAAAGTCAATCAATTGGCTATGTACGAGCAATAGATTACTGGCGGATTCGAAGTGATCAAACCCAGTGTATGATCTGCTTTAGATATTTTTCCAACCTGGGTGGTAAAATGCCAATTAGTTCTGCAATGATGGGAAACAATTGAGAACATCACAAACATAACTCTTTTGAGTATATTTTGAGTATATTGTCCAGTTGATGTGACTATCATGGAAGAAAAGTTCAATAGCTCTCCCTTCCATGCGCATCCCCCTACTACCATGTGTATCTTGCGCCTTAAAGGGTCCTGTGGTATAGCAGCACCTCTTTTGTTTTCATTTACACCACCCTTTCACAAATTCACCCCTCTTCCACGTTGTGTTCCCCATTTGCAGCCTTCTCTTCCACATTCAGCTACCACTCTTCCATGCATGGCCAGCTGTGGAGTCGATACCAAAACCACTGACTCCAGGTACCAGGGCTGTGGAGTCAGGACAAAAATCTTCCAACTCAGACTCCTCAGTTTATGAAACACGACTCCGGGTACCCAAAATGGCTCCGACTCCTTAGCCTAATACTTAACAGGGCTGTGGATTTTGTACAAAAATCATCCGACTCCTCAGTTTATGAAATCAATGACTCCGACTCCGGGTGCCCAAAATTACTCCTCGACTCTGACTCCGACTCCACAGCCCTGCCAGTTACCCAAAATTGCTTTGACTTCGACTCCTTAGTCTAATTTTTACAAAGGCTATGGGTTTGGTTCAAAAATCATCCGATTCCGGCTCCTCAGTTTATTGAAACCTCTGACTCCACAGCCCTGCCTTAAAGGACCACTATTGCAAAAATTGTAAAATTTAATATACATGCAAAACATACCAATAAGTACATTCCCCCCCCCCCCCCCCCCCCCCCCCAGATTAAAATGAGCCATACATTACTTTACTGTTCTCTTATCTTGCTGTCACTTTCAGTAGGTAGTAGAAATCTGACAGAACTAACAGGTTTTGGACTAGCCCATCTCCTAATGGGAGAGTTCTCAGGGTTTTCTTTATTTTCAAAAGCACTTAGGTGGGATCCACACTATAAGCGCTTTTCTGAGCGCTTTGTGATTAGCGCTTTCTGAACGCTTTTTTAAAATTTCTCCCATTCATTTTCATTAAAATCGCAGTAAAAATTGCTGCAATTTGTTGCTCGCACGATTGCTGTGAAATATTTTTTTTTTTATTTCTTTACAGCAATTTTAATGAAAGTGGGAGAAATTTTTAAAAAGCGCTAATCAATCACAAAGTGCTCAGAAAAGTGCTTATAGTTTGGATCAGGCCTTAATGAATGGCAGTTGCTCCATCCAACTTCTAAAAAAAGCGTGCAGCAAGTAGGAAGGCTGGCCAGCATCTTTATATAAATTCTTTTCAAGGGGTGTCTTAATATATAAAAATAAAAGTAAAGGCCATGCTTGAGAATCCCACATGAAGAGCTGGGACTAGACCAAAACCTGTCAGTTCAGATTTCCACTATCTATTGTGATGCTGGATACAAGTGGAATCGCGCCCTAAGAGTGATTAAGATGTGGAATGCATTGCCACAGGAAGTAGTTATGGCAAATTCTATACCTGCATTTAAAGGGGAGCTTAGATGCTTTCCTTGCGTTGAAAGATATCCATGGCTATAATTACTAGGAATGCCCAATGACGTTCCAGGGATTTTATCTGATTGCCATCTGGAGGCGGGAAGGAATTTTTTCCCTTTTGGGGCTAATTGGACCATGCCTTGTAAGGGTTTTTCACCTTCCTCTGGATCAACAGGGGTATGTGAGGGAGCAGGCTGGTGTTGTACTTTGATTTCTGGTTGAACTCAATGGACTTTTTTAATTTTTTTTATTTAACCCAGGTAACTATGTAATTATAGGAAGCGTTTGCTGTAATAGCCAACTTTACTGTTGGCTTTTCTATTCATTATTGAAAAGGGTATGGATAATTTTGGACTGGACACTTTTTGCTCAAATGTTAATAAAAGCTGAGAAATGTGTGGATTAGAGATCTTGGCTGAGAGTGACGCAGTGAACCTTTTTAAAAAGCAAAGACAATCGTTCATCAAGTACAGCAACTGTAAGTGCTTGTGCTGCCTGGCCTTCCAGCTGCAAACTGGGCTCCATTATGGCCTTTTCTTACAGTGCCAAGAAGTACACAGTTAGTGGATGCACATAGAGGCAGGCTGTTAATATAAATGACTGCCTTCAGTATAGTAAAATTATATAGGATGTGTCAGAAAAAGATGTGTTGGGACACCTACAGGTCCTGTGTCAGGGAAGACTGTTACAGTTGCAGAGTAAACAGGCTTAAAGGACCACTGTCGTGAAAGTAGGCAGTTAACATCTGAGAGAACCGACAGGTTTTGGTCCAGTCCATCTCCTCATGGTGGATTCTCTGGGTTTTCATTGTTTAAAGCATTTCCTGAACAGCAGTTGCAAAGTCTAACTGACAAAATAGTGTGCCAGTGCAGGGCTGTGGAGTCGGTACAAAAATACAACTCCGACTCCTCAGGTTAGGCTTACTCCGACTTTTATCCTCCGATGATTCTAATTTTGCATATTACAATTTTGTTGATTGAAAGTATGTAACATGAAATGCATCTCTTAACTGCCAACACTTAGGAATTTTAAAGTACAACTGAAGTGAGAGGAGTATAAAGGCTTCCATATTTATTCCCTCCTAAACAATACCAGTTACTTGGCTAGCCGTCAGATCTTTTACTGGCTCCCTCTCCCTGGCCGTGCTCGTTTAACCTCCACGCTGAACTTATGCACTACAGTCTCTATAATGGAGTTGTTGTGAGCGTGTCCACTACTGCTGGAGGATATCTCTATATGAATGGTTTTGGGACGTATGCGATCCTTTGATGCATTCAACTGAGCTGACAAGACACCAGAATCTGGTACTGTATGCGACTGCCTTATTGGCTACCTTCTGCATCTATCTACCTCTTTGAATGGGACTTTGCTTATAATGCATGCAGTGTCTGTCGCTCCCTGTTCATCAGTGGTGGACTCTCAGCTCATGCCCATCCACTAACGCCTTGATTTGAAGAACCCTCTACTCTGCTGTGCTTGTGGGCTTTTGAGCTGGCTGCCCACTGTTTGCTTCTTTCTGGAATTTGCTTCATATGCATTAATTGCCTGCTTAAAGCATTGGAACTTTTCTATCTGCTAAATATACCTGGCATGGATACTTTGATTATGCAGGAACTTCTCTTGCTCTATAGAGACTTTGTAATCTCTTGTGGAATTCACGTTTGCAGCAATACTAAGTTATTTGTCACTTTCCTAGTCTGGGGGTATTTCTGTAGCACGTTTCATGGTCGAGTATCAGTGAGTGAGTGCAGGTGTGAGTGTATCGGTGGTGTGGTTGTTTGCTTTTGGTCCATTTTATACGTTTGTGTGTTTTTTATCTTTTTGATAACCAATAAAAAGTTTTGATATTTCATTTAATTACATATTCTGTCTTTTGTTGCTTGGTGTATATGCCTTTCTTTGAGGTCTCCTATATGGTTTTTCTCTGATACTTTTAGTCATAGACTAAAACTAGTCCTTGATAAGAGTACTTGTAGAAGACAGGAACAAAGAACATCAGGCCTTAGGCAATGTGACTGTGGGTACATGTAAAGGTGCCCATACACTCGTCAGATTGGCAGCAGATAGATAAGAAATGCATCTGATGATCTATCTGATGCGTTTTTAGAACATTTTTTTACCAGGATAGAATTCCAATAGATTTCAGTTTGAAATCTATTGAAATTCAATCTGATGGCATTTTTTTGCCATCAGATTTCCATTAAGGCCAATGCAAACTGATTAGCAATCTCATCAGATCGACCTAAATTTTCCACCCTGCCAGTTCGATGGAAATCCATCGATTGGCCAACCGATTTGCAAACGATCGATCGGCCAGAAAATTGGGTAAGTGTATGGGCCCCTTAACCACCCTGGCGTTCAATTTCCCCAGGATTTCTGTGCAAAAAGTGGTTCAATTTCAAATAATTTTCAATTTTTTTTTTTTTGTGTGTAATCGTGTTTTTTTTTTTTTTTTTTTTTTTTTTTTTTATATATATATATATATGGAAATCAATATAGGTTATTGTATTGAATTCCATAAAAAAAATGTTTGCATTGAGATGTTGTGTGACCCTGGTGTCATCAATGCCGATCGGCGTGGGACATGTCATTGCCGAGGGAGAAGAAAAATCTGCCAAGGGACATGGAAGAAGGCACTAGGGAAGCTATCAGAGGTTTGCGACGAGGGATCAGCACGCCAATGGTGAGTATAAAACCCAGATGTATAGGCAGGTATACAGGGAGCCAGATGTATAGTGAGCCAGATGTATAGGGAGCCAGGTTTGTGGGTGGGGGATCCCCATTCTGTGTGCGGATGGCCTTGCCAGGTGGGGGCTCCTCATTCTAAGGGGGGGGGGGGGAATTCCCCTTTGAATGCGTGCGGATGTCTGGGTGGGGGATCCCCCTTCTAAGCGGGGGGGGGGGGGTATCCCCCTTCTATGCAGGCGGATGTCCAGGTGGGGGATCCTCCTTCTAAGCAGGGGAATACCCCTTCTATGTGGGCGGATGTCCAGGTGGGGGATCCCCTACTTTGGGGGGATCCCCCTTCTATGCGGCATGCTGTGGGTGTCCTCTCCCTCCCATACGATTCCCCCCCCGTCTGAAGCACCTTGAGGTGGGATCTATTCACCTGAAGGCTCTCTCCTGCGGCGGTTGGCTCACTTCCTCCTCCATTGCCGAAGTCCCGGTCTGTGTAGTTACAGTACGAGGCTTGGTGACGTCACACAAATCGCTACCCACAGCGTGCAGACAGGCATCCAGCCATCCTGGGGAATCCCTCTGATGAGGGAAAAGTGGAGCTGGCGGCGCAGAGAAACATGAAATCTCCCTGGCAGTATTGACGAGCCTAGCTCGTCATTACCACTTTCAGCAGGTTTCTGCTGGACAAGCCAGGCTCGTCATTAACGCCAGGGTGGTTAAGAGTGATGTGCAGGAGAATGAGGTTATTCTTCCTCTATTACACATTCTTCATGTACAATCTGAACTAGGTTTATGGGTGATAGACAACACCTCTGTGTTCAATGTGCACAACATTCTCAGTGGATTCCCTGCAGCTCTGTGGGGAATGCATGTAGAGTCTAGTACTACTGTGTAACAAAGTAAACCTTAGTAAAGTTTTATACATATATGGGGCTTCATCCAGCCCCCTTCATGCTTATCAGTCCCTCGCTGCCCTCCACCACCTGGATCTTCTGCTATGGGTCCAGGTACCTGAGCCAGTCGGGTGTAGTGCGCATGCACACACTCCACCGCTGGGAGAGTACTACACCTGCGCAGCACTGTTGCACAGGTGCAGAATGTTCCTGGCTGTGGGAGCGGCACACGGCCGGACTGCGCTGACTGCCTGAAATACTGGGACTCATAGCAGAAGATCCAGGAGGAGGACAGCGACTGGATTAGCCTGAAGGGTGCTGGAGGAAGCCCCAGGTATGTATAAAAAAAAAGTCATCTGTCTTAGGTACCCTTTAATTCTTAGTCACCAAACCAAGTTTTAACATATCAAATTATTTAATTTCATGAGCAAAGGGAGTGCATACATTTACATAAACCAGCATCAACGCAGAATTATTTCCGTCTCATTGACCAGCTCTATTAGTGACACAGCTACACATCATGCTTTATTCTTACAGCATAGATGTTATCTTATATGTATATATAGTACAGACCAAAAGTTTGGACACACCTTTTCATTCAAAGGGTTTTCTTTATTTTCATGACTATGAACATTGTAGATTCACACTTAAGGCATCCAAACTATGAATTAACACATGTGGAAGTATAGTACATAACCAAAAAGTGTGAAACAACTGAAAAATGTCATTCTAGGTTCTTCAAAGTAGCCACCTTTTGCTTTGAGTACTGCTTTGCAGTTTGCACACTCTTGGCATTCTCTTGATGAGCTTCAGGAGGTAGTCACCTGAAATGGTCTTCCAACAGTGTTGAAGGAGTTCCCAGAGATGCTTGGCACTTGTTGGCCCTTTTGCCTTCACTCTGTGGTCCAGCTCACCCCAAACCATCTCGATTGGGTTCAGGTCTGGTGACTGTGGAGGCCAGGTCATCTGACGCAGCACCCCATCACTCTCCTTCCTGGTCAAATAGCCCTTACACAGCCTGGAGGTGTGTTTGGGTTCATTGTCCTGTTGAAAGATAAATGATAGTCCAACTAAACGCAAACCGGATGGAAAAGCATGCCGCTGCAAGCACCATGCTGGTTCAGTATGCCTTCAATTTTGAATAAATCCCCAACCGTGTCACCAGCAAAGCACTCCCACACCATCACACCTCCTCCATGCTTCACGGTGGGAACCAGGCATGTAGAGTTCATCCTTTCACCTTTTCTGCGTCGCACAAAGACACGACGGTTGAGGAGTCCAAATTTGAGATCTTTGGTTCCAGACCAAAGCACAATTTCCACTAGTCTAATGTCCATTCCTTGTGTTCTTAAGCCCAAACAAGTCTCTTCTGCTTGCCTGTCCTTAGCAGTGGTTTCCTAGCCTGATTCACAGTTTACTCTCAGAACAGTATCATTTCAATGGTAGGTTTATTTTAACAGTGGCAGATAGCACATCAAAAGGAAAATCGAAAAAATAACCTTAAATAAAAGATAGCAACTGATTTGCATTTCATTGAGTGAAATAAGTTTTTGAACCCTCTAACAATAAAAGACTTAATACTTAGTGGAAAAACCCTTGTTTGCAAGCACAGAGGTCAAACGTTTCTTGTAATTGATGACCAAGTTTGCACACCTTTTAGGAGGAATGTTGGTCCACTCCTCTTTGCAGATCATCTTTAAATCCCTAAGGTTTCGAGGCTGTCTCTGTGCAACTCTGAGCTTGAGCTCCCTCCATAGGTTTTCTATTGGATTAAGGTCCGGAGACTGACTAGGCCACTCCATGACCTTAATTCCGGAGACTGACTAGGCCACTCCATGACCTTAATGTGCTTCTTCTTGAGCCACTCCTTTGTTGCCTTTGCTGTGTGTTTTGGGTCATTGTCGTGCTGGAACACCCATCCATGACCCATTTTCATTTACCTGGCAGAGGGAAGGAGGTTGTCGTTCAGGATTTCACGATACATGGCTCCGTCCATTTTCCCGTTAATGCGATTAAGTTGTCCTGTGCCCTTAGCAGAAAAACACCCCCAAAGCAAAATGTTTCCACCCCCATGCTTGACGGTGGGGACGGTGTTTTGGGGGTCGTAGGCAGCATTTTTCTTCCTCCAAACACAGCGAGTTGAGTTAATGCCAAAGAGCTCTATTTTGGTCTCATCAGACCACAGCACCTTCTCCCAGTCACTCACAGAATCATTCAGGTGTTCATTGGCAAACTTCAGACGGGCCTGCACATGTGCCTTCTTGAGCAGGGGGACCTTGCGAGCCCTGCAGGATTTTAATCCATTGCGGTGTAATGTGTTTCCAATGGTTTTCTTGGTGACTGTGGTCCCTGCTAATTTGAGGTCATTCACTAACTCCTCCCGTGTAGTTCTAGGATGCTTTTTCACCTTTCTCAGAACCATTGACGCCCCACGAGGTGAGATCTTACGTGGAGCCCCAGAGCGAGGTCGATTGATGGTCATTTTGTGCTCCTTCCATTTTCGAACAATTGCACCAACAGTTGTCACCTTTTCTCCCAGCTTCTTGCTAATGGTTTTGTAGCCCATTCCAGACTTGTGCAGGTCTACAATTTTGTCTCTGACATCCTTGGACAGCTCTTTGGTCTTTCCCATGTTGGAGAGTTTGGAGTCTGCTTGATTGATTCTGTGGACAGGTGTCTTTTATACAGGTGACTAGTTAAGACAGGTGTCCTTAATGAGGGTGACTAATTGAGTAGAAGTGTCTAACCACTCTGTGGGAGCCAGAACTCTTAATGGTTGGTAGGGGTTCAAAAACTTATTTCACTCAATGAAATGCAAATCAGTTGCTATCTTTTTATATAAGGTTATTTTTTCAATTTTCCTTTTGATGTGCTATCTGCCACTGTTAAAATAAACCTACCATTGAAATGATACTGTTCTGAGACTTCATTTCTTTGTCATTGGACAAACTTACAAAATCAGTGAGGGGTCAAATATTTCCTCCACTGTATGTATGTGTCTGCTGCTAGAAGCTAGATGTGTATGTGTATCAGACCAAAAGTTTGGACACACCTTCTCATTCAGAGTTCTTTATTTTCAGGACTATGAACATTGTAGATTCACAATGAAGGCATCCAAACTATGAATTAACACATGTGGAAGTATAGTACATAACCAAAAAGTGTGAAACAACTGAAAATATGTCACATTCTAGGTTCTTTAAAGTAGCCACCATTTGCTTTGATTACTGCTTTGCGCACTCTGGGCATTCTCTTGATGAGCTTCAAGAGGTAGTCGCCTGAAATGGTTTTCACTTCACAGGTGTGCCCTGTCAGGTTTAATAAGTGGGATTTCTTGCCTTATAAATGGGGTTGGGACCATCAGTTGCGTTGGGGAGAAGTCAGGTGAATACACAGCTGATAGTCCTACTGAATAGACTGGTAGAATTTGTATTATGGCAAGAAAAAAGCATCTAAGTAAAGAAAAATTAGTGGCCATCATTACTTTAAAGTGGAATATAACCCTGCATTTCAACTTTGCTCTGAAACATTATTTACAGCATATTATATGCAACCAGCATTTTTTGTTTGTTTTACTAGACAAGCATTCGAAGGGTTACACACAAAGCTTGAAAGTTCCGTGCAGAGAAATGTTGTCGCAGCCGAACTTTCCGATGATACATTTAAGTAAACACAAGATAACAAGTGAGGAATGTGACACATTCTCTGACTGTGCAGGAGCTGCTGGAGACCCACTGAGGCCTAGTGCACACCAGAGCGTTTCGGCTGCGGTTTGCGATCCGCTTGCGGGTACGGATCCGCTTGGGTAATGTATTTCAATGGGCTGGTGCACACCAGAGCGGGAGGCATTTTGCAGAAACGCATACTCCTGGGCTGCTGCAGATTTTGGATTGCGGAGGCGTTTCTGCCTCAATGTTAAGTATAGGAAAACCGCAAACCGCTCTGAAAAACGGCACTTTAGAGCGGTTTGCCAGGCGGTTTTTGTTACAGTAGCTGTTCAGTAACAGCTTTACTGTAACAATACATGAAATCTACTACACCAAAACGCTAGGTGAAACGCTGCAGAAAAATAAGAAAAAGTGTTTCAAAATCTGCTAGCATTTTGCGGATCTGCTAGCGGTTTTTGGTGTGCACCAGGCCTAAAAGCTTCTCTCCCCTGCAAAACAGCAACAAATAAAACCAGTTATTAATAAAATGCAATCAGCTCACAAAGCAAAAAACTGTACTTTTAGAAACCAATAGCTTCTAAATGAATAATACTTATGCACAAATGCAAATATGATAACCGTATGACATAAAAAGTAGGTAAACATGGTTTTTATTGCATATTATGTCAGGGTTTTAAATAGCTTTAAGAAATGAAGGTCAGCCAGTCCGATAAATTGGGAAAACTTTGAAAGTGTCCCCAAGTGCAGTCTCAAAAACCATCAAACGCTACAGAGAAACTGGCTCACATGCGGGGACCGTCCCAGGAAAGGAAGACCCAGAGTCACCTCTGCTGCGGAGGAAAAATTCATCTGAGTCACCAGCCTCAAATCGCAGGTTAACAGCAGCTCAGATTAGAGACCAGGTCAATGCCACACAGTTCTAGCAGCAGACACATCTCTAGAACTGTTAGGGCTCATTTCCACTATCGCGAATTCGCATGCGTTTTTCGCATGCAAATTCGCATAGCAATACAAGTGAATGGGACTGTTTCAGGATTCCTTTGCGTTTTTCTGTGCAGAAAAAAATTCGCATGGCAGAGCCATCAGAATTCGCATACCGCTATGCCAATCGCATACAATGTATTTAATAGGAAATTCGCATGAGGTTTGGGTATGCAAATTTTCATGCAAATTTTTATGCGAATTCGCATAGAAACAATGGAAAAGCACACCAGCACTGCCATGGTTAAATTCGCATGCATCGTCATCCATGCGAATTCACGTGCAATTTCACATGAAAATTCGCATGGACCCGCATGCGAATTTCGCATCCGCATGCGAATTTTTACAGCGGCGATTCGCACCGCACAAGTGGAAATGCAGCCTTAAAGAGAACCCGAGGTGTGTTTAAAGAATGTTATCTGCATACAGAGGCTGGATCTGCCTATACAGCCCAGCCTCTGTTGCTATCCCAAACCCCACTAAGGTCCCCCTGCACTCTGCAATCCCTCATAAATCACAGCCGTGCTGTGAGGCTGTGTTTACATCTGTAGTGTCAGTCTCAGCTGCTCTCCCCGCCTCCTGCATAGCTCCGGTCCCTGCCCCCGTCCCTTCCCTCCAATCAGCAGGGAGGGAAGGGATGCAGGCGGGGACTGGAGTTCTGCAGGAGGCGGGGAGAGCAGCAGACTGACACTATAGAGATAAACACAGCCAGCTCTAACAAGCTGTTTGTCAGCAGCGTGGCTGTGATTAATGAGAGTTTGCAGAGTGCAGGGGGACCTTAGGGGGGTTTGGGATAGCAACAGAGGCTGGGCTGTATAGGTAGATCCAGCCTCTGTATGCAGATAATATTCTTCAAACCCACCTCGGGTTCTCTTTAAGAGGAGACTGTGTGAATCAGGCCTTCATGGTAGAATATCTGCTAGGAAACCACGAAGGACAGGCAACAAGCAAAAGAGACTTGTTTGGGCTAAAGAACCCAAGGAATGGACATTAGACCAGTGGAAATCTGTGCTTTGATCTGATGAGTCCAAATTTGAAATTTTTGGTTCCAACCACCATGTCTTTGCACGACGCAGAAAAGGTGAACGGGTGGTTTGTACATGCCTTTCAATAGTTTTCATTGAGATGTTTGTAAACACTTGTGAACAACACTTCTATGGGTTGTAAAACCATTAACAATTTATCAAAGTTGCGATACGATAAGGAGTTATACAGTTGAGTTGAGAAACGGGGCCATTAAAGAGAATCTGTATTGTTAAAATCGCACAAAAGTAAACATACCAGTGCGTTAGGGGACATCTCCTATTACCCTCTGTCACAATTTCGCTGCTCCCCGCCGCATTAAAAGTGGTTAAAAACAGTTTTAAAAGTTTGTTTATAAACAAACAAAATGGCCACCAAAACAGGAATTAGGTTGATGTACAGTATGTCCACACATAGAAAATACATCCATACACAAGCAGGCTGTATACAGCATTCCTTTTGAATCTCAAGAGATCATTTGTGTGTTTCTTTCCCCCTGCAGCTATCTTCCACTGAAGTGTCAGGCTATTTCTTCCTGCAGAGTGCAGACAGCTCTGCCCATATGTAATTCATCAGTATGTGAAAGCCCAGCCAGCTCAGAGGAGGATTTATCCAGCTTGTAAAAGATAATAGAACAGAGAGAAGCTGCACTAATCTAAATATCACACAGGCAGTGTGCAGAGAGGGGCCTGGATGGGGGAGTTCATAGCAGAACTACAACACTGAAGAACTTGGCAGCCTTCCAGACACAGGCCTGACAAGTCTGACAAGAGAGAGATAAGTTGATTTATTACAGAGATGGTGATAGTAGAACGTGCTGCAGTAAGCCAGAACACATTAGAATAGCTTTTGGAACTTGTAGGATGATAAAAAACAGGATGCAATTTTTGTTACGGAGTCTCTTTAAGGCCAAACAGAATGAACAGTTTGTAGATGTACTACAATTTAAGTGATAACTAGACTAGCTGGTCAAAACCAAAACAAGGAACTAATAAGTTTTCAGTTTTCATGTAAAGGGGGACAGAGTACCTGCAAACATATTTACGTCCAGGAACTCGTATCCCTGTCTGGGCCTGTCGAATCAGAGGGGAATAAGGTGAGGGGGAGTTTAGTTTAGTCAGTGTTTACGATGTATAGGGATAGATGACGTTAGCATTAGAACCGAGGAAAATGTATTATTAAATGAAGAGTTGCAAGATTGTCTTTGTCAAAGTTGTGCTTAGAGGGAGGGTTGGTGTTTCTAAGGAGATTTTCCATCGTGAGGTTGTAATTAGTTAATTGAGTTAGTTGGGATAGGGTAGGAGTATCCACGGAGTTCCAATTTGAGAGTATTATCCTCTTTCCCTGAAAATAAGCCCTAGTTGCAATCAGGGCTGTGGAGTCGGTCCAAAAATCCTCCGACTCCTCAGTTTAGCATTCCACCGACTCCGACTCCTCAACTCCGACTCCTCTAATTTGCATATTACAATTTTGTTGATTAAAAGTATGTAACATGAAATTCGTCTCTTAACTGCCAACGCTTAGGAATTTTACAAGACAACTGAAGTGAGAAGGATATGTAGACTACTATATTTATTCCCTTTAGACTAAAACTAGTCCTTGGTAAGAGTATTTGTGATAGGTACAAACCGGAACAAAGAACCTCTATCAGACCCTAGGCAATGTAAGTGTGGGTACATGTAAGAATGATGTGCAGGTACTCTGCAGGGGAATGAGGAGATTGTAAAAGACAACACCTCTGTGTTCAATGTGCACAGCATTCTCAGTGGATTCCCTGCAGCTCTGTGGGGAGTGCATATGTAGAGTATAGTACTACTGTGTAACAAAAGTAAACCTGAGACAGGTGAAATAATAGTTTTATACATACCTGGGGCTTCCTCCAGCCGCCTTCAGGATAATCAGTCCCTCGTTGTCCTCCTCCACTACTTGGATCTTCTGCTATGAGTCCAGGTACTTGAGCCAGTCGGGCGTAGTGCGCATGCACACACTCTGCCGCCAGGAGCATACTACACCTGTGCAGCACTACTGCGCAGGTGCAGAATGTTCCTGGCTGTGGGAGCGGCTTGCGGCCGGACAGCGCTGACTGGCTGAATTACCAGGACTCATATCAGAAGATCCGGGTGGTGGAGGACAGCGAGGGGCTGATTAGCCTGAAGGGGGCTGGAGGAAGCCCCAGGTATGTATAAAACTTTTCATCCGTCTCAAATTTTAACATATCAAATTATTTGATTTCATCAGCAAAGGGAGTGCATATATTTGCATAAATCAGCATCAATGCAGAATTCTTTCCATCTCGTTGACCATCTCTATTAGTGACACGGCTACACATCAGGCTTTATTCTTACAGCATAGATGTTTAGTATATATAAGAGATTCCTGTGTACACATCATATATACAGTCACAATCAGATATGTATATCTGACCTTAAAAATACGGGGACTGCTTTATTGAAGCAGCACAAGTAACTAATTTTGATTGGTTTATTTCATTTTTGTGGACTAAGCACAGCTATTACTGTATATATACATTATTTTTAATGACTATTATCTGAGAAATAGAACATTTTATCATATTTTCTATTTTAATTACAGTTACAAATTCATTCGGAGTCGGTGCATTTTTTTTCCCGACTCCAGGCACCCAAAATTGCCCGACTCTCCGACTCCACAGCCCTGGTTGCAATTTTGAGCATGCTTGAAATCTAAACCCTACCCCGAAAATAAGCCCTAGCGGAAGCTAAAGAGGAGAAAGAAGCAGCCAGTAATTGAGGCCAGTGTGGTGCAGTGCCAATCAGGCACTGATCCTGTCATCTCAGCAAACAGCAAGGTTATTAGCTGTGTGCAGGGAAGACAGGGCAGGTGCCTGATCAGTACAGTAGCATACTTTCAAATCCATGAACATCACAATACAAAAGAACAGGAAATGTTCTGGTGAGACACTTCCTAATAAAAATATGACATCCCCTGAAAATAAGCCCTAGCACATCTTTTAGAGCAAAAATTAATATAAGACACTGTCTTATTATCTGGGAAAGACGGTAGTTGACATGCAGCACATTATATGGCTGATAATGAATCTATGGTGGAGAGAAAGTTTGTCAATAGTAATAATATTGAAAGTTGGTGTAAGTGTGAAGTAGTTCTGTGTAATGATGGCTATGATAGCTCTAATTAGAAGCCAAAATGGTCAGATTGGCCAATCCCATAAAATGTGTAGGAATGTACCATGTTGGTTACAGTTTCTCCAACATAGGCTATCATAAAAGTGTGGTCGGTAATGCAAATCAGTGCGGGAAAACATTTCGGTATTTTACACTTCTGTGTGGTCATTCATAAAAAAGGGTACAGGTGCGATAGCAGTGCAGAGATTTCTCGAACTAGGCTGGCACTATGCAGGCGGTAGGTTTGCGGAAACACAGGAGTTGATGCATTTCTCCGTGTTTCGCTCTACTGCAGCTGCCTGGGAGGTCTGTGTCTCCATTAACTTAAAGGAATACTATCAAACTAATCAATTATGTGCAAGCACCATGAATGAATGAGGCAACAATTTTAATAAATGACTCTGATAACTATATCTGTGTAAAATGTGTAGTTTTCAAACTGTACCTGAAAGTCAGCATTCTAAAAAGTTACTGACGGCGACGGCTTTAGGAACAGTCTATTATGACAGGGTAAGCCGCTCTGGGAAGAACAGTGTAGACCAGGGTCTCAAACTCGCGGGCCATTTGCGGCCCTCGATACAATATTCTGTGGCCCGCGCCGGCAAAAGCAAAAGAGACACGGAAGCAAACTATTTTTGCCTATTTTACCTTATAGTTCGCTTCAGTGCTCCCAAGTAATCCGCCGCATCCCCGCCGCTAACGAGGGCTGCAGAGCCCCCAAATCCCCCCGGGCAAACATCCACGACTGCGCTGAGGGGCAGAGCTTCCAGCTCTAGCTCTGCCCCTCCTGACGTCAATCGCCGCCTCTCCCCGCCCCTCTCTGTGAAGGAAGAGTGAGAGGGGCGAGCAGAGGCGGCGATCCACCGCAATTGACGTCAGGAGGGGCAAAGCTGAAAAGCTGAAAGCTCTGCCCCTTCCAGGAAATGCTGGCGGATTGCCCCCCAGGCGATTTGGGGGCTCTGCAGCCCTCGTTTTGCGGCAGGGAACACGTGAAATCCCTTATGCGGCCCAGCCTCATCCTGACTTTGCCTCCAGCGGCCCCCAGGTAAATTGAGTTTGAGACCCCTGGTGTAGACTAAGCTATTTCCAGCCTCCACCACAGCACAGCGTGTTTTCAATCACGTTGTCAAGAATCGGCCCGCGGCACGCCTGCGTATATGGTTCCCGATTGTGGGTTTGACCAGATCAAGCGGGAAACAGCCTTATTCAAGCTACAGACAAGGCTGGGACCCCTCAAACGCTCCTTACTGCCACCACTAGCTGTTGCTAGAAACGTCCACTCTGCGGTCGAGTGCTCATGCAATCCGCGTTTTCGTATTCGGGTCAGCTTTGCGCTTAGGCCGAATACGGGAACGCCACGCACAATTGCAATCTTACACTGTAGTGACCAGCCTATTCTTTCTCAATTGGCAGCTAATTAGCAGTAGACACCTCTTCCCCTGCTGGACAATGAGGGCAGAGGTAATGTACATTTACATACAGAATTTACATGTACACACAGGCTCCCATTAACCGTTTCCTGGAGCCAGGTGGCACCTTCAAGAGCCAGACTAGCTTATAGTAGACAGAAATCTGTTCCTTTATTCCCTAACATCATCAGCACCCCAATATATCACCACACACGTGACCGCCGCAGTAGGATGGCATTGGGAACAAGTACGCTCATTCCTATTTAGGCATGCAAATTGTCAAAGGAGAAGCGGGCTCCCTCTGATGTGAGCTTCTGTGCATTCGCCTGGACTGGGCAGCGTCATAGCGAGCACAGCTTGGAAAACTACCACTGGAGGTGAAATATATTTATGTTCCAATTCACCCTTCGTGTCACTGTGCTGTGCAGCCTATGTGCGGCAGATTACATCTGGAGCGAGGGGAGCGAGAGACTCTCGCTCCGGTAACTATTTGCCTGCCAGAGTAGGAGTGAGAGCATTGGTCTCTCACTCCTCATACTATCCCAACATACTGAACCAAACCACGATGGTCCCGTGCTTCAGAACAAGCTGTGGTGTGTGGGGGAGGCTGCAGATAAATTACTCTGCACTGTTCTTCCCAGAGATGTCTTACCCCATGAACTTGAGCTATTTTTCTTAATGGGATGCTGACACTCTGATATAATAGAACAATTAAAGTAAAGAAATAAGCCTTAGCTGCCACTTCCGTGTATTACAAGGGCTAGGTGATAGTTGTTTTTTTTTTAACATGGTTATCGCCACATCCAAGGGAGCGGTATTTCCCGTCCTCATACTGCTTGCGTTAATCTTTATGAATTAACATTTTGTTACGATAGTCACCGCACAAGGCGGTGATTTATCGCTCTGCTCGAGAATGTCAGCTTTTCATGCGGAAACAGCCTTTATGAATACACATTTTGCTATGTGCTCGTAAAGTCAGCTCTTTTTAGCATTTCTGCATGCGGGAATGCTTTATGAATAATAGCCATAGAGGGCTATTTTCATTGGAGATTGTGGATAGAATTCTAGGTGTTATGTACCATTTACATAAGATCTTTTGAGATGTTTCTAGGTGGTTAATGCACTTGGAATTTGTATTGAGGTCGAAGGCTTTTTTTTTTTTTTTTTTTTATATATGGTTTTTAACGTTGGGGGGAGGATATGGAAATTTGTTCATATCACATTGATGCCTCCTTTTGATGAGTTTTAAAATTGTTCCATAATGCCATAGGCAGGCTTTGTGCAATTAATGGAGAGCTTTTATGAAGGTGGGCTATACGTATGTAGGTATAGAGAATTATGCTGGGAATACACGTTTCGTTTCTGCCTTCGTTCAAACCTTCGTTTCGATTGTGCCTTTTGTCCTTTTCGATCCCAAAATAATTGACCGTACGGTTAATATCACCACCCACGGTTTAGTGTTTTTTTGTTTTTTTTTTTTCGATTCTGATGGTTTCGTTTTTCCAATGATCGAAGGCTGCAAAGAAACGAAACGTAGTACAGGGACGGACGGCATAAACGAATATATAATCGATCTGAACAGCCATCAAGCCTACCAATGGCTCGATTAGATGGATAAAGAGAGATATCAAACATGTTCGATCACTAGTCGTTCGTTTTTGGGGTCTATTAATCGAAACTATGAGATTATGACTATTTTCACATACGTTTTCAACACTCGATTCGTTTACCGAACGAATCGAAGGCTAAAACGAAGGCAAAAACGAAACGTGTATTCCCAGCACTATGTTTTAGGTGGAATTTTTGTTGAAGTGAGGTTAACAGGATTAAATTGTCATCTTGTAGGAGATTGTCTGTCTGTGTGTGATCCCTGAAGTGACCCAGGGTTTGAGATGAATGTAGGGAGTGATGGATGAGATTACAGATAAAGGAATATGGGGTTTGGTCATTTCCGAAGCTGAAGGTTTGTTTCAGAACTTCTTTCCAAGCTTTAATGGTAGTAGAGATTGTAGGGTGGTTAGTAGGTGGTATTGGTAAGTTTAGCAAGATTAAACTGTCGTTTAGAGGGTTAGGGGACATCATAGCCTCCATATTGACCCCATTTTTTGGGGATGGTGTAATCCACCAATACTTGGACATATCCAATATGGAGGAAAGATAGTAGTGGTAAGGATTTGGGAGGTCAAAACCTTCTCTTTTTGGGAAAGAAAGTGTAGTAAAGGACACTCTTCTTCTTTTCCTTATATATTGTAGTATAATGGCTCTTAGGTCTTTGAAAAATTTAGTAGGAATTGGGATTTGTAGCGTTCTAAAATAGAGGATCTTTGGTAAGGTGACCATTTTTAAAAGCTGCAATTTTACCTGAAATTGAGAATTCAAATTGTGCAAGATGAGTAAGCTCCCCTTTTATGGTTTTTAGTAAGGGAGTAAAGTTTGTTGCAAATAGTGTGTGTGTGTGTGTGTGTGTGTGTGTGTGTGTGTGTGTGTGTGTGTGTGTGTGTGTGTGTGTGTGTGTGTGTGTGTGTGTGTGTGTGTGTGTGTGATTTTAATACCCAGGTAAGGGATAAAGGAGGGAGCCCATGGGAAGGGGAGGCTAGCTGAGATTTGATGTTTCAATTTCTCAGAAATATGAATACCTAGAAGTAGTGATTTGGTTTCATTGACTTTGTATAATAATGCCGCTTAAAAGGATTGTAGGGTTTCCTAAGTTTGTTTTAAAGATGAGTGAATTTGTCAGTGACAGTAGCACGTCGTTGGCGAATAAGCTGATTACTTATATATTTTAATTTGGGAGTTTTTGGTGGTATCTGAACCTGTGGGTTATTTCTGATTGATTCAGCCAACGTCTCCATCACCATTATGAAGATTAGGGGGGATAAAGGACACCCTTGACGAGTTCCGTTGGTAATAAGGAATTGTCTTGAGAGAAAGCCTGATACAGTAACCCGTGCTGAGGGTGTTTTGGTAAAGAGACATAATAGCGTTCATTTATATTTGTCTTTTAGACCAGTTTTGTATAGAAATGCTTAAAGAAAACCCCAATGGACCCTGTCAAAGGCCTTCTCCGCCTCCAAGGCTAGGAGCACGGAAGTCCTTCGTCAGGTATCCAGGTAGTGGACTGTATTAATGACCCTTTTAGTGCCGTCTGAGGCTTGGCGGCCCTTAGTAAAGCCCACCTGATCTTGGTTGATCAAGTCAGGTAGAATGTGGTATAATCGGTTTGCTAATATTTTAGAGTACATTTTCAAGTCACCATTTTAATAGCGAGATTGGATGGAAGTTTGAGGGTATGGTGGTATCTTTTACCTGGCTTAGGGATCACGGTTATGTCTTGTGAGAATTTCATAGGGATTTAACCATAATCTATGAAATCGTTAAAAAGGTGGTTAGTTTCGGGGCTGGGATCTTACAAAATAATTTGTAATATTAATTTGTGTATCTGTCTGGGCCAGGAGCTTTAGTTTTAAATTAGAGATGACCTTGAGAACTTCTTGGAGTGTTATTGGGGAGTTTAAGGAGGTGAGTTGTGAAGTAGATATAGTGAGCAATTTAATTTTGTGTAAGAGATTAGATATTAGGTGTGGGTTGGGGAGTATTCGGATCAGACTGAAGGTTATATAACGAGCTATAATATTCTTTGAACGCATCAACTATTTCTTTGGGGGTGTGTGGTTTTTTTTTTTTTTGTTTTTTTGTTTTTTTTTTTGGATGAATGTTAAGTATTTTGGTTTGAAGTTGTTTATGCTTGATGTGTTTGGCTAACAAGGGGATTGCTTTGTTACTTTGGTGGTAGGATTTTAATTTGTTTGGATAATAGGAAGGAATATTCATTGGTTAAAGCCAATCTAAGTTTTTGTCTCAAATCAAAGAGCTTATTTTTGTGTTTTAATCTCCTTCAGGAGATTGTCAGTAATAGCCATTTTAGTCACTTGAGTCTCCAGGTAAAAGGTTTAGTGGGGTCATTAGTAATTTTTCAATTGCGTGGTAATTGGGGCATGATCTGACCACATTCTGGTATGGATGGTAGACTTTTTTTTTTTTTATTTTTTTTCTTCTATTTTTTTTGTAATGTGTAGCGGTCAATCAAAATCAGAAACATGTCAATTCTTAACCTCCCTGGCGGTATTCCCGACCTTTAGCTCGGGGTAGAAAAAAGCAGCTGCTATTGGTGATCCCGAGTTCAGGTCGGGGTAGGGAGTGCAGCGCTGTACCTGTAGTTTTGGAGTCCTGCGCGCGATCGCGGTGCGCAGCGGGACTCCAGCCTCTTTCCCCGGCAGTGTGGGGTCTTTCCCTGGCCGCCGAGATCCCCATGTCCCCGCTATTCTTCCGGGAAACCGGCGGCCAATCGGAGCGGTGTGACGTCATCGGGGGCAGGGCTAATATTTAAAACAAACTTCTCCATATTGGAGGAATATAGAAAAGTTCGTTTATGTATATTGGCGCCATCTAGTGGATTAATTGAAACCTGGAGCCCTGGAAGGTAAATTTTTTTTTTTTTTTTTTTTTTTTTTTTTTTTAATTCTGCTGTAGATCTCCCTGCCAGAATGATTTTTGTTTTAGGATCTGAAAGAGTGGAAAAAAATTGCACCTCTTTTAGACTCTAAAATCTGGAAAGAATCATAACGGCAAGGGGGTTAAAGAGACACTGAAGCAAAAAAAAAAAAATATGATATTATGATTTGTATGTGTAGTACAGCTAAGAAATAAAACATTAAGATTAGATACATCAGTCTAAAGGGGCCCATACACTGAGCCAATTTTCTGACCGATCGATCCAGATCGATCGATTGAAAATCGGTTGGCCAATCGACCGATCGATGGCCGATTTCGATGGATTTCTGTCGAACTGGCAGGATGGAAAATTTAGGTCGATCTGATGAGATTGCTTATCATTTTGCATTGGCCTTAATGGAAATCTGATGGCAAAAAAATGCCATCAGATCGAATTTCAATAGATTTCAAACTGAAATCTATTGGAATTCTATCCTGGTAAAAAATGTTCTTAAAACGCATCAGATTGATCATCAGATGCATTTCTTATCTGCTGCCAATCTGACGAGTGTATGGGCACCTTAATTGTTTCCAGTACAGGAAGAGTTAAGAAACTCCAGTTATCTCTATGCAAAAAAGCCATTCATTCTACGACTTTCAAAAGTCCTGGAGAGGACTGTCTTCTGACTTTTATTATCTCAACTGTTTACTTTTTATTTGACAGAGGAGAGGTCATTAGTTCACAGACTGCTCTGAAAGAATCATTTTGAATGCTGAGTATTGTGTAATCTGCAGATATTAGAGAATGATGCAATGTTAGAAAAACACCATATACCTGAAAATAAAAATATGAGAATATTTTCTTTGCTGCTAATCTTCTAGTAATTATTCATAGTACACAACCAATTCATTATATCATATATTTTTTTTTCGCTTCAGTGTCTCTTTAAGTAGAGTGAACTGGTGAAAAAAGAAGTCCTTTTTTCCTCTCCATGTTGTGATCTCCAGGTATCATATAAGTCGTCTTGGTTTAGAAGAGTTGCTAAAGATTGGTCTTTTTTGCTGCAATTAGTTGTGTCCAGTTAAGGCCCGGTTCACACTTGCGGTTCTCTGCCAAACGGACCGGATGACCTGACCGGATCCGGATCGGAACCGTACGGTTCTGATCCGATCCGGATCCGGTCAGTTTGCATCAGGTGTTCATCAGGATGCGATCCCGATCCGTTTGGCAAAAGATAGTAGAAAAGGAATAAAAATGTTGGGGTCTGGGAGGTCAGCAGAAGGTGGACCTGTGGAATCAGGCCCTCCGCTATTTAGCACTCACCTCCACCTCCGACATACTGCCAACATCTCCAGCACGTTTAAAATCACTGCTGCTCCACTCCAAAATGCTTGCCCATGTGTCCCCATCCAAAATCGCCGCTTCAATACGCATAGGAAGTGGGGTAGAACATCCGGATTTTTAGCCAGTGTGTTGTGCGCTCTCCGGTTCTCATTGGTTTGTATTGGCCGGATGGTGCAGTCCGGCTCCGCTCCGGATACGGCTGCCGGAGGAGCCGGACCAAAAAATAGCGCATGTTGGGTCTTATGCCGGAGTCCGGATCCGGTCCGGACGAAACGGACGCATGTGAACGGACGCATAGGCTTTCATTGCTATGCCGTGCGTCCGTTCCGTCTGCAAGCGGTCCGGCTCCGGCACGGCGATTCCGGACGGCGACCGCTAATGTGAACCGGGCCTAAGGGTTAACAATTGTGGTTAGGTCACTGCCAATAATTAGGGCTCCTTGCTTTGTCCTGAATTGGAGGAATAAATATTAGCTAGAGTAAACATTACAATATTTTTGATAGCATCTCAGTTTGTAGATTGTTGTGACAAGCTATGAGCACTATTATAATTATAATAATAATAATACCGTATATACTCGCATATAAGCCGACCCGCATATAAGCCGACCCCCCAACTTTTCCATGGAAAAACAGGGAAAAATGATTGACCCCCCATATAAGCCGGGGGTAGGAAATGCTGGATTGGTGCAGGCCGCGTAATCCCCCCAGTGTGTCCCAGTATAGCTAGTATAGTGCCCAGTATGGGTATGTAGTGCCCCAGTATAGCTAGTATAGTGCCCAGTTTAGCTAGTATAGTGCCCAGTTTAGCCAGTATAGTGCCCAGTATAGGTAGGTAGTGCCCCAGTATGGCTAGTATAGTGCCCAGTTTAGCCAGTATAGTGCCCAGTTTAGGTAGGTAGTGCCCCAGTATAGCTAGTAGAGTGCCCCAGTATAGCTAGTAGAGTGCCCCAGTATAGCTAGTAGAGTGCCCCAGTATAGCTAGTAGAGTGCCCCAGTATAGCTAGTAGAGTGCCCCAGTATAGCTAGTAGAGTGCCCCAGTATAGCTAGTAGAGTGCCCCAGTATAGCTAGTAGAGTGCCCCAGTATAGCTAGTAGAGTGCCCCAGTATAGCTAGTAGAGTGCCCCAGTATAGCTAGTAGAGTGCCCCAGTATAGCTAGTAGAGTGCCCCAGTATAGCTAGTAGAGTGCCCCAGTATAGCTAGTAGAGTGCCCCAGTATAGCTAGTAGAGTGCCCCAGTATAGCTAGTAGAGTGCCCCAGTATAGCTAGTAGAGTGCCCCAGTATAGCTAGTAGAGTGCCCCAGTATAGCTAGTAGAGTGCCCCAGTATAGCTAGTAGAGTGCCCCAGTATAGCTAGTAGAGTGCCCCAGTATAGCTAGTAGAGTGCCCCAGTATAGCTAGTAGAGTGCCCCAGTATAGCTAGTAGAGTGCCCCAGTATAGCTAGTAGAGTGCCCCAGTATAGCTAGTAGAGTGCCCCAGTATAGCTAGTAGAGTGCCCCAGTATAGCTAGTAGAGTGCCCCAGTATAGCTAGTAGAGTGCCCCAGTATAGCTAGTAGAGTGCCCCAGTATAGCTAGTAGAGTGCCCCAGTATAGCTAGTAGAGTGCCCCAGTATAGCTAGTAGAGTGCCCCAGTATAGCTAGTAGAGTGCCCCAGTATAGCTAGTAGAGTGCCCCAGTATAGCTAGTAGAGTGCCCCAGTATAGCTAGTAGAGTGCCCCAGTATAGCTAGTAGAGTGCCCCAGTATAGCTAGTAGAGTGCCCCAGTATAGCTAGTAGAGTGCCCCAGTATAGCTAGTAGAGTGCCCCAGTATAGCTAGTAGAGTGCCCCAGTATAGCTAGTAGAGTGCCCCAGTATAGCTAGTAGAGTGCCCCAGTATAGCTAGTAGAGTGCCCCAGTATAGCTAGTAGAGTGCCCCAGTATAGCTAGTAGAGTGCCCCAGTATAGCTAGTAGAGTGCCCCAGTATAGCTAGTAGAGTGCCCCAGTATAGCTAGTAGAGTGCCCCAGTATAGCTAGTAGAGTGCCCCAGTATAGCTAGTAGAGTGCCCCAGTATAGCTAGTAGAGTGCCCCAGTATAGCTAGTAGAGTGCCCCAGTATAGCTAGTAGAGTGCCCCAGTATAGCTAGTAGAGTGCCCCAGTATAGCTAGTAGAGTGCCCCAGTATAGCTAGTAGAGTGCCCCAGTATAGCTAGTAGAGTGCCCCAGTATAGCTAGTAGAGTGCCCCAGTATAGCTAGTAGAGTGCCCCAGTATAGCTAGTAGAGTGCCCCAGTATAGCTAGTAGAGTGCCCCAGTATAGCTAGTAGAGTGCCCCAGTATAGCTAGTAGAGTGCCCCAGTATAGCTAGTAGAGTGCCCCAGTATAGCTAGTAGAGTGCCCCAGTATAGCTAGTAGAGTGCCCCAGTATAGCTAGTAGAGTGCCCCAGTATAGCTAGTAGAGTGCCCCAGTATAGCTAGTAGAGTGCCCCAGTATAGCTAGTAGAGTGCCCCAGTATAGCTAGTAGAGTGCCCCAGTATAGCTAGTAGAGTGCCCCAGTATAGCTAGTAGAGTGCCCCAGTATAGCTAGTAGAGTGCCCCAGTATAGCTAGTAGAGTGCCCCAGTATAGCTAGTAGAGTGCCCCAGTATAGCTAGTAGAGTGCCCCAGTATAGCTAGTAGAGTGCCCCAGTATAGCTAGTAGAGTGCCCCAGTATAGCTAGTAGAGTGCCCCAGTATAGCTAGTAGAGTGCCCCAGTATAGCTAGTAGAGTGCCCCAGTATAGCTAGTAGAGTGCCCCAGTATAGCTAGTAGAGTGCCCCAGTATAGCTAGTAGAGTGCCCCAGTATAGCTAGTAGAGTGCCCCAGTATAGCTAGTAGAGTGCCCCAGTATAGCTAGTAGAGTGCCCCAGTATAGCTAGTAGAGTGCCCCAGTATAGCTAGTAGAGTGCCCCAGTATAGCTAGTAGAGTGCCCCAGTATAGCTAGTAGAGTGCCCCAGTATAGCTAGTAGAGTGCCCCAGTATAGCTAGTAGAGTGCCCCAGTATAGCTAGTAGAGTGCCCCAGTATAGCTAGTAGAGTGCCCCAGTATAGCTAGTAGAGTGCCCCAGTATAGCTAGTAGAGTGCCCCAGTATAGCTAGTAGAGTGCCCCAGTATAGCTAGTAGAGTGCCCCAGTATAGCTAGTAGAGTGCCCCAGTATAGCTAGTAGAGTGCCCCAGTATAGCTAGTAGAGTGCCCCAGTATAGCTAGTAGAGTGCCCCAGTATAGCTAGTAGAGTGCCCCAGTATAGCTAGTAGAGTGCCCCAGTATAGCTAGTAGAGTGCCCCAGTGTAGGTAGGTAGTGGCCGGTATAGTGCCCTGCTCCCCCCGCTGCTATTACCTGCAGCTTCCTCGTCCCCGGCGGCGCTTCCTCTTCCCCGCTCTCATGCCTCTATGAAGAAATCACAGCAGCGCGCGGCGCTGCTGCTCTGATGATGCAGGGGGCAGGAAAGAGCGCGGCTCCCTGTAGCTACCATGGGAACCGCTCTTTCCTGCCCCCTGCATCATCAGAGCAGCAGCGCCGGGCGCGCTGCTGTGATTTCTTCATAGAGGCATGAGAGCGGGGAAGAGGAAGCGCCGCCGGGGACGAGGAAGCCGCTGCCGAAACAAGTAATAGCGGGGGGAGCGGGCAGGGGGTAGCGGGGGCCACGGACCACCAGGGAAGACTCGCATACAAGCCGACCCCCCCAACTTTTGACCCCCTTTTTGGGGGTCAAAAATTCGGCTTGTATGCGAGTATATACGGTAATAGTTTTTTTGATAGGATAAAAAGGTCTGAGAATGTTTGGTGATTGTGTTTAGGAGTTTTCCCTTCTTGAAAGTGGATTTCCTGTACAAAAAGTACATAATCTGCTTTTAAATGTGAAGCTTCTTTCCATATGGAGTGGTGAATTGAGGCCTTTGACAATGAAGGATAGAAAATTGACAGGTGGCAGTCCAAATGCTTTCCATAGTAGCAAGGGTTTCCTAGGTAAGTACATCTTTTGGAAGTACAGTATATTCCTGCGTATAAGACTACTTTTCAACCCTTGAAAATCTTCTGAAAAGTCAGGGTCGTCTTATACACCGGGTGTCATTGATGCCGGGTGATACGCCCTATCCTGTTACAGACTCTCAGATCTCGCTGCTGAGGACTGTAGTGAAGCGGTGCAGGCGCATATGTGCGAGATCTGAGGGGCAGAGGAGGAGGTAAATAAGATACAAGAACGGCCCAGAAGAGTGAAAGAGGCGTGTTTTGAGCACAGCATGATCTATTCTTCCATACCGTTCTGATAAACAGGTAGACAAGGAGAGCTGACCAATCCACTTAGGGAGAGGAAGAGTTGACCAATCCAACCAGTCAATCACCTGTATACTGTTATATACTGGGTACCACATACAGTACAGCACCAGTATCTGCTCATCCATAGCACTAGTATATGTTTTTATTTTTATTTGGTGTGCATTGGAAGAGGGGTAGTCTTATACGGCGAGTATATCCCAAACTCTATATTTTAACTGGAAAAGTTGGGGGGTCGTCTTATACGCCGGAATATACGGTAGTTCAGAGGAGTGGGAGGGAGGAAAAATGATAGGCTATGATGTAGCATGGATGAGGTAAGCAGGTGAGATGAACCGATGAGATAAGACAATTGCATTAAAGCAACCTGTGGACTATAACTGTAGTCATGAATTTCGAATAGAGAGAAAACCTGAAGTCTGGTGGAGATGACTCCGAGTAACTTACAGGTAGGAAGAGTGGTAGGTAGGTATATCATTTACCGTGGCAGACAGTTCAAGAGACTCAGTGCCAGTCTGAGTTGATTTTGGACATGGGAGCAGGGCTAGAGCTGTTTTGAGCATGAGGATTTCATTTTTCTGTGTGCTTAATCCCCAAGAGTGGAGTAGTTTCTCTGCAGATTACTCATCTGAGATGGCATGTTTTTCCGTCTTTAAGAATGATTTTCATTGGGAAACCCCATCGGTAGGGTATATTGTTATCTCTAAGTAGTTTGGTGATTGACAGCAGTTTATGATTAGCTAGTGTAGCTTGGGATAGATCTGCGAAAAAGCAGATTTGTGAGTACGGATCAGGTAATGCGCCATTTTTCCTGACTGCTTGTAGTAGATTATCTTTGGTATGAAAGAATTGGTAATTAGCAATTACATCACATGGGATAGCGTCAGGCAGGTGTAGGGGTTTTTCGGAAGCCTGTGAGCCCTTTCTATAGAAAGTTTGATGTCAGACAAGTGGGGTAGTGCAGTTTTGGTTAGCTTCTTTTTAAGAAATTTAATTGAGCTTGTGGAATTTTTCACTTGTACCTCTAAGCTTTGAAGTTGTGGCGACGGTTACGATCTTCGAGATCTGCCGTTTTTTATTTATTTATTTATTTTTTTTTTTTTAAGCCATTGTATATCAGACTGATGTAACGTAATTAACGTTGTCACGCTATCTTCTGTGTGAGAGATTTGATCCCCCTAGGCTGCTAAAAGATTGTTGTAGTTGATTGGTGACCGTTAGAAAGTCTGCTGTTAGTGCAGATTTGGAAGATGGCAGCAGGTCTTTCATATAAGTTTGGGTAAGCACTAGGTCGGAGGCTGGGAATTGCTCTATAGATGTGAGGTGGGGCTGTAAGATGGCGTCTAGGCCTACCTGATCCGCTGCTTGGGAGAGCTGTGATTTCTATTTGACCGGGCTTCTTGTTGTCGGTGAGGAGGATTCCGGAGTTGTCTCCCTGTGTCTCGGGGAGCAGCTGATGTTGCGTGGCTTCTGGCCTTCTCACTGTAGCGGTTGTGGCTGTCAGTCCGGAGGAGAAGCGGCGGCGCCATCTTTAGTATGCATCTGGGATCTGGCCTGCATGTCAGCGAACAGCGCTGGCAGCTTTTGCTGTCTGGAGGTGTTTTTTTTTTTGGTTTTTTTTTTTTTCCCCTTTCAAGCTGCTGTCTGTGTCAATCTGGTCTGCATCCATCTCTCTGCGGCTTTTGGAGTGACTGGCTGGATCATAATTTGATTTCTGGCTTCCTGTGCACGGAGCTTGGAGATTAAGCGTCCAACATGTTCTGCTGGCGGACATAACACCCCCCCCCTCCCCCCCCCCCCCTTCTGTCAGATTTTAACTGCCTACTTGTTTGTGATAGTGGTCGTTTAAAAGTGCACAATAAAAGAGTTCTGTACATTTTTGACCATGGATGTAGGGATATAATGATGTAATCTGCACTTCAGGAGTACTCCAGAGTTTCCCAGAGCCCCTCAGGTATGTCAGTTTTCCTCCAGGGGCATGTACAGGCAGTCTTGGAAGTTGAGTCCTAGTCACGCCTATGAAGCCGGGGTTTCTCCTTTAGAATTTCAGGTTGAAAAAGAGGCGTGATGGACTGTAGTGGTGTCTGGCAGCAAATTGAGGGCTCCAGGTGATGGGCAGGGTAGTCAGCAGAGGGAGATCCCTCATTTCATAGAAGCTGCAGAGGTGGACAAGAGGGCTCAGTTAGGAAGGCTGTGGAGATGGATAGATCAGGCTTCCATACTCTCTGGCGCCAGGCCATGGCCCCTGTAGTGCACATTTTAAAATGAAACTGCAAGGTGGTGTTAAACTCTCCAACAGTGTGAAGGTGATGGCAGGTTTGTCATAGAATTCTCAGTGCTCAAAGATGACTAGGTTGGGTGGTGAAATATGCCACTAAAGAAACAAGTTTGCAAGCTTTTTCTGTGCTCCACTTTTTGTCACTGTTCTTTGCCATTGCCACCAGCTACCTTGAGATTTTCACATGGTCACTACAGAGGCAACGGAGCAAGAAGTGCTGGCAGTTAAACTCACTGGCATAATGACATTTTGTTCTCCACCCCTTTTGTTCCTATACTTTTTGTTCACTTGGTAACCTGATTGCTATTAGAATTTGCCTTATTCTGTTGTGGGTTTAAATTTTCTGCTTGCCCATATTTCATTTTATTGCACACTGTGTTCTTTTTGTAGATATTGAAGCACAGATTCGTGAAATTCAAGGGAAGAAGGCAGCACTTGATGAATCGCAAGGAGTTGGACTTGATTCTACAGGATATTTTGATCAAGAAATATATGGTGGAAGTGACAGTAGGTTTACTGGATATGTGACTTCTATAGCTGCAAATGAGCAAGAGGATGTAAGTGATTACAATTATTTTTACACTACTTGTTCATATTCAAAAAGCCTTTATTAGTTTTAGCTGGACCCTCCAATATCCAGAGTGTGGCGAACATGCCACAGTATCGCCATATACAAATTCTGGATATGCCAAAATGAAAAGGCCTAAAACATTACTTTTAAAACAAATATTTGGTAAAGGAAAAATGATGTGGACTGCCAGTGGAGTCCTCTTCATGTAGTCTTCTAAGCCTTGTGTAAAGTACTTCAGTACATCTATCTATAGTGGTTTGCAAAAGTATTTGCCCCCCTTGAAGTTTTCCACATTTTGTCACATTACTCCCACAAACATGAATCAATTTTATTGGAATTCCACATGAAAGACCAATACAAAGTGGTGTACACGTGAGAAGTGGAACGAAAATCATACATGATTCCAAACATTTTTTACAAATCAATAACTGCAAAGTGAGGTGTGCGTAATTATTCAGCCCCTTTTGCCTGATGAGTGCTAATGACTAAATAGAGTCCACCTGTGTGTAATCTAATGTCAGTACAAATACAGCTGCTCTGTGACGGCCTGAGAGATTGTCTAAGAGAATCTTGGGAGCAACAACACTATGAAGTCCAAAGAACACACCAGACAGGTCAGGGATACAGTTAATGAGACATTTAAAGCAGGCTTAGGCTACAAAAAGTTTTCCAAAACTTTGAACATCCCACGGAGCACTGTTCAAGCGATCATTCAGAAATGGAAGGAGTATGGCAAAACTATAAACCTACCAAGACAAGGCCGTCCACCTAAATAGAGCCAAATACAGGGCAATCTTGGAAGAAAACCTCTTGGAGTCTGCAAAAGACTTGAGATTGGGGCAGAGATTCACCTTCCAGAAGGACGACACTAAACATAAAGCCAAGGAAACAATGGCATGGTTTAAAACAAAACCTATCCATGTGTTAGAATTGCCCAGTCAAAGTTCAGATCTAAATCCAATCGAGAATCTGTGGCAAGATCTGAAAACTGCTGTTCAAACGCTGTCCATCTGATCTGACTGAGCTGGAGCTGTTTTGCAAAGAAGAATGGGCAAGGATTTCAGTCTCTAGATGTGCAAAGCTGGTAGAGACATACCCTAAAAGACTGGCAGCTGTAATTGCAGCAAAAAGAGGTTCGACAAAGTATTGACTTGGGCTGAATAATTACGCACACCCCACTTTGCAGTTATTGATTTGTAAAAAATGTGTGGAATCCTGTATGATTTTCGTTCCACTTCTCACGTGTACACCACTTTGTATTTGTCTTTCACGTGGAATTCCAATAAAATTGATTCATGTTTGTGGCAGTAATGTGACAATGTGACAAAATGTGGAAAACGTCAAGGGGGCCGAATACTTTTGCAAACCACTACACACACGCACACGCGCACACGCACACACACGCACACCCTTGTAGCAGATGGTAACGCGCTTTAGATTGTAAAGCGCTTAATAAACACAGATAACCGTTAGCCTGAATTCACAGTGGTATGTTGTATTATGCATACGTTAGGAGTATGACTTTCAATGGAGACTGGGCAAAGAGTTGGATACAAAGCTTGCATGCAGTGAATTAAAATAATGCGATCTCTAGAATCGTATGGGCAGTGAATTGACATGCACAATAATTTTGTAACGCAGCTAAACACTGTGAACCAGCCCGTATATTAACCAGTTTGCTACTGAGGTTGTTTCCAGAGTGCAGTGCAGCTCTGATCACTTTGGCAATAATGGTATCACTACTTATGACATCTAAAAGACATAATTCCCCCCCCCCCCCCTATATATTATAAAGGAGAAAAAAAGAAATGTACTATCCATTTTTATTTATTATAGCTTTAATGTACAATATTTTTCAGACTGATAGACTCCCTTTCTCCCCCAAAAGTGTGTGTGTGTGTGTGTGTAAAGTCAGTGTGCCTTGTAGTCCAAATGTCCCCTCACAATTGCTTTACATACACTCCCCCCCCCCCCCCCCCCCTGTATTATTCTCTGACCCCCTGCATCTTTTGTCTGTCTTCCTCTGCCTCGTGTCCTTCCTTGCCCATATGTGTCCATCCTTTGCCTTGTGTCCTGCTTTGTTGTGGGTCTTTCCTTGACTCATGTCCTCCTCCTGCCCCATGTTCTTTGCCTGGAGAGTAATAAATACCAGTACGGATGCTGGTGTAGAAGTAGCAGCACATACAGAGGCTTGTTCTACCAATCAGGCGGGAGGCGCTGCCCCAGAACAGCCAATCGCTGCAGAGCACAGCTCTACTCCAGCTTCTTCATTGGAAAAATTGATTGGCTCCAATCACGGAGCTGTGGTCACGCCTCAGAACATCGGATCCTATTAGA
This sequence comes from Hyperolius riggenbachi, assembly GCF_040937935.1. Classification (NCBI taxonomy): domain Eukaryota; kingdom Metazoa; phylum Chordata; class Amphibia; order Anura; family Hyperoliidae; genus Hyperolius; species Hyperolius riggenbachi. Next base: position 191,792,299 of record NC_090652.1, read on the forward strand.
AAAGGGGACAGAGCTGTGATTGGTGGTTCTGGGGCAAAATACCCCCCCTGATTCATGGAATGCTTCACTAAAGCTTTGCTTAGCCTCTTAAAGCGGAATATAACCCTGCATTTCAACTTTGCTCTAAAACATTATTTACAGTATATTATATGCAACAAGCATTTTTTTTTACTAGACCAGCATTGGAAGGGTTACACAGGGCTTTAAAGTTCCTTTAGATTTTTGCAGACGCATCCGAAGCTGAAAAGAGATACATTTTGTTTACATAAATGTATCTAAGTGTTGAATGTGACTCATCTCTCTGACTGAGAAGGAGCTTGGAGCACTGCCAAAGAGTGTGTAAACATTTCTCAATAGTTAAATTTCACTACATAGAATGTATCTATCTGAACTTCTGCATATCTCTCCACAGAATTTTAAACCTCTGTGCTTCCAATGCTGGTCTAGTAAAAAAAAAAATGCTTTTTGCATATATTATGCTGTAAATAATATTTTAGAGCAAAGTTGAAATGCAGGGTTATATTCCGCTTTATAATGTGTGGCTACCTCCTCACCAGCGGCTGGCACCTTTTTTTTAAAGTAGACTCAAACCAAACATTTTTTTTTTTATTCAAAATATTTAGTTGCACCACTCTGACACATACAAAGATAAATACTCCTTCAAGCCTATAAGCATTTCAGTGCATGCTTTTTACCCTTCTCTTTTTTATAATTAGGGTTATACAGGTGGCAGCCATTAGCAATTCCTCCTTTACCAGACACCACCTACTCCACCAGTTTGCCGGATTCTGTCCCGGCAATATGAAAGGAAGGGAGGGGGGTTTCTCCAATAAATGTAAAATATTTTTATTTGTCGTCATGCAGCTGAAAAAAGGCTGTTATTTATTATTATAATTTAGAAAATAGATTTTATTTCTGGAATCTTGTATTTTTAATTTGGGTCCACTTTAATAGTAATTGCTTAATCTGCACTGCTGGCCATGTGCGGCTTCTACCTCACCACAAGACAGGTGTATGTATTCTCTGGGCAAAGGACATGACTATGAACATTGTAGATTCACACTGAAGGCATCCAAACTATGAATTAACACATGTGGAAGTATAGTACATAACCAACACAACCAGTGTGAAACAACTGAAAATGGGTCATATTCTAGGTTCTTCAAAGTAGCCACCTTTTTGCTTTGATTACTGCTTTGCACACTCTTGGCATTCTCTTGAGCTTCAAGAGGTAGTCACCTGAAATGGTTTTCACTTCACAGGTGTGCCCTGTCAGGTTTAATAAGTGGGATTTCTTACCTTATAAATGGGGTTGGGACCATCAGTTACGTTGTGGAGAAGTCAGGTGGATACACAGCTGATAGTCCTACTGAATAGACTGTTAGCTGCTTTTTTTTTCTTGCCATAATACAAACTCTAAGTAAAGAAAAACGAATAGCCATCATTCCTTAAAGAAATGAAGGTCAGTCAGTCCGAAAAATTGGGAAAAAACTGTCCCCAAATGCAGTCTCCAGAACCATCAAACGCTACAAAGAAACTGACTCACATGCGGACCGCCCCAGGAAAGGAAGACCAAGAGTCACCTCTGCTGTTGAGGAAGTTCATCCGAGTCACCAGCCTCAGAAATCGCAGGTTAACAGCCGCTCAGATTAGAGACCAGGTCAATGCCACACAGTTCTAGTAGTAGACACATCTCTAGAACTGTTCCGAGGAGACTGTGTGAATCAGGCCTTCATGGTAGAATATCTGCTAAGGACAGGCAACAAGCAGAAGAGACTTGTTTGGGCTAAAGAACACAAGGAATGGACATTAGACCAGTGGAAATCTGTGCTTTGGTCTGATGAGTCAAAATTTGAGATCTTTAGTTTCAACCACCGTGTCTTTGTGCGACGCAAAAAAGGTGAACGGATGGACTCAACATGCCTGGTTCTCACCATGAAGCATGGAGGTGTGGGGGTGCTTTGCTGGTGACACGGTTGGGGATTTATTCAAAATTAAAGGCAAACTGAACCAGCATGGCTACCACAGCATCTTTCAGCGGCATGCTATTCCATCCGGTTTGCATTTAGTTGGACCATCATATATTTTTCAACAGGACAATGACCCCAAACACACCTCCAGGCTGTGTAAGGGCTATTTGACCAGGAAGGGAAGTGATGGGGTGCTGCGCCAGATGACCTGGCCTCCACTGTCACCAAACCTGAACCCAATCGAGATGGTTTGGGGTGAGATGGACCGCAGAGTGAAGGCAAAAGGGCCCACAAGTGATGAGCATCTCTGGGAACTCCTTCAAGACTGTTGGTAGACATTTCGGGTGACTACCTCTTGAAGCTCATCAAGAGAATGCCAAAAGTGTGCAAAGCAGTAATCAAAGCAAAAGATGGCTACTTTGAAGAACCTAGAATATGACCTATTTTCAGTTGTTTCACACTTTTTGGTTATGTACTATACTTCCACATGTGTTAATTCATAGTTTAGATGCTTTCAGCGTGAATCTACAATGTTCATAGTCATGAAAAGGAAAACTTTTTGAATGAGGTGTCCATACTTTTGGTCTGTACTGTAGGTACGTAAAGTTCAAGACACAACCACTACTATGCCCATGACTTGTATAAAAGACTCTCCAAATTAGTTCAATGCTCATCTGGTCCAGGGTCTGTCTCGGCAAAGCTGTGTGATGTGGAGGATAGTTAAGCCAACTTTATAGGGGAAGGGGGTGGGGGAGTTATCTGATGTATTAAATACACCTGTGAGGAATGGAGAGACTTCCATAACAAATGCTTTGTAAAAAAGCTCCCGTGATGCTTCCTCTTCCATAAATTCTGCTTGCTTCCTTTTTTTTCCTTCATCTATAGTATCTGTATCTGTGTGTTTGTCCTTTTGTCGTGTTTTTTTTAATTTTTTTATTAGGAGTTTCCTATTTTCTAAATCGTGGAATTTGCCTGTGAGATTGTAAAGGTCATGAAAGGTCATATTTAAAGGGACTCTTTACTGGAAAAAAAAAGTGCCCATTTACTTGGGGCCTCTTCCAGCCCACCTCAAGTGTCTTGCTCCCTCGCTGTGATTGTGCACTCTGCCAATCCTCCGCTGTCTTCTTGGGTGAGTCTCCCAGCCACTGCATGCTGGCTGCGTGCCTACTCTATCCTGCTCCTGCAACTGGAAACTTTCTGCACATGCACGTTAGCAATTTTTGCTCACTGTGCAGATCGCTCGTGGCTATGTTTGAGGCACAGGGGCTGCGCATCCTGGGAGAGTCACACCAGGGTACACGAGCAGCGAGAGATGGTGAGAGACTAGGAAAGACATTCAGGGGGCTGGAAGAAGCCACATGTAAGTTAATGGCCATTTACTTTTTTTTTTTTTGATAGTTTCCTTTAACGTGAACCTGAACTGAGGATGTGGAATTTTCCTTTTTAAAATATTATTTGCCTGACTCTCCTTCTGATCCTGTGTCTTAAATACGTTTAGCCACAGCCCCTGAACAAGCATGCAGATCAGGTGCTCTGACTGAAGTCAGACTGGATTAGCTGCATTCTTGTTTCAGGTTTGTGATTCAGCCACTACTGTAGCCAAAGAGATCAGCAGGACTATTGTTATTGTTTTAAAGGAAACCTCAATATCCCTTTGTTTAGGTGCACTGTAAGTGTGCCATTGGAACCATTGATCCTGTGGCAAGTATGAAACTGTACCTCCTGGGTACAGCAACCACCTTTATCTGCTTGGACATAGAACTAGCTGGCTGTTATTCCTCTGTTAGTGAACCTTCATCCAGGAGGAATAACAGCTGCTGCTTTAACCTAGACAGTTTGAGAATTAAATGTGCAACGTACACTAGAACAAACTTTTGAGGGTGTGTACTGTTGTCCTAGAAGTGTGCGAGTTAAGAAACCCTGATCAGGGAGCTACTGTATTTTTCAGACCAGAAGACACTTTACCATAAGATCTGCCTAGGTTTAGAGGACAAAACCCATGGGAAAAAAAATACTAATACCTGGGACGTCCATGGTGCAGGCGCATCTTATGGACCCCCCCCCCCCCCCCTTTTCTTACTCGGTCCCTCTTGCAATTTTTTTGTCCTCATCTGGGTCCTGCTTTGTCCGTGTCCAGCCCCACTGACATAGCATTTCTGTGTAATGGTGTCCTGCGTCCTATTCTGGGTCCTGCTCTGTCCACCACTGCTATCCCTCCGCTGCCGCACCTCCTGAGTATACTGCTTCCACTGTTCCCTCTCTCACTCAGGCTGCATTCTATGAATCTGCTGCTCCATTTAGTTCATTGGAACCAATGATCTCAATGGTGGGATCAGAGCTCTCATTGGTGCCAATCGCAGCATTCCCTGAGTTTCAGGGAGTGCTGTGATTGGCCACAGTGACTAGCTCTGATCCTGCTCTCAAGCGTTGGCTCCAATGAACTGAATGGAGCAGCGGGCTGATAGAATGCAGCCTGCATGAGAGAGAGAGAACGGTGGATGCAGCATACTTCTGAGGAGGTACGGCACTGGAGGGACAACGGGGTGGATAGAGTAGGGCACAGGTGACGGCGGCATTCTTCTTGTGGTGCGGCAGTGGGGTGGATAGACCCAGAAGAGGGCACGGGGACACATTTACACAGAGATACTGTATCTGATGCTGCTCTGTTCCGCCCCCACAGCACTGATCGCTGCAGCATTAATGTTGAGGCTGGTCCGAATTATTTTATTCGGACTATTAGGGCTCGTACAGATGTCCAACATGGCAAACCACCCAACCTGACAAACCACACAACCTTTATGTCCACACACCTAGATGGCTAAACAACCAACTCAATTAAAGGGACTCCGAGCACCTCTCATGGGCATGCTTTTAAGACTTCGAGACCAGTACTGCAAAGTACTTAAAGATGCATACCTTTCTGTAGCTTGTGCTCTCCTCTTTCATTTGCTCCCTGAATCGCCGTTCTACACCAAATAGTTATCATTTGATTTCAATTTAAAAATTGCGGCTGCCATCTTGGTTATGTTAAAATTTCCGGGTCACCCCTGTCCTCTCTGTTAGAGAAGTGCATCACTGAATGAAGCAGGAAGAGGAAGTGACACGCATGGCCATTGCAAGAGGCTCCTCCAGAGGGGTCATGACACGACTTTGTTGGAAGTCTGGCTTAAAGGTATGCCCATGAGGTGCTCGGAGTCCCTTTAGCAAACTGCGCACGCAAGAGGAATGATGGACTACATGCTTCAAAACCAGTACACCTCTTTCAAACCACTTGTACACAGGCACCAACTGCATGATAGAAGACTAACATAGACCTGACCGTTGGATTGGGCAAACCGCCTGTTAGTTTCTTGTCAAGTTATCTGTACGCGTACACATGTCTGATTTATCATCCAACAGACTAAAGTCAGATGATGATCGTGCTGCAGGGTTTGGTCCGTGTTCACTTGGCTTAAGTTACTGACGTTTTCTCCCCACTCTTAATAAACAAGTATTGGCAGGGGACAGGGTAGCATGGTTAATTCCTGGGTCACAGTAGAATCAGAAGAGGAAGATGATTAATGGTGGATTGACAGCCATAAAATCAAATTCCAATTGCACTGCTCTGTTATGTAGTCTACATCCTGACCCTGCATTGCAAGCATTCCAATATAATCATAAGTGTTTGCTTTAATAAATCTTCTCAGTCAGCCTGGCTCTTTTCTCGTTCATTGCCAGGAAGAGGGAAGTAGTGATGGTCAAGTAGATGCAAATAACTTCGAGTTGATGCAAATTTATGCAGCTTGAAGATGATCTAATCAAACTTTACCTCAGTAGTATTTGATTGGTTCCTTTTCCAGCTGCATACAAATGTACATAAATTTGCATCGACTTGACCTTATTTGCATCTGCTTGACCATCACTGGGGAGGGGGAGAGGAATCATCTTTCCTTCCCCTCCCAGCTCCTTGCCGATTTTGGCTGAAGGCAGTTCAGTGTGGCTTGAGGATGAAAAGGGAATGTAAGCAAAATCACCTTTCCCCTCTGCAGAAGTTGCTTAAATCTGATCTGTTCCGCTCACATGTGTTTACAAAGCAAACTACAGTCCTGGCCAAAAGTTTTGTGACTGTCAAAAGTATGTTTTCACAAAGTTTGCTGCTAAACTGCTTTTAGTTCTTTGTTTCAGTTGTTTGTGATGTACTGACATATATTTATAAGCACTTCATACGTTTCAAAGGCTTTTATGGACAACTAGTAGACCCAGCCCGTTTAAAAACGGACTCTAGGTCTACGGCCGCCAGTGCGCATGCAACCGCCGCGCGCCCGACGGGCGAGTGAGGTGGGCGGGGTGAGCGAGGTAAGCGGGGGGCGCTTACCTCACTCGCCCCGCACCCGCCCACCTCACTTGCCCGTCCAGCTCCCTGGTCCCAGCTGTCAGTTACTGCGCCCATGCGCAGTAACAATCCTGGGACACAGGGACAAAACTGCTGGACGCAGCGACAGTCAGCTTTTATTAGGCAGGATTACATGAGATTTATCCAAAGAGTCAGTATTTGCAGTGTTGGCCCTTCTTTTTCAGGACCTCTGCAATTTGACTGGGCATGCTCTCAATCAACTTCTGGGCCAAATCCTGACTGATGGCAACCCATTCTTTCATAATCACTTCTTTGAGTTTCTCAGAATTAGTTTGTTTTGGTTTCTCCACCCGCCTCTTGAGGAATGACCACAAGTTCTCAATGGGATTAAGATCTGGGGAGTTTCCAGGCCATGGATCCAAAATTTCAATGTTTTGGTCCCTGAGTCACTTAGTTATCACTTTTGCCTTATGACACGGTGCTCCATCGTGCTGGAAAATGCATTGTTCTTTACCAAACTGTTGTTGGATTGTTGGAAGAAGTTACTGTTGGAGGTTGTTTTGGTACCATACTTTACTCATGCCTGTGTTTTTTTGACAATTGTGAGTGAGCCCACTCCCTTGGAAGAGCAGCAACACCACACATGAATGGTCTCAGGATGCTTTACTTTTGGCATGACACAAGACTGATGGTAGCTCTCACCTTTTTCTCCTGACGAGCCTTTTTCTAGATGCCCCAAACAATCGGAAAGGGGCTTCATCAGAGAATATGACTTTGCCCTAGTCCTCTGCAGTCCATTCACCATATTTTCTGCAGAAGATCAATCTGTCCCTGATGATGATTTTTTTGGGGAGAGAAGTGGCTTCTTTGCTGCCCTTCTTGACACCAGACCATCTTCCAAAAGTCTTTGCATCACTGTGCGTGCTGATGCACTCACACCTGCCACCATTAATGTGTGGGAATGCTTCTCATCCAAGGGAGTGGGCTCACTCACAATTTTGCCAAGAAAACACAGCCATGAACAAAGAATAGTACCAAAACACCCTCCAACAGCAACTTCTTCCAACAATCCAACAACAGTTTGGTGAAGAACAATACATTTTCCAGCACGATGGAGCAAAACGTTGAAATTTTGGGTTCATGGCCTTGAAACTCCCCAGATCTTAATCCAATTGAGGACTTGTGGTTATTCCTCAAGAGAAGGGTGGACAAACCAAAACCAACTAATTCTGAGAAACTTGAAGTGATTATGAAAGAATGGGTTGCCATCAGTCAGGATTTGGCCCAGAAGTTGATTGAGAGCATGCCCAGTCGAATTGCAGAGGTCCTGAAAAAGAAGGGCCACCACAGCAAATACTGACTCTTTGCCTAATTCTCATGTAATGGTCAATAAAAGCCTTTGAAACCTATGAAGTGCTTATAATTATATTTCAGTACATCACACAAACAACTGAAGCAAAAAATCTAAAAGCAGTTTAGCAGCAAACTTTGTGAAAACTAATATTTTTGACAGTTAGGTTATGCCTAATGATGTTGATCCAGGGATTTTATCTGATTGCCATCTGGAGTCGGGAAGGAATTTTTTTCCCTTTTGGGGCTAATTGGACCATGCCTTGTAAGGGTTTTTCGCCTTCCTCTGGATCAACAGGGATATGTGAGGGAGCAGGCTGGTGTTGTACTTTGTACTGGTTGAACTCGATGGACGTATGTCTTTTTTTTTTTTTTTTTTCAACCAAAATAACTATGTAACTATGTCTCACATTTTGGGCCAGGACTGTAGATATCACAGTGTATCAGGATTGGCTTTAAAGGGATACTTAAGTCAAAAAAAAAAAAAAAAAGTTTTACTCACCTGGGACTTCCAATAGCCCCCTGCAGATGTCCGGTGCCCTCGCCGTCTCCCTCCGATCCTCCTGGCCCCGCTGGCAGCCACTTCCTGTTTCGGTGACAGGAGCTGACAGGCTGGGGACGCGAGTGATTCTTCGCGTTCCTGGCCACAATAGCGCCATCTATGCTGCTATAGCATATATCCTATACCATATAGCAGCATAGAGGGTGCTAATGTGTCTGGGAACGCGAAGAATCACTTGTCAGCTCCTGTCACCGAAACAGGAAGTGGCTGCCAGCGGGGCCAGGAGGATCGGAGGGAGACGGCGAGGGCACGGGAAAGCTGCCGGGGGCTATTGGAAGTCCTAGGTGAGTAAAACTCATTTTTTTTGTTTGACTTAAGTGTCCCTTTAAGCTGAGGCAGTAAAAGTGAAAACTGCTTGGTCTCCAATTCTTAAGTCATAACTCCCCAAAATATGTCAGTATAAAGGTCTTGTAGACATCCCACATATAATAGACTAAAACACAAAATTGAACAGGATTGTTGAAACTCTAATACATGCTATATAAAAACATTGTGCTTCAAAAGGTTGCCATGGTGACCTCCAGCTCTGCTGTGTAAAAACCTTGCCCCGCCACATAAGAAACATTTACTGTCAGATATAAGATGAAAATCGCAGCCTTACTGTGAATTGACGCGGCATTGCAAATCATCCACCACGTGGTGATGCAAAGCGCCGGTGACGCGATGTGATTAGCAGAGCTGGCGCCTCCTCCCCTCTTGAATGATAGCGGCGAGGGGAGGAGGCGCCACCTCTGCATCGCGTCACCGGCGCTTTGCATCACCATGGCAACCCGTGACTACAGTCAGGCAAAGGAGGACGGGAAATGCCATAAATCAGCGCAGCGGGCCGTTCTAATGAAGCGGGGGCAATGTTTTCCTATCGCAGAGCCAGGCAAGGAGCCCAGCAAAGCCGGCAACATGTGGGGGACACTGCGCCCAGCAAAGCCTGCCACAGCCGACCGAAGCATGGAGGAACATACAGCAAAGCTGGCCGAAGCCAGCCAGAACACGTGGCGGACACCAGTAGCGGCAGAGCACGTGGTGGATGATATGCAATGCCGCGTCAATTCACAGTAAGGCTGCGATTTTCATCTTATATTTGTATATTCGGAATATAAGACGCACTGACTTTTCACCCCCAGTTTTGGGGGAGAAAAAGTGCGTCTTATATTCCGAAAAATACGGTAATAATAAATTTTAAAAAATGGAATTTTTTTTCTTTTTTTTATATACAAAAAAAAGCAAACCAACAGCAGCAATCAGATCCCACCAACATAAAGGTTTGTTGGTGGGCAGAAAAGGAGGCAAGATTCATTTGGCTGCTTGTTGTATGGCCGAGCAGTAAACTGTTAAAGCTGCAGTGTGCTGAATTGTAAAAAATAGCCTGGTCATTAGGGGGGTGTAAAGCCCCATACACACACTCAACAGCAGTCATTTATGCAGCACAATTATTGAACAACTTTTGTTGTGAAACAAGTTGACAACCAAAAAAAAATGCTTGCTATTGTTAAAAGAACTGATAAAACGCCAATTCAACTGTTGTGGTTCTCTGGCTATTCTTTGCCTGAGGCTTCTTGTCCTTGTCTTGCCCCATGGAACCCCCCCCCCCCCCCCCCCCCATATGCTTCTTTTATATGCTCAGGAGAACAAAGTATTTAAATTACTAAACAATGTTTATTTATTTTATTTTTTTTATTTTTTTGGTCGGTTTTTTTTTCTGTGTTCGAGCACGGCCACACTGCGAAAGTACGGCCTGCACAGTACTGCAGTATGAAGCCATTCTTGCACAGCTTTCTCCTCTGTGCTATTTCGCAGGGGTGGACCGAACTTGCGGAATATGGAGGCGCCATGTTTGTTTTAATTTTAAACAAGACCAATTGTCTGGCATTCCTGCAGTGGTATCTGGGTATCACACCTGAAATAAGCATGTGGCTAATTCAGTCAGAAACCTCTGCGTGCTGGTTTAGGGTCTATGGCTAAAAGTATTGAGACAGAGCATCAGCTGGACAGTCAGGCAACTAGGATTATTTTAAAAGGAAATAATGCAGCCTCCATATCCCTCTGTCCAGGTGTACTTTAATGTGCATTGTTTCATTGTTAAACATTCTCATGTCTAATATGTCTGCTTTGTTATGCAGGATGATGATGATTGTTCAGCAGCAGTATTTGAACAGAAGAAACCAGGTTATCATGCGCCTGTTGCATTACTTAATGATATCCCACAGTCGTCTGAGCAAGTAAGTATGCCAGAAATTAAGAGCAGGGATGAGCTCTGGATGAAATCTAAATGAGTTTCATTTGGATTTCATCCAGATAATTTGTGCAGCTGAGTGGGTGAGGGAGGGTTAAACTTGCCCAGCAGCCGTCTTTTTTTAATCGTCCTACTGTGCGTCCCACGCTGAGTTCCGTTACGTGACTACTACGCTTCCTCCAACTTGGACGGAGGAAACGCGGTAGGCACGGACGCGGCATGAGACTCGACGTGGGGCAGGTTAAAGAAGACTTCTTCTGGGTGAGTTTAAATTCCCCCCCCCCCCCCTCTCACCAGCCACATCAGCTGCACTAATTAAAAATCTGATTGAAACTCCTTCGGATTTCATCCGGAGCTCATGCCTGGTTAAGAGTGACTTTGCAAAATATTGATACCCTTTTATACTAATCCTTTTTTTGATATGTTACAACCTAGTGTTTAAAGGACTTCCTAGGTGAAGGAGGGTAGTAAGGAGTTAGCTAACTTGTGTAGATATTGCAAAACAGAAATTTGCCTTCTTAAAATAGAAGGTATTTGAGATTTAATCAGGTTAAGGTAGTCCTACATGTAGCGATGATGGGAAGATTTGACCAAGAGACAAGTCTCTCTTTAATTGAATCTGCTTAGAGAGGGATTTGTTGGCTGCCCATATACTGCAGGCTGATTCCTGATCAATTTCATGTTGAAATTGACCTCCTCTGACTCCGGGCTTCATCTGTTCTCCATACACGCACGCCACTTGGTTGCCTAGTAACGTGGCCGTGTGTGTGACGTCTTATGTCAAGCGCACCCTTTCTAGGCACCACCATGGAGAACGGAGGAAGCCCGGAGGCTACGGACAGGTAATGTATCACTTGCACTGAACACCGGGGGGGATTTAACATTGGGGGGGCACCATCTGGTTTCACCGCGTTTGTCGCTTCTCACAATATCGCACACTGTTGCATCCACTCACCGAATCGAGTAAGTCAGCCCTACATCTTGCAGCATTTGTGATGGACTAAAGCGACCAATTTCTGCCCAAAATTGGGTTGCATTGTCATTCAGGCATGCACTTGTCGGCACAGATTTTCATTCTGTTATAATAATCAAATCGTCGATCGGCCACCAAGTCGCCTGATGTGTGGCTACCTTTATACCTGGAACGCACAATGAGATATAATATTTCCGATCGATTTTTCCATAGAAGTGAACGGAAAATCAATCAGAAATCAGATCGAGCATGTTAGAAGAAATCAATCTGGCTTAAAGAGACTCTGTAACAAAAATTGCATCCTGTTTTTTATCATCCTACAAGTTCCAAAAGCTATTCTAATGTGTTCTGGCTTACTGCAGCACATTCTACTATCACCATCTCTGTAATAAATCAACTTATCTCTCTCTTGTCAGACTTGTCAGCCTGTGTCTGGAAGGCTGCCAAGTTCTTCAGTGTTGTGGTTCTGTGATACATCTTCCCCCTCCAGGCCCCTCTCTGCACACTGCCTGTGTGTTATTTAGATTAGTGCAGCTTCTCTCTGCTCTATTATCTTTTACAAGCTGGATAAATCCTCCTCTGAGCTGGCTGGGCTTTCACATACAGGCAGAGCTGTTTGCACTCTGCAGGAAGAAACAGCCTGACACTTCAGTGGAAGATAGCTGCAGGGGGAATGAAACACACAAATGATCTCTTGAGATTCAAAAGGAAGGATGTATACAGCCTGCTTGTGTATGAATGTATTTTCTATGTGTGGACATACTGTACATCAACCTACTTCCTGTTTTGGTGGCCATTTTGTTTGTTTATAAACAAACTTTTTAAAACTGTTTTTAACCACTTTTAATGCGGCGAGGAGCGGCGAAATTGTGACAGAGGGTGATAGGAGATGTCCCCTAACGCACTGGTATGTTTACTTTTGTGCGATTTTTAACAATACAGATTCTCTTTAAAATCTCATCGTATGCACCATACATGCTTCATCTTGAAAGTACTTTTTTTTAATTTTATTTATTTATTTTTTCTCACTGAGCAGCGCACAGTAACTTTAAAATGAAACCGTTTAAATATTTTAGCACCTATCATTTTGTTTTCAATTTATTAAATGGGATTAGGAAAGTACATTGGGGTGAGAGGATTGTACATCAGGTTGTCTATAGCTCTTGTAAGTTGTTTGAAAAAAAATAAGTGGTCTTATCTCTGAAAAGGAGAAAAGGAATGGCTTATAAAAGATATTTGTTAGACACAATTGATAACGCATTTCCTGGGCCTTTACCCACTACTTCAAGTAAATGTTAATGGCTGTTAGAAGAAATACCAATAGAATTGGAACACCTCTAATACAGGCCACATGTTCTCGGAGGATAAAACTGGGCACCTCACTGTAATTTAGCGGTTTTTAGTTTTACTTTTTTTTTGTTTTCGCAAAAACCTGTTATCAGGCTTAGCGAACAAAAGAAAAACAGAGCGCTCCTCCTTGTTCTTTAATTTAATTTCAGTAACTTATTACAGTGCCATTGCTGAAGTTAAATTAAGTTAATGCTCCACGCCGAACATCGCCCCTTCAGCTCTGGCCAAGTGCAGGAGAGCAGAGAGAACTTACCGGCAGGCCTATGATGTGCCTTAACATCTCATGAACACTAAAGCTGGCCATACACTAGCTGATTCCCCGCCGCTCGACAGCAGATTCGATCACTGGGATCGAATCTGCTGTCACATCGTTCACGCTACACGCTAAATTTCGATCTTTCGTCCCGAAATGGATCGATTGCTCCATGCGGGAATTTACCGTCGTTCGCCCGCGGGTAGGGAGCGCGTCGCTAGCGGCGTTTGAGTGACCGACGCAATACAGCTGCAATACATTACCTGCTCCGCCGGCGCGACTCCCCAGGTCTCCGCTGTCTTCTCCACTCTGGTCTGGTCTCCGGGTCCGGCATGCTTCACTTGCTTCCTGTCCCGGCAGGAAGTTTAAACAGTAGAGGGCGCTCTACTGTTTAAACTTCCCCCAGACAGGAAGTGAAGCATGCCGAAGACCAGAGCAGAGAAGAAGACAGCAGAGACCTGGGGAGTCGCGCCAGCGGAGCAGGTAATGCATGCCGGGGGGTGGGGAGAGTGGCGGCAGCAGCACCACCACGACCACAGGTTGTGAACGGTTTCAGGCTGAAATCGATTTTAATATCTGTTTGCAGTAAAGGCAGCCATACAATCCCTCTCTGATCAGAATCGATCAGAGAGGGATCTATCTGTTGGTCGAATCTGATGGCAAATCGACTAGTGTATGGCTACCTTAACCACTTGCCGACCGCCCACAGGACGTTGCGTCCTTTCGGCTTGCCCGGGGAGCGATCGCGTCACTGACGCGCGCTTCCCCCAACAACTGGCTCCGCCCACCCGCGACGACAACCCGCTGGCCGTTCAGAAGCCCTGTCGGGTTGTTAACCCCACGATCACCGCATACAAAGTGTATAATACACTTTGTAATGTATACAAAGTGTTATATACAGGCTGCCTCCTGCCCTGAACGCTGTGCTGCGTGTCGCCAGAACTGCGGGGGGTATAGCGGCGCGCAGTGGGAAATAGAGGCACACCATGGGGCAACGGAGGCTGGTCTTAGTGTGCACAACCAGCCTCTGTACCCCAGTAACATAATTAAATCCCACCTCGGGTTCTCTTTAAGCCGCGTTGGACTGTTTGCACATGCTCAGTATGAGTTTTTTTTTTTTCTGTCTGCGGAGAGAAGGCGGGTAGAGGCCGCTATGTAGCCAGGCACATGGCTACTTTATATTCACTGCACTTGCAGTGTTTACTTCCAGGAGCGGCCTCTGATTGGCTGGCGGGACCACGTGATGCGGAGAGCTCCGCTCACGTGGTCTCCGCAGGGCATCCGACAGAGTAGGCGCACCAAGAGCTGCTTTTAACGCAGCTCTTGGTGGTAGCGTCCTGCTCCAACACCACCAGGCGTTGCGTTAGCGGCACGTTATGCAACCATAACGTCCCCTAAAACGCACCGTCCTGGTGGGAAAGAAGCCTTAAGGTGGCCATACACTGGCCCGATTTGCGCCCGTTTTGACAGCAGATTCGATCACTGGGATCGAATCTGCTGCCAATCGTTCACGCTACACGCCGAATTTCGATCCATTCCGTCCGATCCCGTCGATCGCGCCGTGCGGAAAATAACCGTCGATCGCCCGCGGGTAAAGAGAGCATCGCTAGCGGTGTTCGAGGGCCCGACGACCGACGCAATAGAGCCGCATACATTACCTGCTCCGCCGGCGCGACTCCCGGGTCTCCGCTCTTCTCCGTCTCCGCTCTGGTCTGCTCTGGTCTCCGGCATGCTTCCCTTCTTCCTGTCCCGGCAGGAAGTTTAAACAGTAGAGGGCGCTCTACTGTTTAAACTTCCCCCAGACAGGAAGAAGGGAAGCATGCCGGAGACCAGAGCAGACCAGAGCGGAGACGGAGAAGAAGAGCGGTGACCGGGGGCAGTCGCACCAGCGGAGCAGGTAATGTATGCGGGCGGGGGGAGCGGCGGCAGCACCACTACAACAGATTGTGATCGGTTTCAGGCTGAAATCGGTTCACAATCTGTTTGCAGTAAAGGTAGCCATACGATCCCTCTCTGATCAGATTCGATCAGATAGGGATCTGTCTGTTGGTCGAATCTGATGGCAAATCGACCAGTGTATGGCCACCTTTAGTGTAACTTGCAGTGCCATTGCTGAAGTTAAATTAAGTTAATGCACAAGGAGCGCTCTGTTTTTCTTTTGTTCTTAGACCAGTGATGGCTAACCTTGGCACTCCAGCTGTGGTGGAACTACAAGTCTCATGGGGCATTGCAATACTCTGACAACTCTAAGCATGACTCAGGGAGGCAGAGGCATGATGGGATTAGTAGTTTTGTCACAGCTGGAGTGCCAAGGTTAGCCATCACTGTCTTAGACTAACTGGCGCCTCTCAGCACCAAGAGCCGCACCCAGGACATTAACCCATTACATCACCACCCTTAACACCAAGGCAGCGCAGGGTTATCTTCCTTTTTTCCATGTTATCAGGCTTGTCAACAGTCTAGCATATGAATAAAAACACTATATAGCAAACATAACTCATGTCAGCACATCCTATCAGAATTTTATACACCTTAATACCTTCAGTTGAAAGAAGGTTTTATACTATATAGAAAACCCTCTACCTCATCCCCGCCTTCACCTCCGATCCCCTCCCCCATTCTCTGGTGGTGTCGCTCCATAACGTTCTACTTTTAATCAGGGCTGTGAAGTGGGAGTTGGAGTCAGATAATTTTTGTAGCAAATCCACAGCCCTGGTAAGTATTAGACCAAGGAGTCTGAGCCATTTTGGGCACCTGGAGTTTCAGTGGTTTCATAAACTGAGGAGTCTGAGTTTTTTTTTTTTCTTTTACCGGCTCCACAGCCTTGCATTTAATAATGTAGACCTATTGACAAAACCTTTCTCCCCCCAAATCCACAGCAGTTTCTCAAAAGATAAGCAGCATGAATCCAGTTATTTCCATACGCAGGGACATAGTTCAATAGAAAGACACTCCAAAGTCACCTTACAAAGTCTCTGAGGGACTATCTTTGGACAAGAAAACCATATGTGGGTCATAGTATCACTGCCCCAACCACATTTCCAACACACAGGAGATAACTTGGGGTAGAATGAATGACCAGAATGACTAGAAGACCAGACTAGCCGCACACAGAGCGGAGCGTCCCTTGCGACTGGAACGCATTAAGTCTCCGCCCACTTTAGCTGCGGGGCCCGACATTTCAAAACACCGGAGGGGAGAGGCAGGAAGGGGAGCACGAAGGTGAGGGAAGGGGGGGGGATGTCCACCCATCCCCACTGTCCCCATAGCTCTCCTTCTCTGCGCTGCTCCCCTCCTGCTGGGGGCACACCTGGCTACCTGGGCACATATACCCCTGCCTACATATACTGGGCACATATACCCCTGCCTACATATACTGGGCACATATACCCCTGCCTACATACAGTGGAGGAAATAATTATTTGACCCCTCACTGATTTTGTAAGTTTGTCCAATGACAAAGAAATGAAGTCTCAGAACAGTATCATTTCAATGGTAGGTTTATTTTAACAGTGGCAGATAGCACATCAAAAGGAAAATCGAAAAAATAACCTTAAATAATAGATAGCAACTGATTTGCATTTCATTGAGTGAAATAAGTTTTTGAACCCCTACCAACCATTAAGAGTTCTGGCTCCCAGAGTGGTTAGACACTTCTACTCAATTAGTCACCCTCATTAAGGACACCTGTCTTAACTAGTCACCTGTATAAAAGACACCTGTCCACAGAATCAATCAATCAAGCAGACTCCAAACTCTCCAACATGGGAAAGACCAAAGAGCTGTCCAAGGATGTCAGAGACAAAATTGTAGACCTGCACAAGGCTGGAATGGGCTACAAATCCATTAGCAAGAAGCTGGGAGAGAAGGTGACAACTGTTGGTGCGATTGTTCGAAAATGGAAGGAGCACAAAATGACCATCAATCGACCTCGCTCTGGGGCTCCACGCAAGATCTCACCTCGTGGGGCGTCAATGGTTCTGAGAAAGGTGAAAAAGCATCCTAGAACTACACGGGAGGAGTTAGTGAATGACCTCAAATTAGCAGGGACCACAGTCACCAAGAAAACCATTGGAAACACATTACACCGCAATGAATTAAAATCCTGCAGGGCTCGCAAGGTCCCCCTGCTCAAGAAGGCACATGTGCAGGCCCGTCTGAAGTTTGCCAATGAACACCTGAATGATTCTGTGAGTGACTGGGAGAAGGTGCTGTGGTCTGATGAGACCAAAATAGAGCTCTTTGGCATTAACACAACTCACTGTGTTTGAAGGAAGAAAAATGCTGCCTATGACCCCCAAAACACCGTCCCCACCGTCAAGCATGGGGGTGGAAACATTTTGCTTTGGGGGTGTTTTTCTGCTAAGGGCACAGGACAACTTAATCGCATTAATGGGAAAATGGACGGAGCCATGTATCGTGAAATCCTGAACGACAACCTCCTTCCCTCTGCCAGGAAACTGAAAATGGGTCGTGGATGGGTGTTCCATGACGACAATGACCCAAAACATACAGCAAAGGCAACAAAGGAGTGGCTCAAGAAGAAGCACATTAAGGTCATGGAGTGGCCTAGTCAGTCTCCGGACCTTAATCCAATAGAAAACCTATGGAGGGAGCTCAAGCTCAGAGTTGCACAGAGACAGCCTCGAAACCATAGGGATTTAGAGATGATCTGCAAAGAGGAGTGGACCAACATTCCTCCTAAAATGTGTGCAAACTTGGTCATCAATTACAAGAAACGTTTGACCTCTGTGCTTGCAAACAAGGGTTTTTCCACTAAGTATTAAGTCTTTTATTGTTAGAGGGTTCAAAAACTTATTTCACTCAATGAAATGCAAATCAGTTGCTATCTTTTATTTAAGGTTATTTTTTCGATTTTCCTTTTGATGTGCTATCTGCCACTGTTAAAATAAACCTACCATTGAAATGATACTGTTCTGAGACTTTTCATTTCTTTGTCATTGGACAAACTTACAAAATCAGTGAGGGTTGAAATAATTTCCTTCACTGTATACTGGGCACATATACCCCTGCCTACATATACTGGGCACATATACCCCTGCCTACATATACTGGGGACACCTATAGACCTGGCTACCTGGGGGTACCTATTTTGGGGAACAGCTGCCAGATTATGTGTATGTTTGGGGGACCACTACTGCCAGATTATATGTCCTTTGGGTGTTACGTGTATTTTGGGTGATCCGCTGCCAGGTTTCGCGTATTTTGGGGAACTGCTCCCAAATTATGTGTATGTTGGTGAAACTGCTGCTGCCACATTGTCTATTTTGGGGGAACCACTTCCATATTATCTGTATTTTGGAGGAACTTCTACCAGATTGTGTCTTTTTGGTGAAATGCTGTCAGATTACATTTATTTTTGGGGGATACACTACGGCAGAGCTCAAACTTCCTCGGCAGACCTTTTACATCACTGCTAAGGTCATGTATATTTGGCCCCACCCATGACCACGCCCACGGTGTGCTTGACCACGCCCATTTTTGGCAGTTCTCCAAGTGAGTCCACTCACTACTTTTCCCAGGACTAGACCCCTGCCTAGAAGTCTTAGTTCCCTTGCCGTAGTGATACTTGTACTTCAAAGAAACAGTGAAAGACCACTTCAGAAAGACTACTACAATAAGGGCTGGTTCACACGGACGGCAGGCGGCTTCTCCTGTGAAGTCTCGTTCAAGGGGTGGCGGTATGGCGATCGCCTGCTTCCTGTTGCGATCAGCGGTTTTTGTCCCCGCAAGGGGACATGAAGCCGCAGCAGCTAGGCGACCCTGGACATCGCATGCAGCTCCTAGGGCTGGCTGAAACTACACGATAAATCGGGATCGGAAAGCCGTGTTTGCACAATCGACGGTAATTGCCAGTAACCACACAATGCTAAACGCTCCCATTCACTTGAATTGTTAGCCGACTAGTCCCGAACGCTTGGCGGTAAACGCCGCCCAGCGTCCGTGTTGACCAGCCCTTAACTGCAAATGAGAGTGATGCAGTTTATTAAAAAAAAGCTATATAACTGAAAATAAAAATGACTTTTCTTTGCTACTACTGTTTTAATTATCCATACTACACATGCGAAAAAACGTATGATATGAATTGTATGTGTAGTGCGGATGATTAATAGAACATTAGTAGCTAAGAAGTCATACCCTTTTTTTTTTTTTTTTTTTTTTTTTTGAACATTGCATCATTCTCTAATATTTGCAGTTTACTGCAGTAAATTCTTATCTGAAGTTGTTGTTCACTGTTTTTTTTTAGGTCACATTCACAATGCCACGTTATGGAGCTGCGTTATAAAGTCTTATAACTTAGCTTACGGCACTGCAATGCTAATCCTTTGGCCAGTTCACAGTGTGACGTTAAAGTCGCGTTGAAAAATGTTGCGTTGTGGTAACTCGCTGCTTGCAGTACATTACCTCTCAACGCAGACACGTTGCGACTTTAACCACTTGAGGACCTAGGGCTTTCTACCCCTTAAGGACCGGCCACTTTTTTTCCATTCAGACCACTGCAGCTTTCACGGTTTATTGCTCGCTCATACAACCTACCACCTAAATGAATTTTGGCTCCTTTTCTTGTCACTAATAAAGCTTTCTTTTGATGCTATTTGATTGCTCCTGCGATTTTTACTTTTTATTATATTCATCAAAAAAGACATGAATTTTGGCAAAAAAATGATTTTTTTTAACTTTCTGTGCTGACATTTTTCAAATAAAGTAAAATTTCTGTATACATGCAGCGCGAAAAATGTGGACAAACATGTTTTTGATAAAAAAAAAACCCATTCAGTGTATATTTATTGGTTTGGGTAAAAGTTATAGCGTTTACAAACTATGGTGCCAAAAGTGAATTTTCCCATTTTCAAGCATCTCTGACTTTTCTGACCCCCTGTCATGTTTCATGAGGGGCTAGAATTCCAGGATAGTATAAATACCCCCCAAATGACCCCATTTTGGAAAGAAGACATCCCAAAGTATTCACTGAGAGGCATAGTGAGTTCATAGAAGATATTATTTTTTGTCACAAGTAAGCGGAAAATGACACTTTGTGAAAAAAAACTATTAAAATCAATTTCCGCTAACTTTTGACAAAAAATAAAATCTTCTATGAACTCACCATACTCCTAACGGAATACCTTAGGGTGTCTTCTTTCTAAAATGGGGTCATTTGTGGGGTTCCTATACTGCCCTGGCATTTTAGGGGCCCTAAACCGTGAGGAGTAGTCTTGAAACAAAATTTCTCAAAATGACCTGTGAAATCCTAAAGGTACTCATTGGACTTTGGGCCCTTTAGCGCAGTTAGGGTGCAAAAAAGTGCCACACATGTGGTATCGCCATACTCGGGAGAAGTAGTACAATGTGTTTTGGGGTGTATTTTTACACATACCCATGCTGGGTGGGAGAAATACCTCTGTAAATGGACAATTGTGTGTAAAAAAATCAAAAGATTGTCATTTACAGAGGTATTTCTCCCACCCAGCATGGGTATGTGTAAAAATACACCCCAAAACACATTGTACTACTTCTCCCGAGTACGGCGATACCACATGTGTGGCACTTTTTTGCACCCTAACTGCACTAAGGGGCCCAAAGTCCAATGAGTACCTTTAGGATTTCACAGGTCATTTTTGTTTCAAGACTACTCCTCACGGTTTAGGGCCCCTAAAATGCCAGGGCAGTATAGGAACCCCACTAATGACCCCCATTTTAGAAAGAAGACACCCCAAGGTATTCCGTTAGGAGTATGGTGAGTTCATAGAAGTTTTTATTTTTTTGTCACAAGTTAGCGGAAATTGATTTTAATAGTTTTTTTTCACAAAGTGTCATTTTCCGCTAACTTGTGACAAAAAATAAAATCTTCTATGAACTCACCATACTCCGTACGGAATACCTTTGGGTGTCTTCTTTCTAGAATGGGGTCATTTGTGGGGTTCCTATACTGCCCTGGCATTTTAGGGGCCCTAAACCGTGAGGAGTAGTCTTGAAACCAAATGTCGCAAAATGACCTGTGAAATCCTAAAGGTACTCATTGGACTTTGGGCCCCTTAGCGTACTTAGGGTGTAAAAAAGTGCCACACATGTGGTACCGCTGTACTCAGGAGAAGTAGTATAATGCGTTTTGGGGTGTATTTTTACACATACCCATGCTAAGTGGGAGAAATATCTCTGTAAATGACAATTGTTTGATTTTTTTACACACAATTGTCCATTTACATAGAAATTTCTCCCACCCAGCATGGGTATGTGTAAAAATACACCCCAAAACACATTATACTACTTTTCCTGAGTACGGCGGTACCACATGTGTGACACTTTTTTGCAGCCTAGGTGCGCTAAGGGGCCCAACGTCCTATTCACAGGTCATTTTAAGACATTTGGTTTCTAGACTACTCCTCGCGGTTTAGGGCCCCTAAAATGCCAGGGCAGTATAGGAACCCCACAAGTGACCCCATTTTAGAAAGAAGACACCCCAAGGTATTCCGTTAGGTGTATGGCGAGTTCATAGAAGATTTTATTTTTTGTCACAAGTTAGTGAAAAATGACACTTTGTGAAAAAAAACCAATAAAAATTAATTTCCGCTAACTTTTGACAAAAAATTAAATCTTCTATGAACTCGTCATACACCTAACATAATACCTTGGGGTGTCTTTTTTTTCTAAAATGGGGTCACTTGTGGGGTTCCTATACCGCCCTGGCATTTTACAGGCCCAAAACCGTGAGTAGTCTGGAAACCAAATGTCTCAAAATGACTGTTCAGGGGTATAAGCATCTGCAAATTTTGATGACAGGTGGTCTATGAGGGGGCGAATTTTGTGGAACCGGTCATAAGCAGGGTGGCCTTTTAGATGACAGGTTGTATTGGGCCTGATCTGATGGATAGGAGTGCTAGGGGGGTGACAGGAGGTGATTGATGGGTGTCTCAGGGGGTGGTTAGAGGGGAAAATAGATGCAATCCATGCACTGGGGAGGTGATCGGAAGGGGGTCTGAGGGTTTGGCCGAGTGATCAGGAGCCCACACGGGGCAAATTGGGGCCTGATCTGATGGGTAGGTGTGCTAGGGGGTGACAGGAGGTGATTGATGGGTGTCTCAAGGTGTGATTAGAGGGGGGAATGGATGCAAGCAATGCACTGGCGAGGTGATCAGGGCTGGGGTCTGAGGGCATTCTGAGGGTGTGGGCGGGTGATTGAGTGCCCTAGGGGCAGATAGGGGTCTAATCTGATAGGTAGCAGTGACAGGGGGTGATTGATGGGTAATTAGTGGGTGTTTAGGGTAGAGAATAGATGGAAACACTGCGCTTGGGTGGTGATCTGATGTCGGATCTGCGGCCGATCTATTGGTGTGGGTGGGTGATCAGTTTGCCCGCAAGGGGCAGGTTAGGGGCTGATTGATGGGTGGCAGTGACAGCGGGTGATTGATGGGTGGCAGTGACAGGGGGTGATTGATGGGTGGCAGTGACAGGGGGTGATTGATGGGTGATTGATAGGTGATTGACAGGTAATCAGTGGGTTATTACAGGGGAGAACAGATGTAAATATTGCACTGGCGAATTGATAAGGGGGGGTCTGAGGGCAATCTGAGCGTGTAGGCGGTCGATTGGGTGCCCGCAAGGGGCAGATTAGGGTCTGATCTGATAGGTAACAGTGACAGGTGGTGATAGGGAGTGATTGATGGGTGATTGATGGGTAATTAGTGGGTGTTTAGGGTAGAGAATAGATGGAAACACTGCGCTTGGGTGGTGATCTGATGTCGGATCTGCGGGCGATCTATTGGTGTGGGTGGGTGATCAGTTTGCCCGCAAGGGGCAGGTTAGGGGCTGATTGTTGGGTGGCAGTGACAGGGGGTGATTGATGGGTGATAGGTGATTGGCAGGTGATTGACAGGTGATCAGTGGGTTATTACAGGGAAGGACAGATGTAATTAATGCACTGGCGAATTGATAAGGGGGGGGGGGGGGGGGTCTGAGGGCAATCTGAGCGTGTGGGCGGGTGATTGGGTGCCCGCAAGGGGCAGATTAGGGTCTGATCTGATAGGTAACAGTGACAGGTGGTGATAGGGGGTGATTGATGGGTAATTAGTGGGTGTTTAGAGAAGATAACAGATGTAAACGATACATTTGGGAGGTAATCTGACGGCGGGTTTGCGGGCGATCTAATGGTGTGGGTGGGTGATCAGATTGCCCGCAAGGGGCAGGTTAGGGGCTGATTGATGGGTGGCAGTGACAGGGGGTGACAGGGGGTGATTGATGGGTGATAGGTGATTGGCAGGTGATTGACAGGTGATCAGTGGGTTATTACAGGGAAGAACAGATGTAATTAATGCACTGGTGAATTGAAAAGGGGGGGTCAGAGGGCAATCTGAGCGTGTGGGCGGGTGATTGGGTGCCCGCAAGGGGCAGATTAGGGTCTGATCTGATAGGTAACAGTGACAGGTGGTGATAGGGGGTGATTGATGGGTAATTAGTGGGTGTTTAGAGAAGATAACAGATGTAAACGATACATTTGGGAGGTAATCTGACGGCGGGTTTGCGGGCGATCTAATGGTGTGGGTGGGTGATCAGATTGCCCGCAAGGGGCAGGTTAGGGGCTGATTGATGGGTGGCAGTGACAGGGGGTGACAGGGGGTGATTGATGGGTGATAGGTGATTGGCAGGTGATTGACAGGTGATCAGTGGGTTATTACAGGGAAGAACAGATGTAATTAATGCACTGGTGAATTGAAAAGGGGGGGTCAGAGGGCAATCTGAGCGTGTGGGCGGGTGATTGGGTGCCCGCAAGGGGCAGATTAGGGTCTGATCTGATAGGTAAAAGTGACAAGTGGTGATAGGGGGTGATTGATGGGTGATTGATGGGTAATTAGTGGGTGTTTAGAGGAGAGAATAGATGTAAACAATGGATTTGGGAGGTGATCTGATGTCGGATCTGTGGGCGATCTATTGGTGTGGAGGGGTGATCAGATTGCCCGCAAGGGGCAGGTTAGGGGCTAATTGATGGGTGGCAGTGACAGGGGGTGATTGACGGGTGATTGACGGGTGATTGACGGGTGATTGACGGGTGATTGACGGGTGATTGACGGGTGATTGACGGGTGATTGACGGGTGATCAGGGGGATAGATGCATACAGTAAACAGGGGGGGGTGGTTTGGGGGGGGGGGGGTCTGGGGAGAATCTGAGGGGTGGGGGGTGATCAGGAGGGGGCAGGGAGCAGGGGGGGGGGAGGATAAAAAAAAAATAGCGTTGACAGATAGTGACAGGGAGTGATTGATGGGTGATTAGGGGGGTGATTGGGTGCAAACAGGGGTCTGGGGGGTGGGCGGGGGGGGGTCTGATGGGTGCTGTGGGCGATCTGGGGCAGGGGGGGGAGAAATCAGTGTGTTTGGGTGCAGACTAGGGTGGCTGCAGCCTGCCCTGGTGGTCCCTCGGACACTGGGACCACCAGGGCAGGAGGCAGCCTGTATAATACACTTTGTAAACATTACAAAGTGTATTATACACTTTGTATGCGGCGATCGCGGGGTTAACATCCCGCCGGCGCTTCCGTATAGCCGGCGGGATGTTGCGGCGAGCGAGCGGTGACAGGCGCCGGCGGAGGATCGCGTCACGGATGACGCGATCGCTCCGCCCATGCCCTTAAATGGACCGCCGCCTCTGTGGGTGAGGCCGTCCTGCAGGGCTCCACTTCCCCGCCGCCCCTGTGTAGTGGGCGGTCGGGAAGTGGTTAACTTCGCATTAAAACAAAATGTCCCACTGTGAATGCGACCTTATGCATAAGTGCTTCAGAAAATAGCATTGCTCTCCGATTAAATGAATCCGAGAGCTCACAGAAGCTCTTTTGCATAGATAAGTGCAATTTCTGAAAGAGGAGCTGTCGGCCAAACTATGCCATATAAAAAAAAGCTACATATATATATAAATACTAGCTCTACTTAACATAAGTATTGCACTGCCCACATCTTGATTTCAATGAATTTTATAAAACTAGAAAAGATAAATAGAGAGAATTCTGTTTGCTGGCAGGGGCCATCTTTAGTCCCTCCAGCTGAAGCCAATGCTGAGGTCATTTCCTCCCTTTCTCCCCCCCCCCTCCCCACTGCAATAGCGTTTATGGGAACCCCCCAGCCCTGCTACTATATCCATAGGGATTCCCCTTGCATTTACCCTCAACCCTGCAGCATCCCCGCTCTTCCCGCAGCATTACAGCGCTTAATGGGGAAGAATAAATGCAGCTCCATCGCCTGGAACCATGTTGAGAGCCTGTGTGCGCTGCTTATATTCTTCCCCGCTAAGATCTACAATGCTGAGGGCTGAGCGGGTTCAGTGTAAATGCAGGGAATCCCTACGGAAATGGTAGAGATGAGATGCCTGCCGGGCAGTGGGCTGAAGTGCGGGAGGGGGCGGACGTTGGCGCGGAGGCAGCCAATGAGAAGAATAGGTGTGAGAGTGACACAGGTTGCAGCCAATCTAGGCTATGTCTGTGGAGAAGGGGAGGAAAGTAAAGAATTGCCCCCTCCCCAGCCTGCACTGCAACTTCTCTTGTGGTTGAATATACTGTGTACTAGAAGAGCTGGGGACATACTTAATAGCTGCAATAAAAAAATTAGATTAATTTTGAAATTGGGCATTGCCTTTTTACCATCCATTTGATCTGTTTAAAGAGGAGCTGTTAGGTATAGGGTCTCAGAGAAAAAAAAAACACATCAGTAGCTAAATATTGGCTGTACTTACATTACATGTGCATTACACTGTCCACGTTTGGATTTCACAGAATTTTTATATAGTATTTGCAGAGATTGATGCTCCTGGCAGCTCATGGCAGGTTCCATGTTTGACTGTCTTGTATGAAGCCAATTGTGATGTAGTATCCTCCCTTACCCTGCCTCCTGATTAATGATTCTTTAGCGATTGTTTAGGAAGCCGCTGCTTCGGCTATCCTGGGGCACTACCTGCCCATACTAGGGCGCTATACTGGGCACTATACTAGCCATACTGGGTACTATACTAGCCATACTGGGCACTACCTACCCATACTGGGACTATACTAGCTATACTGGGACAATATGCTAGCTATACTTGGGGCACTAGGCTAGCTATACTGGGGCAACCCCCACCACAGTCCCCGGAGAAAAATTTGGTCAGAAAGTGGTCCCTGGGCTGGAAAAGGTTGGGGACCCCTGCTCTAGACAATCCTGTCTGAGGTCTGATTGCTTTGACATCCTGCTTGGTTTGTGCTCTGACATGAACTGTTAACTCTGGCACCTTATGTAGACAAGTGTGTGCCTTTCCAAATCCTGTTCAATCAACTGGATTTTCTGCAGATGGACTCCAATTAAGCTGCAGAAACATCTCAAGGGTGCTCGGGGAAACAGGATGCACTTTTTTCATGTTGTCATTATGGGGTATTGTGTGTGTAGAATTCTGAGGAAAAATGAATTTAATCCATTTTAGAACAAAGCTGTAAATGTGGAAAAAGGGAAGCACACTGAATCCTTTCTGGGCGCACTTTAATTTCATTGACATGCGATGCAATTCTATTGCAATGGGGCCTTTCACACTAGTTGGCGTGTTACGACTTTACTGTTACATTGCGTTCCTGTGTCTCTTTTGTTTACAGGGAATGCATCGTGACTCCCGGTGTGAACATGGCTTGAGGCTAGGTTCACAATGGTCAGTTGCATAACTCGCATGTTATGACTGTGAACTGCAATGGAGACTGGCCATAGTAATACAAAGCCTGCATGCAGCAAATTAGAATGTGAGCAGACCTATAGAACTGTATGGGCAGTGAGTTGACCTGCAAAATGATTCTGCAGCGCAACTGACCACTGAGAAACAGGGCCACAGTCTAAAGGGGCCCATACACTGGTCGATTTCAGCAATCGACCGATCAATTCTATGGAATCGATCGGTCGTTTGGTCGGCTGATTTGAATAGATTTCCAATCGACCTGTGGCTGATTTTGATTGATTTGCTTGGTCTAGATTGAAAATCTGTGGGGATCGGTACTGGCAGCTGATCGATGGTCCATAGGGTTGCATTGGATCGAACGGTGCAACATTGCATTTCGATCAAATTTCAATAGATTTCATTCTGAAATCTACTGGAATTCTGTTGCTACTGTGTGGCACACATCATACATTTCTGTCAGATTCGACTTGATGGGCATCTGACAGAAATCTGATAGTCGAATCTGCTGCAATTCTAGAAGCGTATGGCCACCTTTTACTGGGATTTTGTCTTAGTGTGTTTAATGAATTGTGTAAACTTGTTAGCAGTTAAATTTAGAGTTTTGAATTATTTAGGTTATTCAAGAAGTTTGAATTAAAGCTCTTACTATTTTATTATAACCGAATAATTGGGGGGGACTTTTCTGATATTAATATGTTTACACTTTTTTTTCCCCTTTTTTAGTATGACCCTTTTGCTGAACACAGACCTCAAAAAATTGCAGATCGAGAAGATGATTATAAAAAGCCCAGACGGATGATGATTATTTCTCCAGAGCGACATGATCCTTTTGCAGATGGTAATTAGTTTGATTTTCATTCATCTTTAATTTAAGCTTTTACCTTTTTGATTCTTATATTCATACTTTGTCTTTTTCCCTAGTTATCCGGTACATTGTCTTCACAGTACTTTTTTTTTTTTTTTTTTTTCTCTATTTTCAGTAGCTCAGATCAGAGCTACAGTAACATAAAACTTGCAAGTAACATCCAAACAAAAAAACATACAGTTAACAGTTATCACTATAGATCTACCATAATCCTTCAACATTAAAATTAGCATTTAGTCAGATAAAAAAAAACTGCTACGGGCAGTTATATTGATATCTGAAATGAGGATGACTGTATCAGTAGATTTGAGCCATCTACCCCACACGTTTTCAAACTTAGCTGGATGTCAACGTGACCTCGGTTTGAAAAAAATGGTACGTTGCATAGACTTCAGTAGTTTCACTATATTTTTTTCATTTTTGGGTGTTGTAAAATTATTGAACCTACACGTCCATATCGGAGTAAAATTGTGATCGGGAGATGTACATTTTTAAATGGCCATAGACTTGGTGCAACTGAATCTTTCTGCCACTTTAAAGATTTTTTTTTCCCCTTAAACTGTAGCTGTTGAGCTACACAATGCCAAGTGCTAGGATTACACAATTGTAAGTGCAGGCAATTTGCCCTAATTCCTGCTTGTATCAGTGATCTGGTGTTTTTATTATGTAAATGATGATAAATAATGCTTGTCAGTCTTCACAGGCCCGTACTAACTGTCCTTAATTTCTTTCCTACAGCAGTACTGGTAAATACAAGTCCTGTCTGCATTCTTAAGGGTGTAGTGCAACACATCCTGGGTAGATAATGGTGAAAAAGTAATCCAAAGGAAAATCCTATCTTATCTAGTGTCCGTTTGACAATGCAGATTGGGCGTGATCTGCAACATCCTTCTGTTTTTTTTTTTTTTTTGTTTGTTTTTTTTGTGTGTGCATGCTTAGCGTTTGACAATGTCTGAGGTACCCTACATATCTCAACATAACTTGTTAGCAGGAAACCTTTCATAGTATACAAGGTTGACGGCTTCAAATTTTGTTGGTCAGTTGTTTTTTATTAACTGAAATGTATTAAGTTTAACAGAGCAATACTAGAAATCCAGTTATATTAAAATATTCACTCGTGTGTACTTAAAGCCTGAACTGAAAATTAAGTCAGATTAACCTACATTGGTCATCCTTACCTCCCGTGTAGTCTACTCATCAATCTTTCTTCTCTCCGGTGTCCTGTTAGTCCACTGTGATCATTGGAATTCTCTGTCTTCCATTTTGAAAATGGCTATTACCCCATAACCGCTTCCTGGTCAGCACACTGTTAAACTGTAGTATCTACCACTTGAGTAGATACTTGAGCCATAGGGAATCAGGGACATTACCTTGCTCATCAGCTGTCCTTTTAGTTATAACTGACAGCAACTGATATATAGACAACTGATATATTTAAGTTCTGCCAAAATCTTGTCAGGACTGGAAGGAATCGTTGTAAAAAGAAAATGGGAAGCTTGTGAGAGGAACTGATGGCAAGGTAAGTATGTAATATTCACTTGCAGGTATATTATGTATTTTTTTGTTGTTGTTGTTTTTTTTAAAATAATTTTACTCAGTTCAGGTTCCCTTTAATGTTGCTTAAAGGATATCCGAGGCAAGTAATACAATATAGTTTTACTTAGCTGGGGCTAATTCCAGCCCATAGAGGCTGTGTGTTTCAATAAAGTATGCAATTGCACAAATGGTATAAAGTATTCTTTCTTAATGAAAAAAGCACCTAAAATCATTTAAAATCAGAAGAGCAAAACTGAATACACATTGCAAATGAGAGCCATACATACATCTGTCCCCACATCATACATGCTGACACTGGTGACTGGTCACTAAA
Source organism: Hyperolius riggenbachi (assembly GCF_040937935.1). Taxonomy (NCBI): domain Eukaryota; kingdom Metazoa; phylum Chordata; class Amphibia; order Anura; family Hyperoliidae; genus Hyperolius; species Hyperolius riggenbachi. The sequence goes on from NC_090652.1 coordinate 191,821,748, forward strand.
GTGGAATGAAACCCAGCATTTCTTCTTTGCTCTAAAATATTTACAGCATATTCTACTAATATTATTATATTTTTTTTGCAGAATAGCATTCAAACATTAAAGGTAGCCATACACCTGACGAGACCAATTTATCTCTAATCGAATGCGATTAGAGATACATTTCTTTGTCAAAGCTGCCCATATAGTACAGGCAGATTCCTGTCTGATTTCAGCGTGAAATCTTCAGGGAATCGGCTGAGCCCGCTGATGACACCCAAACCACCCCCCCTCCCCGTGTGTACATTTACACATTACCTGTCCTGTAGCAACCTCCGTGTGGTGTCCGTCCATCTCTCCGGGTTCTAACAGCCGCATACATGCGGCCACGCTGATGACATAGAGCATCTGATGTCAGGCGCTATGCGCCACCAGCGTGTATGCAGAACCTGGAGAGGTGGACAGACACCGTGCGGAAGCTGCTAAAGGACAGGTAATTTATTAATGCACACGGGGGGAGGGGCACTACAGTTCTGCATTACGACGGGGGTTTCAGCACTCGTTCTGAAATTGGCCAACGCACACCTAACCAACCGACTTCGGCCCAACATCTTGCAGCATGCGCGATCGACAATGCAACCAATTTTCATCACAAAATTTGTTGCTTTGTTGGTCGGGCATGCACTTGGTTGCAACGATTTTCATCCAATTTGATTATAATAATTGAATCAGTTGGTCGATCTGCGACCAAGTCGCCTCTTTAAACACAGGACTTGCTTTTTCAATAGAAATCTCCCTGAAGTGAGATCCGCATCCGAAGAGGTGATAACATTACCTTGTGTTTATTTAATTGTAGCAAGAGAGGATTGTAAACATTCCCTGGCAGTGCTGAAACTCCTTTTAATGCTAGGTACACACTGAGATTTTCAGGCAGATTTACTTTCACATCGATTTCCAGAATGTCCGATCTACTTTCCAATTGAGTGTTTGTTTGTTTTTTTTCTCTTCCGTTCACTTCTATCGAAAAAAGCTCAGAAATCAGATCGAACATGTTGGAAATAATTGATCTGACACTAAAACTGCCAGAAAATCTGTGTACCTAGCGTAACGTGTGCAGATCAGATATTGCTCAGAAATAATCATTGGATACATTATAAAATATAAATACTGTAGCTTCAAATAAAATGCAATGGCAGCTTTCAGAGCAAATAAACTGTACTTTGGGAACTAGTAATTTTTAAATGGATGTAATTTCCAGCAGGAAATATATAACTGTATGGGTTATAAAAAGTAGGAAATCACATTTTCATTGAATATTATGTCAGTTTAGTACTGCTTAAGTTGATCTATGCCAACAGGCGTATGAAATGGCAAGCATTAGCACAAGCTTAAAGTCCATGCAACATATTCAGGCCAAAGCATGCTTGGATAATTTGATCAGAATCTTCTGACTTTAAATGATTTTATATGCTTTTTTTCACAAAGAAATACTTTAATAAAACTTTATACCATTTGTACAATTGCATACTTTATTTAAATCGGTTGATACGATTATGTTGTTACACAAATGAGACTAAAATAATTAGATGGTATCTGAAGGCAGGGCATCGGCTCACCGAACTAATCCGGTTGTGAATAGACTATTACTGCTGCTATTTTGATATAGGTTGCATATTTCCCTTGCCGCAGCTCGGGTCTTCTTCCAGGTCCCGCTAACAGCCTCTGATGAAAGGCCATCCATGATGGGTCAGTGGGAGAATATTGTGCACTGCGCTCTTGGTGATGTGGGTACACGTCCTCACATGTATAGAAGGCGTTGACCCATCGGCTTGACGATACTTCAGAGGCTTCCAGCGGCACCCCAGAAGAAGACTGGAGCTGCGGCAAGGGACACACGTGACCTCTAGGGGCTGTAAGGAGCCCGAGGTAAGTAAAGCTATATTGTATTACTCACCTCGTAAAGAACATCCAGTGAATTCTGGAAAGGCTTGTCCCAGGAACATATTTACACTTGCCCATTTCCAAGCTGAAGCCTGGTTCCGCCATCAGAAGGCTTGCCCTACATTTTCCCCTTTTTTTTGATTTGCAGAATCTAATGTGCAGGTGATAACAGTGATGCTTGAAAGTTTTATGAAGCCATTTTTGAGATTTATATATTTAAAAGTTCTAAACCTAGATGATCACCAAGTTGAGTAACTGGAAAGTTAAACTTGGAACGCGAGTTTAAAGCAAACCTGAATTAAAAATGTGTGTATAGTATATAGGTGTATAAAACCCCCTCCTTCAGTTTCCTATTCCTAATTTTAGTTAAAGCGTTCAAGTATAAAAATGAAGTCTGCACAGCAGTGTGGTTAATTCAGGTGCCTACAAAATAAAAAAAAAAATTAACATTATAAACCTTTTTAAAAAAATGATTTTATCGTCAGTGTTCTCCCAGAAAAAGCTAATTTGGTTTTGTTCAAACCAGCTGCATTCGACTTAATGTTTGCTCCAATTTGATATAGATCAATTTTGTTTGCATTGTAAACTATAGCGTGAAGTGATCGCAGTCCAGTTCTTAAAGAGAATCTGTACTCAAAATTTTTTTACATCAAAAAGCATACCATTCTATTCATTATGTTCTTCCGGTCCCCTCTGTGCTGTTTCTGCCACTCTCTGCTGCAATCCTGGCTTGTAATTAACAGTTTTAGGCAGGGTTTACAAACAAACTAACCAGATAGTGATAGGCTCACATAAGCAAAGTGTGTGTCATACAGAGTGTGCGGGGGGGGGGGGGCGCTGCAGAGGGTGTGTATCACTTCTATCCAATCACAAGCAGCCCTGCACATTCCACACATTCAAGCCTTAGCCCGACAGACAGACACGACAGAATAAAAAAGATTAGATCATATAACAGAGATTACACAGCCACTGTGCAATTAGGAAAAGCTGCAGTAAGCCAGAGCACATTAGAACAGGCATAGGAACTTATTGGATAGGAGAACTAAGGCTGAAAATGTTGTTAGTCTCTTTAAGGGGTCATCTGCACACTAAATTAAAATACTAAAAATAGCGATAACTTGCTATCCAGAAGAGATTCATTGTGGCAGCGTTGCCTTACTGACATTTACGATGCCACTGTGAAAAAATATTGCTGGAATCCTGTTTACACAGCCAGTAGTGAAATATGAACATGGGTACATGTAATTGGTGCATTAGTTGACTATTAAGTGATTATTTTACATGCTCTGTTTAACATATAATTATCGGCAAAACACAACGGGCAGGCTGGAACAATAGTCTTGGACAAGATGGGTTGGTTGTCGGCATCAGATAACAGATTTTTCATCTGTATGCTTCACCAATTGTATTACAACTAGTTTGTCAGCTGTTTCCAATGATTTTTGTCTAGTGTCTGAACAAGGTTTAAGTAGGATTAGTACTGTTTGTACCCATGTTTATCTCATGTCACATGTCAGTTCACGGTATTGATCCACAGCTACTTATTTGGGTGGCAAAAAGTATGAGCATGGATTTTGGGCTGCCATAGCAGTAGCTAGATCCTGCACATCAGTTTGGGGGAGTTGCAGCCCATTCCAACACTGCTTACTTTAACCATTGGTTGGTAAAATGAATTGCCTGTTTAGGGTTGTTGCCTTTCTGTATGACCCAGTTTCTCTAAAGCTCTGGTTTTTGAACTCCTACTCTGACATTTTTCAGCCATCCTGGCAAACCATAAATTTGGGGCAGCATGGTGACGTAGTGGTTAGCGCTCTCACCTTGGATCGATGGATCCCAGTTCAAATCTCAGCCAGGGCAATATCTGCAAGGAGTATGTATGTTCTCCCTGTGTCTCTGCGGCTTTTCTCCTGGCACTCTGATTTGCTCCCACGCCCCCCCAAAAAAGTACAGATAAGTTAATTGGCTTCCCCCTAAACTGGACAGAAGAACAGAAAAAACTGGGTCTCTACCTGGATTTAAAGGCCCCTTGACCGGTCTATTGCGATACCACAGTGCAGAGCCACTAAACTGGCCCTGGACTTTGATACATGCACACAGACCTATGACTATGGTAAGAATTAGGTTGTAAGCCACTCTGAGGGACAGTTAAAAGACAACTGTAAGGGGAAATAAACTTTCTTACCTGGGGCTTCTACCTGCGCAGTAAGCTCCCAGAGACATCAGCAGGAGTGAGGAGGCATAGCCAGGCCCACGCAGGCACAGTGGACTGCAACATTAAAGTTGCAAAAACCAGGAAGTAAGCTTCGGCGGCGACCGTAGCATCATTTTGCTGCGGGCACAGGACATCTGCGGGGGGGATCTATAGAAGCCCCAAGTAAGTTGAACTTTATACTAAATAACCATACATTTGCAAAATTCTCAAGTACCGTAATCTTTTTTTCATGTTGTCATTATGGGGTGTTGTGTGTAGAATTCTGAGGAAAAAGTTTTAATCTATTTTGGAATAGGGCTGTAACCTAATGAAATGTGGAAAAAGTGATTCGCTGTGAGTACTCTCTGGATGCGCTTTAACTTTCCCACAGAAGGGCTCACAATCTAATCCCTGCATTGTCATATGGCTTATGTATGTCTAAGCAAAAGCCAATTAACTTATCTGTTTGTTTTTGCTATGCGAGAGGAAACCATAGTGCCTGGAGGAAATGCACACAGACACGGGGAGAAGTTCAAGGCAAGAACACTGCATGGTGGCCTCTTGAGTGTGTCCTTCGTGGCTGCAGCTCTTGACCACTTTGAGTCCAACAGGAGAAAAGCGCTATACAAATGTTCAGATTATTATTTATTATGCATCTCCATATAAATAGGCTAAATGACTGTGTGCAACTGCAGATGTTTGGTCGTAATTAAAGGGAACCTTAACCGTAAAAAAATCCAAGTATTTCACTTAACTTGGGCTCCGACCAGCCCCCTGCAACCTTCCTGTGCCAGTGAAGTCGCAAATCCTTGGGTCCCCTGCTGCGAGCTGGTTTCATTTTCGCTGGCTGATCAGTTGGTGGCCCCTACGCAGCCCTGGCCGTGCGCATCCTCGTTTGGGTTCCAGTCGTTGTGGCTGTCCTGCACATGCGCAGTACGCGTACGTAGAAAGAAAATGTTTGTTTTTTTTTTTACACTGAGCCATTACATGTGACCACCTTTTCTGATTTAAAATGATTACTAAATCCCCATAAACTCCCATAGACCTTTAAGTTGCCTGACATATATTAGGGAGGCAGGGTATTTAGCTACCTTATTTTTCAGAATTAAAGATGCATTTTTTTCTCCCCAAAAATGTGAAGGAACAGTCCTTGCGTCTTATATCCCAAAGAATCAGTCCCTAACTTACAATTGTCTTGTCCCTATGGCCATACACTGGTCGATTTGCCATCAGGTCGCCCAACAGATAGATCCCTCTCTGATCGAATCTAAGGGGTCGTATGGCTGCCTTTACGGCAAACAGATTGTGAATCGATTTCACTATGAAACCGATTCACAATCTGTGGAGCTGCCCCGTCGCGGACGGAAATCGATTCAGGCTGCGTTTGCGTAACGATTTCACAGCAGGTTCGATCAGTGATCGAACCTGCTGTATATCGGCGGGAAAATCGTTTAGTGTATGGGCCCCTTAAGGACAAGGCAATTGTCCTAAGGGACAAGGACAATTGCATGTTTCCTATGCTCCCTGTGTGCAAAATCAATTTGCGGCAGCGTGGCTCACTTTTCCAGCAGCTCTCCTCTCCGGCACTGCTCCCCTAGTAACTGCTTCTGCTGCTGATGCGATTAGCAAAAGCTGTCACTAGGGGGAGTCGCACAGGAGAGGTCTGCGCTCGCTGCTGGAATTGGCTTACAGACTTCTTTACCAGTGCGAGACGCTTTGTCTGTACTTTTTTTTTAAAAGTATTAGGGTGGCCATACACTGGTCGATTTGCCATCAGATTCGACCAACAGATAGATCCCTCTCTGATCGAATCTGATCAGAGAGGAATCGTATGGCCACCTTTACTGCAAACAGATTGTGAATTGATTTCAGCCTGAGACCGATCACAATCTGAGGGCGCTCTACTGTTTAAACTTGCAGGGACAGGAAGTTCTGTGTAGCTGCAGCCGGTCCGGAACCCAGCGCGGAAAGAACACAGCGGGGACCAGGGGATCCGCGCCGGCCGGAACAGGTAATGTATACCCACTGTATTGCGTCGGGCATTCGAATGCTGCTATCGACGCACTCTCGACCCGCCGGCGATTGAGAGAAATCTTCTGCACGGACGGATCTACGGGAATTGACGGGAACAATCGATTTCGGACGGAAATCGATTGTTCTGTCTGCGGTGTGCGCGGCAATTTCACAGCCGATTCGATCACTGTGATCGAATCGGCCGTATATCAGCGGGAAAATCGTTAGGTGTATGGGCCCCTTTAGAGGCAGAGGATCAGTAGGATAGCCAGGTAACTGGTATTGCTTAAAATGAAATGAATATGGCAGTTTCCCTAGAACTCTCGCTTCAGTTGACCTTTAAATCTATAGATCTTTAAGCATACCCACAAATGTGATTGCTACCATATGGACTAAATGACAATTCTGAAATATTTATCCCTACAATGCAAAGGAGGGCCCTGACAAATAGGTTTACAGTCTGAGGAGTGAGTTGTATAATGTTCAAGAGCTTTTTACCCCAGCATAACGTATGCAGGGGATAAGTGACTTGGAGGCAGACCTATTTATATATTTTTAAACAATGGCAGTTGGCCAGCAGCCCTGCTGGTCTCTTTGGCTGCAGTAGTATCTGAATCACACCAAAAACAAGCATGCAGATAATCTTGTCAGGTCTGACAATGTCAGAAACATCTGATCTGCTGCATGCTTGTTCAGGGTTTTATAGCTAAAAGTATTAGGCAGAGAATCAGCAGTAGGCAACTGGTCTTGTTAAAAAGGAAATAAATATGGCAGCCTCCATTTTTTTTTTTTTTTTCTTTCTTCTTACCTGGAGCCTCCTCCAGCCCTATGAGCACGGATGCGTTCCACACTGTCCTCCCACATGCTTCCGTTCAGCAGTAATCACTCCTGGTAAACTGGCTGTTTTGCCAGTTGGCTCATCTGTGCTTGCACGGCCCCTCCCTGCATTTGCAGAAGAGCACAACTGGCGCGGCTGAGCCAGTTACCGGGAGTAATTTATATAAAAAAGAATGCGCACACCTGTTACAGGGAATACAAGAATCAAACTTCACGGTTAGTCCACCAACGTTTTCAAACAGTCTCTGCCAGAAACTGTCGACTTCCCCTTTAAATCTTCAGGCCAGAACAGTCGCATCCACATGCAAAACAGAAACTTATAAATGCAGTTTTACACTATGAAAAGACTCTACTGCAGGAGAGACCGTCACCCAGGCCCTTCCCAGTGCACAGATCAGTTTACTTCGTCACCTTGTGCCAGGACACCCCAATGTGCCCGCACTCACCACATGAAACCTCACGATTCTCCAGAGGTGGGATTGACAATGTATGGGAAATGTTTCAGCTCTGCCAATATGTGCCGGTTTGCACTGCAACTAAAAATTGGAACACTTCCTCTGCCAGTCGCGAGTACAGGCGACTGGCAGAGGAAGTGGAGCTTCTGAGAAGACTAGCGTGTAAGGATCCCAGGCAGCAGTGGTTGAGCGGTTTCCCGGGGACCCATCTCGCTGTATACTGCATGATATGTTACACGCGTTGTTCATCTGGTGTTTGTGAGTTCATTAACTTTTACATTTTATTAAAATCAAGCGTTATTACACAATAGCAGTGTTTTTAGCTGCAGTGCAAACCGGCGCATATTGGCAGAGCGAAGCTGAAACCTTTCCCATACATTGTCAATCCCACCTCCTGAGAATCGGGAGGTTCCTTGTGGTGAGTGCGGGCACATTGGGGTCTCCTGGCACGAGGTGACGAAAGTAAACTGATCTGTGCTCTTTGTGAAGGGCCTGGGTGACGGTCGCTCCTGCAGTAGAGTCTTTTATAAACGCAGTTTTACACTGTTAAGTTTCTTTTTTGCATGTGGATGCGACTGTTCTGGCCTAAAGATTTAAAGGGGAAGTCGACAGCACTCTGGCAGAGACTTTGTTTGAAAAAGTTGGTGGATTAACCGTGAAGTTTGATTCTTGTATGCCCTGAAACAGGTGTGCGCATATACAGGATCTTCTAAAAAAAATTTGCATATTGTGATAAAGTTCATTATTTTCTGTAATGTACTGATAAACATTAGACTTTCATATATTTTAGATTCAAATACACACAACTGAAGTAGTTCAAGCCTTTTATTGTTTTAATATTAATGATTTTGGCATACAGCTCATGAAAACCCAAAATTCCTATCTCAAAAAATTAGCATATTTCATCCGACCAATAAAAGAAAAGGGTTTTTAAAACAAAAAAGTCAACATGAATAATTGTGTAGCACTGTAAGTACTTGAACCCATTGTGCTGTTGTATGGCCTGCAACAACAAATTAAATAAAATGTATGCAGCCATATTGAAACATCTAAAGTTTACAACTTCAGAGCACTACTGTAGTTCTCCAAAAGGGGACATGGGAAAATGGTTGGCTGTGTGAATGCTGGAGGCATGCAATAAGCCAGAAAAGTGTTCTGTTTTGTAGTTAAAGCGGACTCAAACCAAACATTTTTTTAACTCAAAATATTTAGTTGCACTACTCTGACACATACAAAGATAAACACTCCTTCAAGCCTATGAGCATTGCAGTGCATGTTTTTCACCCTTTTCATAACTAGGGTTATACAGGTGGCAGCCATTAGCAATTCCTCCTTTGCTGGACACCACCTACTCCACCAGTTTGCCGGATTCTGTCCCGGCAATATGTAAGGAAGGGAGGGGTTCCTCCAATAAATGTAAAAATATTTTATTTGTCATCATGTAGCTGAAAAAAGACCGCTATTTATTATTATTATTATTATTATTATTATTATAATTTAGAAAATAGATTTTATTTCTGAAATCTTGCATTTTTATTTTGGGTCCACTTTAACCTACTCCAACAGCTTGCTTTGATGTGATGTTGCACGGGTAAAACAAATGCTAGTTTCTTTTCATACTGCCTGTATCATGATGGTTTAACTAAATACCTGGGGAATTTGCTAAATTTCTAGGAGTCCTACTCCCATTTGACTTTGTCAGTGTCCCAATTATCATCCTGCGTTCAGTTCTGGGCAAACAGTACTCCTTTAACCATTAAAGGGTGCCTGGACCTACATGTGAGATGAGATAAACGTGCATGTACAGTGCTTCTTTCCTGTGTTTAACTAGGTGACGTTCATTTGGTTTCCTTTCCTAAAAGGGTTAAACATTCAGGGACATAAATGATTTATAACTGACAGTAACTGGTATATTTCAGTTCTGACAAAATATTGTCAGAACTGGAAGGGATCATTGTAAATAAAAATAAAAAAATGGTGAGCTTCTGAGAGGAACGGATGGTGATGGTAGTATGTAATATTCATTTGCAGCTACTTCATGTGTGTTTAATTTTACTCTCTTCAGGTTCCCTTTAAAGCCATAAAACTCTTGCCTGGAAGTCTGAGTGGGAAAGAATTTAAAGGGAAAGTGTGAGCTGTTAAAAAAAAAAAAAATCTAATTACATGTGGCTCCCTCCAGCAGCAGTCCAGTGCCCTTGCCACAGTTCCACATTAAGCTGGTGGGCTGGGGTCCCCTCTGGTGCAGTTGCCAACCTCACCAGGTTGGCATCTACTGCGCCTGTGTGAAAGCCGCTCGCACTTGCGTCATCTACAGTGTACTGCGCAGGCACAGTAGTTCTGCGTCTGCGCAGAACACTCCAGATATCAACGTGAGTGGCTCTCAAGCATGCGCAGTAGATGCCGACCCGGCATTTGCCGAGGCCGGCAGCTGCACTGAGGGGGGGGGGGGGGGAGGGAGAGGCCACTGGCTGAATGCAGAGCTGCGACGAGGTCACAGGACGGCTGCCAGGGGCTGGAGGAAGCCCTGGGTAAGTCGATTAAAAAAAAAAAAAAAAAAAAAAAAAAAGCTTGCATCTTTCAAGTCAGTAGTTCATAGATTGTGGCTCGGAACTGTCAGACTGTGTGGAAGACTGTCATTCAGCTTGGGCACTACAATATTAAACTTACTTTTTTTTACTTGCCTTTTTAAAATTATGGTATTCTAAAGTCATTTTTAGGAGTAGTTAATTTGCAGTTCAGCTTTGCTTTAAGGCTCTACATCTAAGAGCTGAGAAGCTCTTAGAGACTTGTCAGCTTTGTGTAATTCCAGTTTACTCTGGACAGATTAGTTGGTGCTAGTCTACTTTAGGTAACCCAGCACAAATCCCCATAGCTGCTCACTGCTGCAACAAGTGGATGCATTAAGTAACATAAAAAGTACATACAGCTATAGAAAACAGGTAATCTAGCCAATTATGTGGAAACAGTTGAAAACCAAAAACCATACTCGCTGAGAACAAGGCACTGGAATGGAGCATTTCCGTCTGCGGTGAACATTTTTCCCTCATCGGTCAGGGCCTCTCCTTGGTGCCTAATTGCTTTCCTTCTAGCTGAGGGTAAAAATAAAAGCCTCATCTCAGAACTTGTGTAGCACTCCACCTAATGGTTTGAAAAGTGTATAGCATTCTATTTTAAGGTGGCTTAATATATTTAAATAACGTACTTTTCGGCAACTAATTGTCCCCTTGCCCGCTTATTGGGCTGCGGGCTCGATCCTATTTGCTCGGACACCTTTTTATTCTGACTCTGTCCGCTTGGTGGTACTTGCACGCCAGGACACTCACCCGCTCGTGGGCTACCCCAATCCGTTTCTAGCCCAAAGCCCAATGGGAAGCGTGTCCAGGCGAGCAAACTCCTCTATCTAAGTGGGTATAGAGTTAGAATAAAAAAAAATTCTGAGCGAAGACCGAGCCTGCAGCCCAGTGAATGATTCCAATAAAGCAGTTTTCCTTTTTTTTTTTTTTTTTTTTTTTTTTTTTATATATAAAAAAAAATTGTTTAAAGTGTATCTGAGATGGGGACTTGCATATAAAATATACATACCTGTGGCTTCCTCAAGCCCTCTCCAGGCTTATCGCTTCCACGCCGTCGCCCTTCGCCTCCTCGTTTGGCTACAACTGGCCCCGGTAAGTTGACCAGCCAGGCGCACTCCACTGTCTCGTTGCCGGGAGTGAGACGGGAGGGCGTGCAGCCAGGGCACGCATGCGCATTTGGCCCCAGACCGGAGGACTTTCTGGGGCCAATTGTGGACGAGGAGGTGGAGGAAGACAACGTGGAAGCGATAAGCTTGGAGGTGTCTGGAGGAAACCCCAGGTATGTAATATTTTATATACAAGTCCCATCTCCAATTTCCTTTAAAACAAAAACATTAAATTGGAATGAAATATCCTTTTCCATCAGTAGGTGGAGTGTTCGTTCTGGGACAAGGGGTTTTTCCTCAGCTAGAAACCAATTGGGAGCTAGAAATGGCTCTGAGCGATGAGGGAAGATGGCTGCCCGACAGGAACTCTGCCCTTCCTGGTGGCTCGTTCTTGGGGAGTATGGATTTTTTTTTTCAACTTTTTCACATAAATTGTTTAACTTGTTTTCTACAGCTGAATGTTCTTCAATGAGTCCGCCATGGGAAAATTAGTTGCGGTGAGTGAAGCTAGTATATATAAGCATCTGTGCCGAGTCCCCTAAAGTAGACTAACGCCGATTAGTCAAGCCTCAATGTTCAAACCTAATATATTAACATCGAAAGTAGGTATTCTGCATTCTGAGTTAACAGCTTTGCCCAGGTAATGTTTTGAGTATACATTTTCCAAAGTGTTACTAATGGTAAAGAGATGATTTTCTAGGCTTCTTTTCTGCTGCTTGAAGTCAGAACTGCTGATGGACACAAAGGAATGAAAGCGTACGTATTATGGAACAGTGACAAAGGAACTCTTCACGTTTTGAAGACTCTGGAATGTTTTGATTTTTTTTTTCTTTTTTTGTTTTATCTATTTGATGATTCAGTAATATAGTTTATATAGGTTTACATCAAATTTCATTGTGTAACTTTCAGTTTTATTTGACTTAGCTGATTATTATTAAACTGTACTTGACTAGTATTTTGATAGAGAGGGCTTTACAAATAGGCTTTTAAAATTGACTACTTTTGATTTTCTATCTGTAGGAGGCAAGACACCGGATCCAAAGACAAATGCACGAACGTACACTGATGTTATGAGAGAGAAACAATTAATTAAGGAACATGTAAGTTTATTAATTGAATACCAGTGTTAAATCATAGATGTCATTATTATTGTAACAGTATTTTTAATTAGTCACATAATAAAACTATACCGTCACGCAAGTGCCCTGTGAGAATGGAGGTGGTCTATGCCTTTTTTTTTTTTTTCCCTTCAGATTCAGTGTTCTTCCTGTGCAGGCAGGGCTCAGTTCCCTGCAGATATGTACATGCACTCTAGATTGTAAGCTCACAAGGGCAGGGGCCTCTAGTGGTTTTTGTTCTTTTGTACTTTTTCTTATGAACATGTACCAGTATTGGTGACATCTCTAACCACACATCAATTATGTATGTATTTTTACTTGTGTTATTGGATGTCCTGGTTATGAAGTGTTGAACTACTTGCGTATCTATGCCCCACTATTTGTTTTTGTTTTTTTTTTTACTTTGTACAGCGCTATGGAAGATGTTGGTGCTTTATAAATAATACACTAGATTTTTGTCAACGAAAAGGTTTGTGATTTACAAATGATAGAGGAGAGGCTTCCTGAACTCACACTGTTCCAAGGTGTTAGATCCTACTTGGATTACTGGTATTTGAATTCCCAGTGCAAGTTGTAGTGAGTTATGTCCTACTCACTTTCCTTTTCCTTTTTTCCATAGTACAGAATAAATGGGCTGCTGTTCAGAAAGCCAAACAGTCCTATCTGTACACTGGAGTTATTTATGTTCAAGAAGGACAGTTTCCAGTGACTAGAGATGGTCACATTGAATAGCAAATATTTCCCACTTAAAGGACAACTAGCACGTAAAATTTTAAATGCATGTGAACACATACAAATAAGAAGTAGGTTTATTCCAGAGTAAAATTACTTTTCTCCTATGTTGCTGACACTTACAGTAGGTAGTAGAAATCTGAGTATAGAGATAGAGAAATGGATATAGAGATGAGGTATCTCTATAGGCTCGTACACATTTTAGATTTTTTTTCAAACGACCGGTCGTTTGGACATCAAATCGGGCGTGTGTACGGTCGGTCGTTCAGCTGATAAGACGGGTTTTGATGGATCCGCTTGGCGGATTGTTCAAATCCAGTCTTATCAGCTGAACTACCGACCATATACGCCCGATTTGACGTCCAAACGACCGGTCGTTTAGAAAAATCCGCGTGTGTACCTTATCTCTCTATATCTCTATCTCATACGCTACACATACACAGCTACACACTCAGACATCTACACACTCTCGCGCGCCTATGCACGCACGCATACCCGCTAGCTATATACATAGTGTATGTATGTGTATATTTGTGTGTGTGTATATAGAGAGAGAGAGAGAGAGAGAGAGAGAGAGAGAGAGAGCTATATATTATAGAGAGAGCTCTATAGAGAGATCTAGAGAGAGAGCTCTATAGAGAGATCTAGAGAGAGAGAGAGAGCTCTATAGAGAGATCTAGAGAGAGAGAGAGCTCTATAGAGAGATCTAGAGAGAGAGAGAGCTCTATAGAGAGATCTAGAGAGAGAGAGAGAGCTCTATAGAGAGAGAGAGAGGGGGAGCCAATTAACTTATTTGTATGTTTTTGGGATGTGGGAGAAAACCCCCACACTGGGAAAAAGTACAAACTTGCAGATGTTGACCTGGCTGGGATTCAGACAGAGGACCCAGCACTGCATGGCGGGAGCTCTAACCACTACGCCACCTGATCCTACATAAACTGAGAACACAGTGACACTTTGCACAGTTGCTTCCAGCATAAGGTCTGTGCTCACAGACCACTTGTTAATCAAGCAGACAGAGTTGTTAAAAAAGGCCAATTCACAAGCTATTAGTAGTGTTGATGTTTGGATGGATTTACATAGTTGCTTAGTTATTTGGGTTGAAAAAAGACATGCGTCCATCGAGTTTAACCAGAGAACAAAGTACAACGCCAGCCTGCTCCCTCACATATCCCTGTTGATCCAGAGGAAGGCGAAAAACCCTTACAAGGCATGGTCCAATTAGCCCCAAAAGGGAAAAAAATTCCTTCCCGACTCCAGATGGCAATCCAGATAAAATCTCTGGATCAACATCAGTAGGCATTACCTAGTAATTGTAGCCATGGATGTCTTTCAACGCACGGAAAGCATCTAAGCCCCCTTTAAATGCAGGTATAGAGTTTGCCACTCTACTTCCTGCGGCAATGCATTCCACATCTTAATCACTCTTACTGTAAAGAACCCTTTCCTAAATGGCTAAAATGCTTTTCCTCCATGCGCAGATCATGTCCTCTAGTCCTTTGAGAAGGCCTAGGGACAAAAAGTTCATCCGCCAAGCCTTTATATTGCCCTCTGGCATATTTATACATGTTAATTAGATCCCCTCTAATGGCCCAAACTCACGGGCTACAATTGTCGCCGCAACCACGTGGCACGTGCATGTTGCGGCGACAGGTCGCCCGTGAGTATGGCGCCCGTGAGTATGGCGCGCGCGCCCCGAACCGTCGCTCGTCGCCAGGCAATTGGCGCGGTCAGTCGCCTACCGACAGTTGCCGTCGCAACTGTCGCTAGTCCGCGTGTGTATGCGGACTAGCGACAGCAACAGAATAGCCAGTGCACTGAGTTTCCGGCGAGGGGGAGGAACGTCGGCGACAGCTTCCGCTGCATCACTAATCCCTCTTCCGCGGTGTGTATGCGGAGGGACCTGGCGACGAGCTGTCGCTGAAGTGTCGCGCGCCAGCTCCCGTGTGCTAGCCACAAGCTCGTTATTATGAGCCATAAGTCGTCTTTTCTCTAGAGTCTAGACTAAATAAACCCAGTTTATCTAACCTTTCTTGGCAAGTGAGACCTTCCATCCCACGTATCAATTTTGTTGCTAGTCTGATCTAAAACTGCAATGTCTTTCCTGTAATGTGGTGCCCAGAACTGAATTCCATATTCCAGATGTGGCGTTACTAGAGAGTTAAACAGGGGCAATATTATGCTAGTATCAAGTTTTTATTTCCCTTTTAATGCATCACAAAATTGGGTTTAGTTTGACTGCATTGAGTGCGATTATTTAACTTAGCATTGAGTGCGATTATTTAACTTGTTGTTGAGTACTCCTAAGTCCTTCTCCAAGTTTGATGTCCCCAACTGTATCCCATTTATTTTGTATGGTGCTAGACCATATGTCCCTATCTTCCTGAGAGTTGATGATTCTGCACAATTTTGTATCATCTGCAAAAATAGCAACATTGCTCACTACTGAATCTACTAGGTCATTAATAAATAAATTGAAGAGCACTGCTAAGTCTCCCATTTTTGAGTATGATCCATTGACCACAACTCTTTTTCTGTCCATTAGCCAGTTCCCTCTCCATGCACACACTCTTCCCCAGTCCTTGCATCCTCAACTTTTGCACCAGACTTTTGTGTGGAACAGTGTCGAAGGCCTTTGCAAAGTCCAAGTATATCACATCTATAGCATTCCCAATATCCACATTAGCGTTCACTACCTCATAAAAGCTGAGCATTTTAGTCAAACAGGACCTGTCTTTAGTAAACTCATGTTGATGCTGAGGAATACGATTATTTTCTACTATGAAGTCATGTATAGTATCTCTTAGTAACCCCTCAAATAGTTAGCATACAACTGATGTTAAGCTTATGGTGGGAATACACGGTGCGTTTATGCGCCGGTATCGAGCCAGCGCGTTACCGCACGTCCGCACATGCGTGCGGATCGATTCCCGCTCGTCCCCGCGGGCACTTCCTTATCTGCGCTTCGTTTCTTCCGTTGTCCGCCCGCGGGGATTGAGCTCAGTATCAACCCGCCGCGGTGATCGGTCAGGTTGAATATTATGAATCGAGCCATCAGTGGCTCGATTGATAATATAAAACGAGCCGTTTATGCCCAGCATTACAGGTCTGTAATTTCCTGGATCTGATTTTTTTTTTTTCCTTCTTAAATAATGGGAAAACGTGGGCTTTACGCCAATCCACTGGGATTCTCTGCCAGTTGAAAGAGAGTACAAAAGATAAGATAAAGGGGTTTATCTATAACTGAACTTAATTCCCTTAGGACCCGAGGATGCATGCCACCGGGTCAGGTGCCTTGTCTATTTTTAATTTATTTAGTCTTGCCTTGACTTCTTCCTGTGTTAAGTATTTAATATTACAGTTGGAAGACTGAGACTTTTCTGCCTCTGTAATTTGCAACAGTGGTGGTTCCCTTGTGAAGACAGAAGCAAAGAAGCATTTAATAACTCTGCCTTACCTTGGTCATCCACCATTGAGTCCTTCCCCCCCCCCCCCCCCTCATCCTTTAGGAGTCCAATACAGTTAACATTTCTTTTTTTATTTTAGTTGATGTACTTAGAAAACCGTGCTATCTGAGTACAAATCTAACCCAAAAAAGTTTAACAGTCGGTCTCATTTTTTAATCAATGGTCCCTCCATATGCAAGCAAGCATGCACTTAGTGATTTAAATGCCAAACCATTTTGTATATTAATACTTCATGTAATTTACACATGCATAGTGAGGGAAAGAATTATTAGCACTGCAGATTTTGTTTGCCCTCTGACCAGTCCTATAATGTAATGGCTTGGTGTAGCTGTGAGAGACAGAATAACAAAAGGATCCTTACTATGCAATTTCCCGTCAGATGGGTCAAATAACCTCCAACATGTCAGAAAAATCAAAAATAAGATTGGACCTGACCATTATCTGTTCGACCCATCTATCTGACGGGAAATTGCATGATGTATACAAGGCACTGGTGCCTCAAAGTCAGAGCTTGATGTGCATAGTAATGAGTAAAATAAGTGTTTGATCCCCTATCAAGATTTCAGGCTGCCAGGTGTCTTGACTGTATGCTTGGAACACATTGTTACATTTTCTGTTTTTCTGATTTATTTTGGATCATTTCTATATAAAATCAGCAAAAATCTATTAACCCTTCGCACACTCACATGCAAATGTTCAAACAATTGCATTCACAGATTCACTCATCCAGGCACAACTGTTATCCCTACAGCTAAATTAAAAGCCAGGGTTTTAGTTCACAGAAGAATGCATTCTTATGCTTAATCACCTATACTGCGCAGAAGTACCCAGGTAAACATAGGTGTCCTAACTCTGGCCCTGTAGCATGCATAGTGCAGACATGCAAACACATTCATTGCATCAAACCTATCAATGGATTAGGAGCACACATCCTAACTTCCTCTCCTGGGAAAGACAGTGCATCTTACCAATCGCACAAGGGAGCTAATGTTATGTGTCCATGTGCACAATGCGCATACACCAGCATAAGCTGTCTGCATGCTGACAAACATACAGGGGAAGGGGGGAGTGCACCGAATTGGACCCTAGCCACAGGGGTCAATGATAAGAATAAACATACATATATCCAGGCACATCGCCTCTAGTTAGGACATTAAATAAATTATTAGGGAAGGGGAGGTGCTGAAGGGGGTGTGGCTAGAAAACAGCAAAAATCTATTAACCCTTCGCACACTCACATGCAAATGTTCAAACAATTGCATTCACAGATTCACTCATCCAGGCACAACTGTTATCCCTACAGCTAAATTAAAAGCCAGGGTTTTAGTTCACAGAAGAATGCATTCTTATGCTTAATCACCTATACTGCGCAGAAGTACCCAGGTAAACATAGGTGTCCTAACTCTGGCCCTGTAGCACCTCCCCTTCCCTAATAATTTATTTAATGTCCTAACTAGAGGCGATGTGCCTGGATATATGTATGTTTATTCTTATCATTGACCCCTGTGGCTAGGGTCCAATTCGGTGCACTCCCCCCTTCCCCTGTATGTTTGTCAGCATGCAGACAGCTTATGCTGGTGTATGCGCATTGTGCACATGGACACATAACATTAGCTCCCTTGTGCGATTGGTAAGATGCACTGTCTTTCCCAGGAGAGGAAGTTAGGATGTGTGCTCCTAATCCATTGATAGGTTTGATGCAATGAATGTGTTTGCATGTCTGCACTATGCATGCTACAGGGCCAGAGTTAGGACACCTATGTTTACCTGGGTACTTCTGCGCAGTATAGGTGATTAAGCATAAGAATGCATTCTTCTGTGAACTAAAACCCTGGCTTTTAATTTAGCTGTAGGGATAACAGTTGTGCCTGGATGAGTGAATCTGTGAATGCAATTGTTTGAACATTTGCATGTGAGTGTGCGAAGGGTTAATAGATTTTTGCTGTTTTCTAGCCACACCCCCTTCAGCACCTCCCCTTCCCTAATAATTTATTTAATGTCCTAACTAGAGGCGATGTGCCTGGATATATGTATGTTTATTCTATATAAAATCGATCAGAGAAACATTTGGAAATGGGTTCAACAAGCAATCTGACTGAAAATTGAATCGTGTGTACCGGCCATAAGCGAATGCTTCTAATTTCAGTTTGTCACATTCTGAATATGCAGCGTTTCCCTGCATGCAAGCCATACGGAATAAACACTGTTTATTCAGAAAGTGGCTTGCTGTCCAGATCGCATGCCGCTGTGATTCTGGACAGCATGCAGCAGTTTTTTGTAGCATGCATCAGATTCCCACAGCTATAGCAATTTGGCTGTGGCTTATCAAGTGTTCGGGTGCCGCAACTGATTTGGAATTTGACGCAGCACCCAGTGGAACGGAGCCCATACAGGACCTGTGTAAAAGACATGTCCACAGAAGTAATCAATTAATCAGTTTCCAAACTAGCCACTATGAGATTTGACAGCTCAGGCTTTCTGTAAAGGTACATATAGAGACCAATGCTACCTAGTATGCTTTTGATGGAGCCAAAAGGAAAAAGTTTTTTTCAAACCCACTAGCAGCCTTTTCTAAGCGCTAGTGATTTTAAAAGCTCTTGCTAATGCACTGCTATGGGGTATTTTTATAAAATCACATCGCTCAAGTGAGATCACACCCATAGCATTACATTAGCAATGTAATGAGCTTTTCTAATCACAGGCGCTTAGAAATGGCTGAGGCCCTGTTTACACTTAATCAAAGGGAAGGTCCAAGCAAAAAAAAAAAAATGAGATTCACTTACCTGGGGCTTCTACCAGCCCCATGCAGCCATCCTGTGCCCTCGTAGTCACTCACTGCTGCTCCAGTCCCCCGCTGGCAGCTTTCTGACCTCGGAGGTCAGGGCCAAATTGCGTACATTTTTACACATTCCCGCTAGTGCAGGAACATTAACACATACATTTTTACGCTTTAGTGGTGAAACGCGTAAATTTTTGTTCCTGCACTAGCTGGAATGCGTAAAAATGTATGCAATGTGGCCCTGACCTCCGAGGTCAGAAAGCTGCCAGCGGGGAACTGGAGCAGCAATGAGTGACTACGAGGGCACAGGATGGCTACATGGGGCTGGTAGAAGCCCCAGGTAAGTGAATCTCATTTTTTTTTTTTTTTTGCTTGAACCTTCCCTTTAATCAATTGCTCTCAGTTATAACTGAAAGAAAACTGATTTTCAAAGTAATGCCCATGTTTTCCTATGGCCTCTTTTACACACCGCATTTTAACTGAAATCTTCTTCCCAATGCACTGCTATGGAAAAAACGCGTACTAACGCATGCCAACTGATTAAGTGTAAATGGGGCCTTAGGGCCCTTTTACACTAAATGCATTGGTGTACGTCGGTGTGCTTTGGTACACGGTTTTTCCATAGCAGTGCATTGGGAAGAAGATTTCAGTTAAAATGTGTTGTGTAAAAGAGGCCATAGGAAAACATGGGCATTACTTTGAAAATCTATTTTCTTTCAGTTATAACTGAGCGACTGATTAGGTGTAAAATGGGCTTCAATAACTTATTGCTAGTGGGTTCCAGACGATATGTGAAATATGTTAGGGCTGTTGCATGCATAGAACGTTTCATATAACTTATTTCTTCTATTAAAAGTAGTTCTTTATAAAGTTACTTTTTTTTTCTTGGTTTACCTAGCGTGAAATTCATCAACAATTAGCTGAAAAGGCTAGATCTGGTGATTTAAAGATGGTCAACGGGTCATCTGCTTCAGCTCCATCACAACCACCATCAAAGCGTAAAAGAAGATGGGATCAGACGGCTGACCAAACACCAGGCTCTACACCCAAGAAAATGTCAAGCTGGGATCAAGCGGAGGTCGTTGTACTTGTTACATTCTATATCCAAGCATCATTGAAACTATATTTAAAAAAAAAAAAAAAAAAAAGATTTGTACATCAGCTTAGTCTTTGTATTTAGTGCAGAGTAGTTGCATGAGGCTTCCCCCCGCCCTCCCCTCTACCCCCCAGTCAGTTTGAAAACTTCGACATAGATTTAGCTATGACGGTCTGTGTTTCTGGTCATTGAGATACTAATAATCTCACCTTGAAAGCAAATTTGAGGACCTGAACTCTTGCACAGGAAGGAAGGAAAACACAAAGAAATGCACCCTGTATGCATTTAGAGATTTTAATCTGTCTAATTCCCCTTTATCGACCCATATGCAATTAACTGTTTCTTCTGAGTTTTCTCCTTGGTGATATTTTCATACATGCCAATACAATGCTTTTTACACAACTTACAAGCAAACAGGATACTCAAAATAAAATAATTTGGCTAGTACTTTTTAACCAACGGTTTGGTACTTTTTGCATTGCAAGGTGCTGAAAAGTTATTCTAACAACAAATAACATTTGTAAAGCGCTTTTCTCCCATGGGACTCATAGCGCATAAGCATGGCTCCGACCATCGTGGTACAGAGGAAGAATTTTATAAGTCTGGAAATGCTAGGCTAAACAGGTGGCTTTTCAGTCTGGATTTGAATAGCTCCAGGGATGGTGCTGTCTTTACTGGGTGTGGCAGGAAGTTCCAAAGAGTAGGGGCAGCATGACAGAAGGCTCTATCTCCAGATTTTTTGAGGGGCACTCTGGGAGTGACCAAGTTTATAGAACTTGCTGATCTGAGGTTGTGAGAGGTGTGGTGCAGCTTCAGCAGGTCCTTCATGTATCCAGGGCCCAGATTGTGCAGGGATTTGAATGTCAGCAGTCCAATCTTGAAGAGTATGCTCCATTCTACTGGTAGCCAGTGCAGTGAACGAAGGATCGGTGTAATGTGACAGTGGCAAGGCTGGTTTGTTAGAAATCTGGCAGCGGCATTCTGCACTAATTGCAGGCGACGCAGGTCCTTTTTGGGGAGGCCAGCATAAAGGGCATTGCAGTAGTCCAGTCGTGATGTGATGAAGGCGTTGGAAGATCCTCTGGGGGAATCAGATGTTTAATCTTTGCAATGTTCTTCAGATGAAAGAAGGAAGATTTAACTACAGATGAAATTTGGTTTCTGGAACTCAATTCCCCACCGAGTGGCAACATGTAGATTGCAAAACAGCAGAGGGGATAGGATTGATCCTTGGGGCACTCCGAATTGTAGAGGTGCAGGTTTGGACATTATAGGACCTAGGGATACTCTGTGTTCTGTCGGTGAGGAATGATCTGAACCACTGGAGGACTGATCCACTGATGCCACAGTACTCCTGCAGTCTGTTAAGCAGGATTTCATGGTCAACTGTATCTAAATTGAAGATGAAAAGGTATCTACTAGGAGAAAATTCAGGAGAAAAAGAGAATTGCATATGGGCCATCATGTCTAATCACAAGTTTGTAATTTGATCTCTCCATGTCAGCTGACTGCCACAGCAGATAATCTCATTTGAAAGCACAGGATGTTAACGATAAGTCTGCTTCCTTGAAAGCAGGAAGTAGAAGCACTGCAGATTTATTGTAGAATTTGTATCAGCTGTACCAAAGAAATTTTTTTTTTTCTTTAAAGTGTACCAGAGCTGAGGAAAAAACAGTTTTATACATCGGGCTTCTTCCAGCTCCATGCACTCGGATCATTCTCACGCCGCAGTCCTCCGTCTTCTCAGTCTTCTGTACTGGGTCCCATTACTTCAGTCGCGCCCAGTCTGGCAAGAGAAGTGCGCCCTCTATATATCTCTTTGGCGGCTGCTGGATAGATACGTAAATAGCGCACTTCACTTGCGTCAGACTGGAGGAAGTAACGGGACCAGATACAGAAGACTGAGGACGGTGGCGTGGGAGCGATCTGAGCGCATGGGGCTGGAGGAAGCCCCAGGTATGTATAAAACTTTTTTTTTTTTCTCTTTCCTCAGCTCTGGTTTCCTTTAAAGGGGAACTGAAGAGAGAGGTATATGGAGACTGTCATGTTTATTTCCTTTTAGACAATACCAGTTGCCTGGCAGCCCTGCTGATCCTCTGCCTCTAATACTATTAGCCATAGCCCCTGAACAAGTATGCAGCAGATCAGGTGTTTCAGTGGTTCAGACTTATAAGTCAGATCTGACAAGACTAGCTGCATGCTTGTTTCTGGTTTTAATCAGATACTACTGCAGAGAAATAGACCAGCAGGGCTGCCAGGCAACTGGTATTGATTAGAAGGAAATAAACATGACAGCCTCCATATACCTCTCTCTTCAGTTCCCCTTTAAAGAGAAACTCCGACCAAGAATTGAACTTTATTCCAATCCAGTAGCTGATATCCCCCTTTTACATGAGAAATCCTTCCTTTTCCCAAACAGACCATCAGTGGGCGCTTTATGACTGATATTGTGGTGAAACCCCTCCCACAAGAAACTCCGAGGACTGTGGTACTCCTGGCACTTTCCTGTCTGTGAACCTTGTTGCATTGTGGGAAATGGCGGTTTACAGCTGTTTCCAACTGCCAAAAAAGCATGCAGCAGCTATTTCAGCTGCCAACAGTAAAAATGTCGCCATGTAATGTCAGAATGTAAATTAGGGATTTAAAAGATTTTACAATGGGCAAACACTGACTAAATCATGTATACATAATTATTGTAAAAATGAAGCATTTTTTATTACATTATTTTCACTGGAGTTCCTCTCTAAATGTTATGCTGTTGTGTATCGTTTAGAGCAAAGAGGAAGTTCTAAGTTCAGGTCCGATTTAAAAAAAAAAAAAAAAAAAAATCTAGCATAAACATTGCATGTATAACGTTCCCATAAAAAGTTATGAGCTGCTGGTTGGTTTTTCTGTAATTCGCCCTCCACAGGGTGTGCCGGCTTCTGCCGTTTACTTACTCTGTGTAAGAGTGTCACAGGAGCGTCACATCATGTCTCCTGCGGGTGCAACACTACGGAAGCTGGCTAACACACTAGGCTTGGAAGGGGCGTTACAAAAAAAACATCTGGTAGATCATAACTTCTTAAGAAACCAGAATTCATGCTATGTTTTGTTTCAGACTGAATAGTGTCTTTAAAGGCCTCGTTTACATGAACTGTTTTTAAAATACCATAAAACTAAATGCAATAGTTATATGCAGATGTTCTGGTGTGGTGGTTGTGGGTCCCCCCACCTCAAAGTACATCTGAAGTAAGAGTGATGTAAAGGCAGGCATATTTATCTATGCATCAAGGGAGTTACTGGATGTATTCTCTGTTCAACAGTTTTTACCGTGTCATACAGGCAAAGCATTTATGTCTTTCCTTTAAAGAGTAACTGTCAGGCTGCAGAAGCTAATTTAAACCTCTATTCTCCTGTGTTAAACAGTTTAGAAGGAAGCCAAAAGGCATTAGTGAAGATACAAATCTCAGTTACCTTTGATGTGTGCTTATCAGCAAGGCTGTTATAGACCCAAGAGGACGCAAGCCGCATACTAAACTGCAAAGCATTCTGGGGCCCTCCCCTCGGCTGCTAATGAGACATTACAGCAGCTTGTAATCAGTCCAGCGCGTAGCACTGATAAATCTCCGGGCAGAGTACACTGCAGGAGTCAGCTATTGTTCCTAGCCACATGGCTCATTAATATTCACTGCACACTGTGTTATTCAGTACGAGCTTTTCTGTGATCAGGAAGCAGGCAGGACATGACGACACATTTGACAGAAAAACATGGAGCCTGCCATGAGCTGTCAGGAGAATCTATCTCTGCATATACTATATACAAATTCTGTGAAATCCAAACGTGGATAGTGAAATGCATATGTAATGTAAGTACAGCCAATCTTTAGCTACTGATATGTGTTTTTCTCTGAGACCTTCTACCTAACAGCTCCTCTTTAAAGAGGAGCTGTTAGGTATAGGGTCTCAGAGAAAAAAACACATAGATCAGTAGCTAAATATTGGCTGTACTTACATTACATATGCATTTCACTATCCACGTTTGGATTTCACAGAATTTTTATATAGTATTTGCAGAGATTGATGCTCATGGCAGGTTCCATGTTTGACTGTCTTGTATGAAGCCAATTGTGATGTAATATCCTCCCTTACCCTGCTTCCTGATTGATGATTCTTTAGCCCTCCCAAGTTCCAGCCCTCAGACACTCCCACCAGTCTCTGGTCTAATGGGGCATATTGTCTGTCACTGATTTGAATCGGATCATTGAAAAAATCTGGATCTTTGAACCGAATCTTTGAATCATTTTCAACAAAGTGAGAGAAGCAGTTCCTGTTTCTTCCAGACATCCACTATGAACCGGATCTCTGATGATTCGACTCTCAAAAAAGATCCTAATCCTACATGATCCAGACAACACTACTGTGCAGTGAATGTTAGCCATGTGGCTAGGAACAATAGCGGACTTGTACAGTATACTCTAACAGAACATGTGCACTGAACAGCACATTGATTTTTCAGTGCTGTGAGTTGGGCTGCAAGTTACAAGCTGCTGTAACATGAGCCTGTAACTTCCCACTGTGAAAGCAGCCTTAGGGCGGGATAGGGAAATGAAGGGGAGGACCAAGGGAGTGCAGTAGGGAGAAGAAGCAGCCCCAGCATGCTCTGCAGTATCTGTTATGCGGCCTGCCGGCCTCCTTAGGAGCTTGGGAATAAAGAGGCTTGCTATTCAGCAAACATCAAAGTAAGAGATTTTTACCTTCAGTATTGCCTTTTTGGCTTCCTTCTAAACTGTTTAACACAGGAGAATAGAGGTTTAAATTCGCTTTTGCAGCCTGACAAGTTACTCTTTAAATCTACAGGGAAAAAAACCCCCGAAAAATGCATATTTTCCAAATATAGCCACACAATGAAATTACAGTTAATACCATTAAGATTTCAATCATGAGGTCATCAGGCGTTCTTCTGCATTACAGTAAAGTCAATGGCAGTGGCAGCATGTCAGCCATGCCTTCAGAATTTGTAAATGTATGGTCAGTTGCATGACAATTTTTTTTCTTTCTGTTTTTGTTGTTGGAAGATGAACTTTTTGCCTAAATGCACATCTGATGAAACTGTACCAAAAGAGAGACCTAAACTGCACAAGGAATGTCTTTAGTCATCTCCTCAATTGAGCTAGTAACAAGAACAAATGTCATTTGTAAAGCGTTTGTTTCCCGTAAGACTCAAAGCGCATAAGTATGGCTCAGACCAGTAATTGGTTGATTGGTAGATTGTGGTACAGAGGAAGAATTCTGTAAATTCACAAATGCCAGGCTAAACAGGTGGCTTTTCATTCTGGATTTGAATAACTCCAGGGATGGGGGCTGTCTTTACTGGGTGTGGTAGGGAATTCCAAATGGTGGGGGCAGTATGAAACAGATCTGACTCCAAAGGTTTTGAGGTGCAGTATGGGAGTGACCAAATTTATGGATCCTTCTGATCTTATGTTGTGAGAGGTGTGGTGCAGTTTCAGCAAGTCCTTCGTGTATCAAGATTATGTAAGGATTTTAGTTGAATCTTGAGGAGTATTCTCCATTTTACAGGTAGCCAGTACAGTGAGCGAAGAATCCGTGTAATGTGACAGTGGTGAGGCTGGTTTGTTAGTAATCTGGCAGCAGCATTTTGTACTAGTTGCAGGCGATGCAGGTCCTTGTTTGGGAGGCCTGCATAGGGGCATTACAATAGCCCAGCTGTGATGTGATGAAGGCGTAAACTTGGGTTGGAAGGACCTCTGGGGTAATGAGACGTTTAATTTTTGCAATATTCCTCAGATGAAGTAGGAATATTTGACTACAGACGTAATTTGGTTTATGAAGCTCAATTCCCCATCTATCAGCACACCAAGACTGCATACAAGGTCGGAGTCGATTATGTCTGAATTTCCAATCGTGATTGGTGTTTTAGAATTGAGCTGCCAAGCGCTACAGTATTAATATGGCACACTAACTAACAAATGTAGGGTATTCTGCACTTCAATCTAGGTTCAGCCATACATAGGCCCCAATTCATAAAGGGATGTGCAATGAAAAAAATTATCAAAATAATGCATTTGGTATTTTAGACTTAGGTTTCCTAGTCACAGGTGTGGTAAAAGTTTGGTAACTTTGAAAATTATGGCTTCAATTCACAAAATCCTCTTAGGTAACAGTAGATCAGCAGCAAGCAGTCTGTTTTGTTACATGCTGTTCTCGCACAAGGCATCCCTTTAAAGCTCAACACACACCATACAATCTTGGTTGTACAAATTTATCAAATCTATGTAGTATAAGGGCCAACAGATTGAAAATACCTTGAATGATTGATAGGATAAGCTCTTACACTAAATGAAAGTGGTAAGATTGAACAACCAAGATTGTATGGTGTGTGTTGAGCCTTAGATGTACATGTTTGTTCTACGCCCTCTGAATCTATACTTTTTTTTTTTTTCTTTTAACATTTTATTTAACCTCCTTGGTGGTAATCCCGAGTCTGACTTGGGAAAGAAATCCGCATCTGAGAGCGTAATCCATTGCCTCAGTAAGTTATGTGCAGGAGCTGCTGCAGATCTCTGTGGTATATATTTTTTTTTTCCCGTTTTTTTTTTTTTTTTTTTTTTTTTAAGGGTCTAAAAGCTTTTTATCACAAAATGTGTGCGGATTTTAGATCCTAAATCTGAAAATCGTCGCCAGGGAGATTAATGGCCAGAGTTTAGTTGAACCTCCAAGAAGCAGAAGACAGGCCATTCTTAGATTTCCTCACTTGCTCTACCGCATGTTCAAACAGGAACTTAAAGGGTTTAACGTCTGAAGGGCTGCAGAGGAAATCTTTTGTGCAGGCTCTCTTCTCCCACTTCCTAGGGGGGTAGAGAAGCTTGTCTCTCACTCTAGAAAGTATCAGTATGTTAGGCCTGGTGCACACCAAAAACCGCTAGCAGATCCGCAAAATGCTAGCAGATTTTGAAACGCTTTTTCTTTTTCTGTAGCGTTTCAGCTAGCGTTTTGTGGTTTTGGTGTAGTAGATTTCATATATTGTTACAATAAAGCTGTTACTGAACAGCTTCTGTAACAAAAACGCCGGCAAAACCGCTCTGAACAGGCGTCTTTCAGAGCGGTTTGCGTTTTTCCTATACTTTACATTGAGGCAGAAACGCATCCGCAATCCAAAAAATGCCTCACCCCGGGAGGATTCGTTTCTGCAAAACGTCTCCCGCTCTGGTGTGAACCACCCCATTGAGATACATTGACCAAGCGTATCCGCAGCCGCAAGCGGCTGCAGAAACGCTGAAAAAGCCCCTCGGTGTGCACCAGCCCTCAGAGGGACTTGCAGGAGAGAGGCTGTTCCTATTGGCTCTCTGCTTCTGTTAGTCATGTTATTGCACATGAAGCTGGTTTCTGACACATCAGAGCTAGAGGTAATCGCCACACGTTTCTGGGCTTTACTGCATGTTCTAATCTGTATGAATTGACATTTAGGTCACATTCACAGTGGGACGTTGCATTTTAATGCAACGTTGGTCTCAATGTGTGTGCGTTGAGGGGTAACACACTGCAAGCAGTGAGTTACCACAACGCAACATTTTCCAACGCGACTTTAATGTCGCACTGTGAACGGCCCATAGGATTAGCATTGCAGTGCGGTAAGCTGCGTTATAAGACTTTATAATGCAGCTCTGCTACGTGGCACTGTGAATGTGACCTTACTGACATTTGTTGAGGTATTTACTGCACTAGTCAGTAATTTACCTCACTGCTCAGTAATTTCTGCTTGTCATTCGGTAACTGCCTTTATGAATTGCTGATTTTACACAGCATTTAGGAAAATGTCAGTTTTTGGCATTACCCTATGCAGTAATTGTCAGGAACAGGCACGCCTGCGTATACGGTTCCCGACTGCGGGGTTGACCAGATCAATCGGGGAGCCGCCTTATTCAAGCTAAAAACAAGGCTGGGACCCCTCAAACACTTCTCACTACCACCACTAGCTGTTGCTAGACACGTCCACTCGGCTGTCGAGTGCTCAGCGCGCAATCCGCGTTTTCATAATCGGGTTGCGCTTTAGGCCGACTACGGGAACTCCACGCCCACACACACAGTACCAGTTGTACTGTAACACGGCACAATCAGGCACTGACTTGTAATGCAAGTTACACTGTAGTGCAGCAAAACCACTAACAGTCATTCCGAACGATACGGTTAGCCACTCTGCTGTCGAGCGCAACAGTGCCCGTACACACAATGCAATTACAATCTTATACGGTAGGGTTGCTCAATCATACAATCAGGCATGGACTTGTACACAGTTTCTCTTCTAGGCTATGAGTGTTAGCTTAGTACAGCAGAAGTCAAACATATTAAATAACGATTTAATATTCCAGGAAAAAAGTGGAACAATGCAGAAAATATACAAAAGATTTACAAAACCAAAGTAAAAAGTTACAAAATAAAAGTTCAGATACACCCAAAGCTATTTGCTTACCAAAATAAACGGGGAAAAATAAACGTTACCAGCGTTGTTTGAACGTCATTGGCGGGAGAATGCCGCTTTCGACCAGTAGTCGGGCAGCCCTAGCGTCTTTGCTATCTCCAGAGAGCTACCAGTTGTGAACGACCTGTGCAGGTTCTAATAGGCCCATTTGGTGCCTGAGGGTACTAGTCCCACAACTAACGCAATTTCCCAGACTGACATCAGTCTGCCGAGCCTCTTGTCACATCTGGGCTAGCTGTGACATGTGAATTTCAAGGCTTTTCCTGTCACACTTTGCAGACTTCAAAGCAATCCTGTGTTCGTTCAAAATCCAATTCCCATAGGCAAACGTCTACAGTTCCACAGGTCTAGTCCATACATCAAAAGATTGTGAAGTGAGGCTTTTCAACATTCCATCAGGCTGTCATATGTAAATGACAGTTTCCTGATGGCCTATGAAGTTGGCAGATTCAATTAGTCTGATTGTCTTTTGCGACAATTGGGTGTCTACATGTCAGAGTTCAAAAGCTATGCAGACAACCCAATTAGCAGTGACCCACTCTCAGAGGAACTGCATACAGAAACTCAAAAGTACTTCCTATTGTAGCAAACACAGCTTTCCCCAAAGCCAGAATGGCTGTAGCCGACATCACATATGATACAGTCAGAAAAATGAAAGAAATATGTTCCTGTTATCCTTATCAGCATCATAACTAGCTGCTATTTCCTGACAGTGCTTTATGAATTGGGGCCTTAGTAGGCCACAGACCCTATTTTGACTTTACAACTTTGCCTGGCAGTAAGAGAGTGCAACATTTGATGGCTTTATGTGGTATGGCCTGAACATGTTTGACAATTCCTGTGCAGCCTCATACTGGGGCAGTGGATGGCCATCGGCACTGTGAAACCGCTTAGCTATTTTTTTTTTCTTCCTTCTCCCTGGTATTTCTCCATGATCTATTCTAGACAGTGTAGTATACATGTAATGATCTGCTCTGCTGTCTGCACAGACAGCTTTTTGACCATTTTTTAGGTCTGAATGCTGCAGGTCCCTGGAAAAGAGACCTGTCTTCACTCTGCAAGTTTCAGAGTTATTGTTCTGGTGAGGAATTTGCATCCACTTGTCATGCAAATTACTTAGCTGCTTCCTTTGATGGCTTGCAGTATAAATGCCATTTCCTCCCAGAATTCTCTGCTGGTCATGAAGGTTTGTTCCTGCTAGCTTACCTGGAGTCTCAGCCCTCTGCTCATTGTAGGCTATTATTGCTAGCTTAGAGTAGTTATCCTTGGAGTGCTCCTTGCATTCCTATTTAGTGCAGTCAGGTTTGTGTTATTATTTGTACTGCCTATTCGGTTTTGTCTTGTCCTTGCGATTGCACTGTCGCCAGCGGTTGGCGGTAGTGAATCGTTCTGTCTGTTTGGATCGCACTCGCCCTAGCGTTAGAGGCGGTGGATCTCTCTGTATTCTGTCTTGGAGTTTAACCTCTGCTGTGGTTGCTGCTGGTTACTCCTTCTGTCTGTCTTGTTGTGCGGATTGCACTCGCTCTTGCGGAAGAGCAGTGGATCCGATCTGACTTATTCCTGTTGTCTGTTTGTCCGGAGCAAACGCTTGCTGTTGCCTGAGGTAAGGCAACCGATTAGCAAGCGTTTCTGTTATTTGTTTGTTTGTGTTTCTGGGTTCATTTGTTAGTCAGGGTGACGTGTTTTGTCGCTGTTGCGCTTCTCGTGGGGCGACCGCGTTTATTTTTTGGCGTTCTGATCATTGTTTGCTGTGTCTTTCTTACTAAGTCTATGCTCTGTCTTTACTCAGTCTTGTGTCGCTGTTAGCAATCACCATTTCTTGCGATTACTTTCCCACTTGGTCTTCGCTGTTGTGTGTTCACTGTCACCAGGTGGCGACTAGATTGGTGCCCTGTATTGCTTCCCTTCGTACAATTCCTACCTGGCATCTGTGGCAGTACAGAGGGTTTATTCCTCTGCACTCCACAGCTTCATCTGCTGGTGGGAATTCTCCCTCTACAGGTGCATTGCACCACAGCTGGGTTCTGTTGTGCGCTCACCACGGAGATAATTCCTCAATCGTTACAATACAGCTTACTGGTTTTTTTTTTTTTCCCTCTTTCTCATTTTACCGTGTAAAATAAAAGGTAGAAAGATTTAATTCCTTTATTACAACCCAACCCCCTCCCCCTAGGAAAAAAATAAATATCTTATGAGCAAGCACAATACAAACTCCACAGCGTGACAGTCAAGAGAACACCCTTTCAGCAAGAATGACAGTGGTTCACTTGTTTAGTGAACCGTATTGATCACTTTGTGATGTATGCAGTTGTATTGATGTAAAATTTCCACCCAGAAAGATTGCATTATTGACCTTAAAGAAAATACCGAAAAAAAATGGGAGAAACAGATGCCGTGTGTGTATAGACAGTTACCTTGGTGTCTGTCCTACCATATGAGGTTCTGTCTGCTTATAAAGTGCTGTCGTAGTGACAGCGACCTTCAAACTGCATTTTTTTTTGCTCTGCGCATGCACAGTGTCCCAGTTCCTCTGCTCTGTCCATCCTCTCTCATGCTCACAAACAAAGCGGAGTGACTTGCTCAAAGTCACGTCCACTACTGGAGTAATTTATAAGTAGACTGAGCCTCACGGGATAAATCGGACACCTAGGTATGGGCTCAGTTGCCACAAATTTTTATATATTTTTTTTTTTTTGCCTCAGACTTTAAAGAGACTCTGAAGCGAGAATAAATCTCGCTTCAGAGCTCATAGTTAGCGGGGGCACGTGTGCCCCTGCTAAACTGCCGCAATAGCGCCACTAAACGGGGGTCCCTTCACCCCCAAACCCCCCACTGCGACACTTGGTCGCAGACTTGGTCGCTCCTGGAGGCAGGGCTAACGGCTGCAACCCTGCCTCCAGTCGCGTCTATCAGCGGCGGATCTCCGCCTCTCCCCCGCCCCTCTCAGTGAAGGAAGACTGAGAGGGGCGGGGGAGAGGTGGAGATACGCGCTGACAGATGCGCGTGGGGCAGGGCTGCGGCGGTTAGCCCTGCCCCAACCAGGAAGCGCTCCCCCGCATTACGGAGGGGATTTGGGGGATCAGGGACCCCCGTTAAGCCGCGGGATAGCGGCGGTTTAGCAGGGGCACACGTGCCCCTGCTATCTATGAGGTCTGAAGCGAGATTTATTCTCGCTTCAGACTCTCTTTAAAGAGGAACTATTACCCATACTATCTCAAAAAAAAAACACCTATATAAGTAGGAAGTTTTAAACCAGGATAATACCATTTATTCCCCTAGTGCTATATAAGTACCGTAGATAAATACTTGCTCAACGTACATCACATATGTATTACACTGTCCACATTTTGATTTCAGTGAGTTTTGTATAGTAAAGAGAAAACTGTTTCAAGTATTTAACATTTTGGAATCTGTGACTCTTAATCCAATCCTGATGTCATATCCTCCCTTACTCTGAGAGGACGACGGCCAATGCAAACAGTCTTCAGACACTCCCACCGTGCTCTGCAATAGTAAGAGCATTGTCATTGGGGTCGATTCATAAAGCATTACTTAATTCGGTAATGCAGAAAACAGCTGACAGCTGAAATTCCCGAGCATTGAGGTAAATTACCGACTTGTGCGGTAATTACCTCAACACATGTCAGTATCAATTCACAAAGATTAGAACAGGTGATAATGGCACGGAAGGATAGTGCCTGCTTTGAAGAGGTGATAAGAGAGCAAGTCTGTGCAGGACTGTGTGACTCACATGCAGAAGCAGTGATATCTTCCCCCAGGCAGCAGCAGAGCGGAACAAATAAGGCTTCCCCTGAATATCTTAAGCCCCATCTACACGATACGATTCTTTATACGATTCAATTACGATTCTATTTACGATCCGATTAAATCCAACATGTCCGATTGGGATTCGATTTGATTCAATTCGATTTGCCATTGTTTTGCAATGGCAAATTGAATTGAATTGAATCGAATCCTGATCGGACATGTTGGATTTAATCGGATTGTAAATAGAATCGTAATTGAATCTTATAAAGAATCGTATCGTGTAGATGGGGCTTAAGGCTTAGCCTCTTGGGTTCCTGTTTTCAAGATGTGTATTTGCTGGAGGTGAACATCACAAAGCCTGGCATGTGTAAAGTTTCTTGAAGTTCTTCTTCTAAGCTGTGGAGATTAAATAGATTAAGAAAGACTAATACAGTTTCAGGGCAAGCAGAGGCAGTATAACAAAACATGCACATATAAAGGGAAGTTGGGATGCCTTTTTTTTATTGTAATGCTGTCTCTGCATGGAGAACAGGAATGTAACAACTCGAGCAGCTACTCTTTTGATGTTGTCGAGAGTTTACTTCGGTAAATCACCACACTTCTAGCGCAGCTGTGAAAATGTTTATGATATGAATTGGCACACAAAAGTCTAAGATACCGAGTGCGGTATTTTCCCGACCAAATTTTCTTTACCGCACAGCCTTTTATGAATTTACCCCATTGTGTGACTCTGGCCAATCTTTCTCATGCTTCTCAAGCTACAATCGGAGAGGAACAGAGGTGTGGGAGGGTAAAACAGAAGAGGCTTCAGCCAATCAGGCTGCATTAGTTAAGTCTGAGGGGAGAGTAAAGAACAAAAAAAAACCGCATGCCCTGTAACTTCTTTCTGCAGCAATGTATCAAATAAGAGCCACGTAAACTGGGGAATGATCTTTTATCAACGAGTGATTTTTAACTTTTGGATTGCCTGGTTAAGCATCCTTGTTTACCAGATAAAAATAATTGATTTTTTATTTAATGCATGAAGCCTGGTACACACCTGGCAATTTCCCATCAGATGGGTCAAATCAATTTCTGACAGATCTGATTTCCGATCGTATTGCTGAGCGATTTCCATAGAAGTGATCAGAAAATCGATAAGAAAAATGATCGGATCTGCCTGAAATTATTCATCCATCTGATGGGAAATCGCATGGTGTGTACCAGGCATGACAGTTTTGCTTTAATGATAAAGATCTAACATCTGTATGTAGCTTAAATTTCTAGACCTATGAGATAGTGTTTCCAAAGTCCTGCCATCACTTCATTCAGTGATGAATGGAGCTTTTTCATATCTTCCTCCACTATACACATGTAATTCTGTTCAGTATGAACATGACAGATAAGTGTGTAGCATGTGTGTACCACAGATAGATCTTGTTTGTACAACTATTTTAATAACCGGGGTTATAACATTGAAAAGATGTTGTCTGACCTTACAATCGGGGCCCTGCTTCTCTTTCAGCTGCTGTGTTTTCAGAGAAATCTGCCCTAGAGAATCTTGCATTGGTTTTAGAGCAAGGGTTGAAGAACTTGGGAAAAGAATATTCCTATCCAAATCCCAATGGGAGTCAGAGATCAGGGTGTCTGACACTGTATTGAATGAAACAAAGAGCACCCACAAGTATATCGGTACAATGAAACCAAAAAATTATGTGCTGAAATGTTTAAGACTTGAAAATCCTGCTAAGAGCAAGAAAGGGCTGGGCTGTGGGAGAGAACGACACTGATCAGGGCAGCACAAGAACTGGCTTTAAACCTCAGGTGCATTGTTATTCCACTTCAGACAGGACCCAAAGTGTTGGTTGTGTTGGGAAATCATTCCAAAACATGGTGACCGGGTGTAATGTTCACACAGGGACAGCATGCACTGAACAATCCAACCAAGTAGCTAGCCTACAAAATCATCTGCACAATCTACAAGCTTATGACTGGTACACCCTTTCAGTTGTGATTGCGCAATCACTGACCAATTTTACCACCTTCTGTAGAGGGTCAACAGATAATGAATGCTATGAGCAGATTGTGTAAACCCTCTTACTACATGGTGGTGGTTAAATTGGTCAGTGATTGGCCAATATTAATTGAGTTGGTACCAGGCTTTAGAGATGATTTAATTAACCTGTATAAACGTAATGGGTGGTGAGTTGTGACTTTCTTTGTATGTGGAGTCCAATGAGGCAGAGATACATATGTTAAAGTCCTGCGTCTGAAGCGTTGCATACTATTCCCACTCTAGGTGCACCTTGATAGTGCGGAATGATGCAATTTGTCTTCCAGCTATTACTGGAGGCCGAATTAGTGTTTTCAAAGTAACTTCAGCTCAGTCTTCTGACGGCGCTGAAGATACTGACTGTGCGCCGCTATAGCCATAATTCCTATTACGGTCTATGGTGGTTCCGGCTGTGCCCAAGTCTCCTGCGCTGCATTTGCAGTGTTTTAACCACCCTGGCGTTCTGATTAAATCGCCAGGGTGGCTGCGGGAGGGTTTTTTTTAAATTAAAAAAAAACTATTTCATGCAGCCAACTGAAAGTTGGCTGCATGAAAGCCCACTAGAGGGCGCTCCGGAGGCGTTCTTCCGATCGCCTCCGGCGCCCAGAATAAACAAGGAAGGCCGCAATGAGCGGCCTTCCTTGTGTCCAAGATGTTTAAGGACAGGGAAGACTCGGACACACCTCGTCAAATAGACAACACATTTATTCATGCATCAAGGGCCGTTGATACAGGCATCATCAGAGTAATGCTACAGATTATTAGCACACAGCAGATTTTATAGGGTTACAAGTATGCAAAAATATACACTCCCTGGGGCTGGCCAGGATATTTGTCAGTGTTACAAAAACCAATCACAGTTCAATAATCAGTGCAGACATGAAGCAGTTAACATTTAATTCTTAGAACTCTCCACCCATATTATAATGAGTTTCACCACCCACTGTTCTCTTACTCAACCTTCTGTTTAAGCTCACAAGGGGAAGTGGTTCAGTCTGGACAACACATCACTTGTCTAAATCTGTCTGTGGGGCCCCTTTTCCACTAAAAGTCAAGGAAGCTAGGACATTGCAAAATAACGGTAAATCTACAATTATGACATATTCAAGAGTAACAAGTGTCCCTGAACACGTACACATCATGTGGCCTTCTTCTAACACATTTTGTTCATATATCACCAAATGGAGCTAATTTAGAACAAAATGTCCGTTATACAATAAAGACAGGTATCACAGCTTTGTCACTCCCTCCTCTAGTTCATCCCTGTGAACTACTTATATCAAAAGTTTTTCCTTGGTCCTTTGGTGGGGGGCCCCAGCTGATATCACCGGATGGCATTGTAGTATCTTCTCCCTCCCCAGAGCCGCACCCTTAGCCAAAACTCTGAGTTGGGTGGTGCACCCTGGGAGAGCATTATTGTGTCTCTCCTCAGGGTGAGTCAGAAAAGGTTCCTTGAGGTCCTCCATTGAAGCAAAGTGTCATACCAGGATGAAGAGTGCTCCTTTTTGATGTGGAGCGATGTCTTACCAAGGATTCAGCTGCTGTCACCTGTCCAGCTGGGGTTTCTTTCCTCACATCCTTGGGACCTCTTGCCACTGGTTTGTAGAATAACAGGTTATATGATGACACATGAGGTAGAGTTGAAATCATGAGGTAGGTGCCACACTTATGGACAACAAGTCTCTTAGGTGTCTTCTTGGTGATAAGCCAGGACCCCTTTAAGTCTTCTGAGGTAGATCTTAAGGTAGAACTAGAGGGTGATTGATGTGGTTGTTGCCCAGGTGCACAAGGAAAACACAAGAACATGTCTGCAGGACAGAGGAAAAAGTTTTTTTTTTTTTTTTTTTTATAAAGTCCCAGTACCAAGCCCCAGGTGTCTGTGGCCCCTTACTCTTTTTTTTTTTAAATAGAGCCATATCATATTTGTTCAATAATAACACATAGGGGATTACAATGCCTAATAAATCTACCCTCTCACTTCTAACAGACTCCTCCCGCCCCTAGCTCAGCAGTCTGACCGCTGGCTTCCGGTTCAAGAAGAGTCTGTATAATTATCAGTTTCATTCATACCTATGTTAACTTGTTTTCTCCATCGCTGGAGGACCCTACGATTTCCAGTCACTCGTGTCCATTCACACTATTTAACTACAAGGGATTGGGGTAAAATTGCCATGATTACACAACATTTATCCATATTCGTCATCCGGGGATACCACCACTAAAACATCCCTGAATTTCTTTTTATTTCTTATTTATCCTTGGGCTCAACCTCTTCATTTTACAAAACATGAATAACTGAAAAAGGTCAAACAATACGGTAAGGGCTATTAGTACCACTACTGGGTTGAGCATGAGATTCAGAAAGGCACTTGCTTTTGGACTATACCCGAATAAGCTTTCCCACCAGGACACACTAGCATCTTGCTCAAGGGCATGTGAGACCTGTAACAGTTTCTCACGATTATGCTCCAGGAGCACAGTTGCTTGCCTTTCTGAAGCTCCGAGAGTTTGTATGATCTCATCCTTTTTCCCAAAATCCAATAACCACCCTTTCAATTCTGCTCCACACCCTAAAGGAATCTTTTTGTAAATAGACAGGTGTATCAGGTTTGATGTCGAGTCTCTTTTCAGGTGTTATGGGTGTTCGCCCTTCTGGCTGTGCCAGATCTATCCCTAGGACTGGGCCAATGGTGCAGTACACCCCTCGGGTCAGTGTTCTACCTTGAGTACAATTCAATGTGTACACTGCATAAGAAGTGACATTCTCCATCTGATACCAGCACCAATAACCCTGTCCCAGACATTTCATCCTGCTCGGCACCTTTTTTGTTGCGTCCATCAAACATTATCCTTCCTTGTCCCAGCGTTGCTGTCTCAAAATTATATTTTGTTGTCCTTGACATAAGAGAACATTTTCCTTTTTCCAGTGCCCATATGTATCTACTAATCTGGGCTTCCCTTCTTCATACAGCACTAAATTTCATGGTTAACCCAGGAGTGCAAAACCCGCACCTTCAGATAGAATAGAACCCAGATTTACCACTGCATAAGCTTGGTATTCTTTGCCAGCAACAGGCACTAAGAAGGAAATAGTGCCTGTGAGGCTCTGACACCCATGGAACTGAGTAAGCCACCATTTTTCATGTGTCTTGCAAAATCAAGGACAGATCTTTCAGCCTGTTTACGTAAATTTATAGGAAAATGGCCAGCGTGCAGCGAGGTTATCATTAGCTTTAAATCTTGTGAAAGTTCAGATTGAACCTGCGTACATGATAATGCCAACTGGACGTCTTCTGAATGTTTAAACAGACCTGCAATTAAACCCTTGAACTTCTTCTTCATTACTTCTGACAGTGATGCTGTAGCATCAATGTGGTCATATTGTAAATTCTCCAATAGATGATTTATATCAAAATGGGTCTTCACTCCCTCCCCTACATGCTGAGCCAACCCTCCAAGTTTATTTTGTAGCCCCTCTAAATCCATAGTGTTCAAAAAGCTCCCAAACCGAGACCCCCAGCCCCTAGTGCTGTACCCATCAAATCCCTTTTTACTTTATTGTGGCTATATCCTGATT
Source organism: Hyperolius riggenbachi (assembly GCF_040937935.1). Lineage (NCBI taxonomy): Eukaryota > Metazoa > Chordata > Amphibia > Anura > Hyperoliidae > Hyperolius > Hyperolius riggenbachi. Next base: position 191,859,891 of record NC_090652.1, read on the forward strand.
CCAACCACCCTTTCAGCATGTATATCTGATTTTTGACATACCCACCACACCTCCTGTCTCATGCACTCACCCTAAAGTCAGTTAGGGTTACTCTCCATGTGTACAGAACAAACTGAGTACCCACCAACACTGCCTGTGGTGCGGCTAATTGGGGAACAATTAGATCCGCCGCTTTAACAGCTGGGACCTCACATGTGTCTGAACTCACCTTATCATGGACCACAACATCCTTTTCCCATTCTACTTGAACTACAGTTACACATACTTTATCTTTTCCTTCCCATGTGTACCATCCCTTTTTATTTATCGACAGGTTGCTCATACCAGGAACTGGACTCTCCCCATCCATGAGAATCTTTCCAGTCCGTGGTATGATACACTCCCCTCAATCCCTCAGACATGGGAATCCCATACATCCATTCATTTACCTTTGGTGCATCTATCCCATTGCACAGCACATCCCACCTCCAAGGGTTTGGTCCATTGAAGGAGAGATACTGATTTGATGACCAGTACGCTGTGTCAATAATACAATGACCTTCAATGTCTGATGTACAGGCCTCTCTCATAATTCTGACCATATACTGACGTACTGTTATACCTTCTTTAGGTGTGGTGTGTTCAAATGACTTACTTTCCGCATCTGTTTGTACATGCAATACCAGGGTGCTAAAATAGGCACCAAGTCTGACTTTTTCAGTGTCTTCATACTAGGCGACTTGTTTGACTACACTTCAGTTCAGTCCAACCATAATTCTTTCTTGAGTCAAGTATGTCAGAGGGTTTACAGTTCCAATGTACTCGGAACTCCATAATCCCATCTGCTAGGTTATGACACTTATTTAACAAAGTACCTTGCACCGGTTTGGGTTGGTCATAGAATATTTTCCTATACTGTCCTGTCTCTCCAACATTATATACCATGTACATAATGTTCCAGTCGTCATACCCTCCTCTTGTCGGGTCTTCAGGATATAATTTTCCTTTGTCACTTCTTACTGGCAATGGGTCAACTGAGGTTCTATTGTTTAAATTGGATAAGTCCCTCAGATCTTCACTGTCAAGTGGCTCGAGTCGTCATCTATGTCATTTGGGTCTGTAATAAAAAAATTTCTAGCATGGTACATATGTCTACTTCAGGGTCCTCATGTCCCTCACAGTCAAGTATATTTTTGTCGTGGACATATGTCAAAAAGAAATTAATCTCAGGTCTTCCCTGCAACTTCTGTTTTGGATACTCCTGGAAAGGGGGAATCATTCTGCAATGCCACAAAGTTCATCTAGGATATGCCATTCAGTGTATCTTGGCACTAATTTCCCATGTTTATACTCTATCCTGTGAAGGTGGGATGGATCCCATCCTTTTGGTTTTTATTCCCCATATTTCATAAGATTTGGGTGGAACCCAAGGTTCCTGATGGTGATTTGGGACATGCTAACTATCAGTCCCTGTGGATTCACTTGACAAACGACATAACATACAGACTAACATAAATGCCCCTGTTGGCATAGTTGCCTTAATTATTTTCCTGTATTCTTTTGCAATGAGATGCATGGATCCAGAGAACCTTTCCCCTCCAGTTGTCACCGAATTTAGAACCTGAAATAGAGGAGACAACTTGTCCATGCAATTTGTATACATGGGTTATGTAATGATTATACACACATCTCTAATGTTTAATGCATAGTTTGTCCTTACCCTCTCTATTCCTGACATAACTGAAGCTGTATAAATATCTGTGAAAGGCTGGAGGTCCAGCCCTTCAATTCAGGTCTAGGAAGTTTATACATAGAAACTGACAAGCACCTGTTGAGGGCCCTTCCATCATGGGAGGACCCCTGCCTTTGAAAGCTAATCACATTAGTCAGCTGGAGAGTCAGATGAAGAGTCAGATAACTCAGCCTCCGTGTCCCTATTTGTCTGTGTTGAGTTATAGTTAGACTGAGGTGTGTAGCTACACTGTTTGATGAAATGCCCTGGGCTTCCACATCTGTAACATACCCTCAAACCTCGCCTACGAGGTCTAGGTGGATAGACAATTTTGAGTTGGTTTGCCAAAGCGTTTGTCCAAAAATATCCCTTTTCACTGGAGTCCTGTGACACATCCCTCGGTATAAATGTCTTGCTGACTATTTCTTTCAGGTCCCTCTCCCCACACACCCTTTTGATAAGTCGAAACATGTCTCCCCATGTGGCCTTGTAGCACGTCTGTGTATCTATTATTCCCTTTGCAAATTTGGCAGGGTCAGTTCTTGGATGGGGTATGGTACTCAGGAGTCCCTTCATTTCTGCGGGAGTCCAGGGTATATGGTGTCTAACAGTACCTGTCTGGTTACCCTGATTATCTGATAGCACTTGCTCTCTAACGGGGAATAAAAGCTCAGGTGACTGAGGACCCTCTTCCCAACTAGGAGCAGCAGGAGATCGTGACAGGTTGACACTGCTCCTTGGCCTACTTGAAGTTTGCTGTATCTGTGGTTGATTAAGGAGACTTATGTCATTTTTAAAAGGGTTAGTGTCACTTACCCTGCATGGCTGGCTGTTGGTGTTTCCTCCCTTAGCTGTGTAGGAGCTGTGGGTTTGTTTAACTCATTAGTCAGTCCTGAATACAACGAGGATTGGCATACAGATGTAGAGTCATCTCTCTCCCTGTCAGGTTGTATGTGGGCCAGCCTGTCACTGCTACTGTGTGTTGTCTCTAATGAGGTCTGCGTTAGCTGTCTGTTGTCGCTGTGTGCCTGTACTTCCTCTTTCTTAGTGAGATCAACTGGTGGCTATGTGTCAGCACTGTCATCAAGAGCTTCTGCAGCAGCTCTGTGTTTCACATGCTGAGACACGGCCTTATCAGTCTGCCTACGAGAAGACCCGGACATAAGTGCTGTCCAAGCCTGGTGTGCTCCCATATCCAGCACATCAGTGTCTTCAGTCCCCTCATCTTCTAGCTGTGGTGACCCTCCTGTGCCTGATTGTTTTACTGTCATGATGGTGACGTCTTCGGATCGGCGAATCGCCTCCATCATCCACCTACTCCATGCTTCTCGCTCGTTTGGGCGAGTCATCCTTACCCTGTGGACATCCCACAAATTTTCCCACACCTTTGGTTTAAAAGTTCCCTTTCTGGCATATTTCTGGTTAGTCCATCGCTCCCAGTCCTCCAAGTATCGGGAGACCCACGGTCCATACTTGCTACACATCTCTTCTCGCGGCGTCAAATGCTGCGGCTCACCGCGATTTGACGCTCGCTTCTGAGCAATTGAATTCCCCATAATATGGACTATGTGTTCCCCTTGAATTCCAAGCAATTCTCACACCAGAGATGGCCAATCTCTGGTTTCGCCTGGGAGCAACTTGAGCAACAGGTTCTCTCCCTGTTGCTACCGTGTGAACCACTAAGCACACTGGAGTCAGCCAATCCCGTCACCCCTCTGTTGATTTTCACAAGGGTCAGCAAGGTTTTACTGATGTTATTCAGCACTATTGTGCTCACTCCAGCACATAGTAGAGGGAGTCACAATAGTCACACTGTCTCACGTGGTCTGGCAACATTGTGCTCACTCCAGCACACAGTAGAGGGAGTCACAATAGTCACACTGTCTCACGTGGTCTGGCAAACAGCAAGGTTTTATGTTTGTTATTCAGCAATATTGTGCTCACTCCAGCACACAGTAGAGGGAGTCACAATAATCACACTGTCTCACGTGGTCTGGCAATATTGTGCTCACTCCAGCACATAGTAGAGGGAGTCACAATAGTCACACTGTCTCACGTGGTCTGGCAAACAGCAAGGTTTTATGTTTGTTATTCAGCAATATTGTGCTCACTCCAGCACACAGTAGAGGGAGTCACAATAATCACACTGTCTCACGTGGTCTGGCAATATTGTGCTCACTCCAGCACACAGTAGAGGGAGTCACAATAATCACACTGTCTCACGTGGTCTGGCAAACAGTTATGTTTGTCCTTGCTGCCCAACAGGTCACCCGATCCTTTACTGTTGCCCAGTAGGCATTGGTCTGGTGAACATTGCCAACCCTGTGAAATCCAAACTGCAATAATTGTGCGGGTGACAAACACTTAGATCTGGCTGAGTGGACCCTTCACTGGCTTGGTCTGATAGAGGGTCCCCTCCCGATGGACTAACCTCGACACCACCATCTACAATCTCTATTGAATGGCAACTGACCGAGTCTAACTGATTGGGCTCTTCTCTGAAGTGGCACTGAGTTTGCTCTCCTGATGCCCTGATACCAAAACCGAACCTCAATGCTCTCTCTGACTCAGCTTTGAGATAATAATGGGTGATCCATGAAGGGGGAAGGCTGCATATAGTGTGTTACGTAGTTGCTTATATTACTAAGATGAGTAGGGATTACTTCATAAGGGGAGCAGTGAGGTGTGCCCGTCATCATTGGTTGGAGGGGGTACATCCCATCATTTGTATTCAGAGCATAGTTGAGGGGAGTGTATTCTGACACTCTCCCTGTCCCGTATGCAGGTGGTGATTCTTCCCTTAACTGTGCTAGGGTAGTTGGCGTCCTTACTTCAGTGGTTAGCTGAGGATATATAGTGGGATGACGCAGTTTCCCTAGCTCCCCTCTTCCCCTGTGAGCTCCTAGGCTTGCTGACTCTGGCACATCCTGTCTCTGCCTCTGATCTATGTGAAACTGTACTTCCTCTGTTTCAGTGAGGTCAATGAGAGGCTGTGTTGCAGCACTGCCTCTTGTAAGAGGTTCTGCAGCAGCTTTATTGCTCACGTCCTGTGATTTCTGGATGGACTCCTTCATCCATCTACTCCATGCCTTTCTTTCATTAGGACGATTCATTCTCATTTTGTGTGTTTCCCACAGATTTTCCCAAATTTTTGGCTTAAAGGTACCCTTTTTAGCAAATTTATGGTTCGTCCACCGCTCCCACTCCTCCAAATACCGTGAAACCCATAGTCCATATCTGTACTACAGTCACAAAAGTCTGCAATGCCCCACTTAGACCCTCCAGCCCCAGTGAGAGCTTACAAAGTTCCCACCTTGCTGCCTGATTATCCTGCAAGACACCAGTACTAGTGAGGTTTCACAAAGGCTCACCTGTCTGCTTGGGTGACCTGGGGAACAGCAAAACCCTAAGTTCGGCTGTACTGCTCACCTGGTCGCCCAGTTGTGTCTAGCAGGCAATGGTCTGGTGTGCATCACAATCCCTGTGACATCCAGTAGTGACTTTCACAATAGCCTGCGATGCCTCACTTAGACCCCTTCAGCCACAGTGGAAGCTTATAAAGCTCTCACTGTGCTGCCTGGTTAGCCTGCAAGACACCAGTACCAGCGAGGTTTCACAAAGGCTCACCTGTCTGCTTGGGCGACCTGGGGAACAGCAAAACCCCAAGTTCGGCTGTACTGCTCACCTGGTCGCCCAATTATGTCTAGCAGGCAGTGGTCTGGTGTGCATCACAATCCCTGTGAAGTCCCGAACAAAGACCATGTGTTCACCCTGAATTCCACGCAATTCTCACACCAAAGGTGGCCAATCCTCTGGTTCCCAGTGGGAGCAACTCGAGCAACACTCTCTGTGTTGCTTCTGTGCAATACACTTATTGACACAAGGGTCAGCCAATCCCGCCAATCTTCTAGTGACTTTCACAATAGCTTGCGATGCCTCACTTAGACCCCTTCAGCCACAGTGGAAGTTTATAAGGCTCTCACTGTGCTGCCTGGTTAGCCTGCAAGACACCAGTACCAGTGAGGTTTCACAAAGGCTCACCTGTCTGCTTGGGCGACCTGGGGAACAGCAAAACCCTAAGTTTGGCTATACTGCTCACCTGGTCGCCCAATTATGTCCAGCAGGCAGTGGTCCGGTGTGCATCACAATCCCTGTGAAGTCCCGACTACAGTCACAAAAGTCTGCAATGCCCCACTTAGACCCTCCAGCCCCAGTGAGAGCTTACAAAGTTCCCACCTTGCTGCCTGATTATCCCGCAAGACACCAGTACTAGTGAGGTTTCACAAAGGCTCACCTGTCTGCTTGGGCGACCTGGGGAACAGCAAAACCCTAAGTTCGGCTGTACTGCTCACCTGGTCGCCCAGTTGTGTCTAGCAGGCAATGGTCTGGTGTGCATCACAATCCCTGTGACATCCAGTAATCTATTGATCGGCAATGAATTGGATCTGGCTGAGCGGAGACTTCTCTCTCGTGGTCGGGAAGCTCCTCCCCAGGTGGACAAACCTCAAAGCCAAACCTCAAAACCTCCTCTTAAGGCAGCTTGAGTCTCATATTCATCAGCCAAATCAGGACAACACAAATTCTTCCACCAGATATAACACCACTAGACTATCAGAATGATTATACTGCTAACTGTAGCAATGAGCCAATAAATCAGTGTCTCACAATCCCTCTTAGGGCAAGTAACAGCACACTGTGAGAAATTTATATTTATTTGATCAGGATAAGACCTTTTGAGCATGCGGTCACTCTCTCACTCATCCAGGGGTGTACACAGGCTATACTGTCTCAGATATGTGAGCCATCAGAGTTATCTGAACACTTAGAACCCTCAGGTAGTGGATCCAACCTCTCCACAATTCTGAGGGATTGGACAATTAATTCCAGATCCTCAGAATTTTCTGAGTCATCTAAACTGTCTAATCCCTGCCCCACCCTCTCTAATAGTTGAGGGATTGGGAGGTCCTAAGGGGGCGACTAATTTTTGACAGAAAATATAATGCTGAGCGACTATTTTAGGCTTTGGCTGGTATTCAAGACCCACTTCTGCACACTCCCAGGGTGTTGACTATAAGGGGAATTGAGTGCTGCCTGGGAGGCGTGGCACATAGGGCCTTATTACAATTGGCCTGTATCTGTCTAGAGAGGTATTGGGGATGCCGCAGGTCACTCTCCTCCTGATCAAATATTCAACTATACTGGGTACTTTTTCCAATGACGTGAGACACTCTGGGCACACTCTAAAGTGTCTGTAGAGGTTAGTACAAAAACAGCACAGTTCAGGCAAGTTTAGTTTTCTCCTTTCCACACACCAATTAAGTAGGCCCCACTGATGAGCCCCACTAGACTTTACGTAGTGTGATGTAATTTAATGTGTATTCCACCTTGGTGTTTGTTGGGAAGGAGAAGACAGTTGCCTACACATATAAGAGAACACTTAGTCAAATACAGTTATCTCTGAGCTGCACACATTAGGTACCTTGCAGCCAATAAAACACCATTACACATCACCATCAGTTTAAACACATGTTCAATCTCCCTGCTACAAGTATCCCATCCAAAGTTATGTTGTCTCAGGGGAGAGCCAGCCCACAAGTTCTCTGCTTTGAAGGAAGCGAATCTCCATTCTGTCTGTGATTTATGACCACGGTCTATAGTTTTTCAACCTGTGGTTTCCTTCTGAAAACTTTCTCCACAGTGTGTATCCTGTGTGATAACTGCATGTTGCAGCACCACAGGGCTATGCACACAATAGTATGCTGACTCACAGAGTTTGTAATCTAGATTGGCTCTCCTCTGTCGACCCCCAATACTCAAGATACCAACATAGAATGTTCTCTTCAGAAATATGACATTACTCAACATGAATCCACATTCATATACTACTGTAATGAATTTTCGTTACTCACACAACACTATACTCCATACAATAGCAACTAAGTCAGATTCCATGCACTAAGTTAATCACAGCAGACAGACGGCATACATAACATATGTTAGATCTCAAGCACCAAGTTAATCAGAAGAAAAAGACGGTATGCATACAGAGTACAGAGTAAGAAATAGAAGATGACATACCACATATCAGGAGACCGTTGTCATGGGAGGTCCTCACGGAAACCCTGCTGAGCGGAGTAGGGTTGCAACCAGCAGGGAGGTGCAAATATCAAGTAGGTGATCAAGTCTCACCTGGTACAGCGCTGTTTAAGGATTTGATATCTGGACCTCTCCACGGCTGTTTCTCCAAGGTTCCGCTCCTCAAGATGTCCAGGGTCCCTCCAGAGGTGTGCCACAAAGTCAGTCGTTCATTGCCCGCGATTCTCCACCAAAACTGTCCAAGATGTTTAAGGACAGGGAAGACTCGGACACACCTCGTCAAATAGACAACACATTTATTCATGCATCAAGGGCCGTTGATACAGGCATCATCAGAGTAATGCTACAGATTATTAGCACACAGCAGATTTTATAGGGTTACAAGTATGCAAAAATATACACTCCCTGGGGCTGGCCAGGATATTTGTCAGTGTTACAAAAACCAATCACAGTTCAATAATCAGTGCAGACATGAAGCAGTTAACATTTAATTCTTAGAACTCTCCACCCATATTATAATGAGTTTCACCACCCACTGTTCTCTTACTCAACCTTCTGTTTAAGCTCACAAGGGGAAGTGGTTCAGTCTGGACAACACATCACTTGTCTAAATCTGTCTGTGGGGCCCCTTTTCCACTAAAAGTCAAGGAAGCTAGGACATTGCAAAATAACGGTAAATCTACAATTATGACATATTCAAGAGTAACAAGTGTCCCTGAACACGTACACATCATGTGGCCTTCTTCTAACACATTTTGTTCATATATCACCAAATGGAGCTAATTTAGAACAAAATGTCCGTTATACAATAAAGACAGGTATCACAGCTTTGTCACTTGTTTTGCTTACATCGTCGCTATAGCGACGAGCGGAGTGACGTCATCGACGTCAGCCGACGTCCTGACGTCAGCCGCCTCCGATCCAGCCCTTAGCGCTGGCCGGAACTTTTTGTTCCGGCTACGCTGGGCTCAGGCGGCTGGGGGGACCCTCTTTCGCCGCTGCTCGCGGCGGATCGCCGCAGAGCGGCGGCGATCAGGCAGCACACGCGGCTGGCAAAGTGCCGGCTGCGTGTGCTGCTTTTTATTTGACAAAAATCGGCCCAGCAGGGCCTGAGCGGCAGCCTCTGGCGGTGTTGGACGAGCTGAGCTCGTCCAGACCGCTCAGCAGGTTAAAGTCCCCACCTATGATCAGGTGGACTTGCCTAATGGTGATTATTTTGTTGGTTATTTTCTTTAGGAAGGATATTTGGATGGTATTGGGAGCATAGATACATGCAAAGGTGTACTTTATGTCGAGGATGCTGCAGAGTATTGGGGTGTAGCGTCCCCTCTGATCTTTTTTTCGAGGCTGAGGGATATTCTCTCATGGAAGGCGATACATACCCTTTTTTTAAATATTTTCCCACCTGAAGTTGCTCATTAAGGGAGTTGGAAAAAAGTTTGTGCAAGCGTTTGGGTGTTTTACCCTCTGCAAAGTGGGTCTTTTGTACCATATCAGCTATCCATTCTGGTACCTTCAGACCATAAGGAGGCTCTGTTTTTTTTTTTTTTTTTTTTGTTTTTTTTTTTTTTTTTGGGGGGGGGGGGTTGATTTTAGAGAGGTCTAGTGCTCTTTGTATAAGATTGGCTTCATTTAGATAGGTCACTCTGAGGTAGAACAGTTTAACAGTGCAGGTTATGTAAAATTATGAGTGGCACAGTCTTAAGATTTGCAACTTTCAAACTAGGGGATGTAGGCTATTAAGGATTATGGTCACACCTGGAGTCGGAGGCTTGAGCAAACCTGCTCTAATGGGTAGAAATGAGGGTGTTTGGTAAGATCCAACCTTCTCATATTAGTGTGCCATTCTCTGGGTAATTTTCAAACAGGGGTTTTCTACTTAGGTTGCAGGCTTGTGATGCCAGGAGCGATGTACCATTTTTCCAGCATCTGGAGGCCTTCTTCCACAGATTTTATAACCAGCCTTGTGCCAAGCTACCTATTAGCAGCTTTGTAGGGAATCCCCATCGGTAAGGGCCCTTTTCCACTAGCAATCGCTAGCGTTCACGCTGAACGCTAGCGATTGCTGAATCGCAATTACCGGCGATTCCCCGACGTTCGCGGCCGCGATTTTGCTATGCTATGCACTGCATAGCAAAATCGCGGCAATTATCGCTCCGCCGCGCGTTTGCGTTCCCGGCAAAAACGAATCGCGGTAGTGGAAATGACCTACCGCGATTCCCACGTTAAAAAGCAAACCGTAGCGATTGTAAAATCGCTAGCGGTTTGCGTTTTTGCGATTCAGCCAGCGCTGGTGGAAAAGGGCCCTAAGGGATACTATTGGATCTGAGGGCTTAGTGATGGGGTGTAGGTTTCTTCTGATGGCGAGGGTGGCCTGAGACAAGTCAGGAAAAATTTGTATGTTCTTAAAGTGTTCCCGCATAGAGCCCATTTTTCATGAACACCTCTTTGAGACTTTTTTTTTTTTTCTTTTATTGTGAAGCATAGAAACTTCACAATGTTCTGTAGCAAGTTATCTGGTTTGGAAGCAGGTCTGGGTAATCTGTGGGCTCTCAATCATGAGCTGAAAGTTAGCTAGACCAGGGATTACAGTCTTAATCAAATCTGACAGGTAGGTCTTGATATCATGAGGTAGTATTTTCTCACTGATGCCTCTAAATGTTAGATTCCGTCTATTCCTGTCTTCTGCACCTGTTAGCTTGGCTTTTAACCATTTGATTTCGTACTCTTGGGATGTTGGGAAGTCCACAAGTATTGTTCCACTATGAGAGCATCTAAATGATTTTCATTAAAGGCGTCGTCGGGCAAAAAAAAAATTCGTTTTTGGGCCACATTGGGTACATTTTTACGCATTCCCGCTGGTGCAGGAATATTAACCCATACATTTTTTACGCGTTAACAAGTAACTAACAAGTAAGTTGTTATTTACTAACAACTTACTTTGCAGGGAGGTGGTGGGCTTTTTTTCTCTAGCGTAGCACCTCCGTTTCCATCTCCGTTACCTTCTCTTCAGGAGGTATGTTTTCTGGTCTTAACCTCCTTTTGTTCGTCACTTTGCTAATGAAGATCACCGCATTTAATTATGCGTAGATAAGTTTTCTCATGGGCTCCTTCCCTGTGCACATGCTTTCAAACTCCGTAATTTGTCTCAGTTGTGAAGGACTCACACCCTGAGATCTTCCATGATTTGTGTCTAAATTAGGATCAAGAGGTGCATTGAGGTCCTGTCCCCGGAAACGCACGTAATGGTATGTAAGGTAATTTGAGACCTCAAAAGTCTCAAGATGTCATGATGATCAGTGGGGGACATTTTTTAAGTGTCTGAGACAAAGCATGAGTAGGTTGTTAGAAATCCATGCAGAATTGTCTCGGGCATCCTAAGAAATCCCTAAGTTGTACAGATTCCTTCTTAAACTGTACGGAATAGGAGTTAGGAAGGCCTCTCGGTGCAGTATGTGAGGGGAATTGCTGTTGCTGAGGTAATCAATATAACTGCTGTATTACATCAGTGCTCAGCACTGGAAGGGTAAAGGTCAGAACAGCTTCACAGGACACCTGGCAGCAAGGGGGGAGGAGAACTTCACAAATCATGCCTAGCCTGCACTGCTGCACTATCTGTAGAACTGCTATTGAGCACTTCTTAATCTGCAGCAGTTTAGGGATGGATTTGCACTTTTCTTAACTGTAGTGCAGTTCTAGAAATCCATGTTAAACTGCTGCTTTTACGTAGGATTTGAGGAGTTTCTTATGCAGAATAGTTCCCCTGCTGGTTTGAGCAGTTTAGTAACAACAAATTGTTGGAAATGCTGGCCCAGTGAGAGGTAAAGATCCCCCACAATTGCTTAATTGCTTGAGATAGATCTCTCTCTGTATCTATCTATCTATCTATCTATCTATCTATCTATCTATCTATCTATCTATCTATCTCTCAGGGTCACCAAGAGATGTGCAGATTTGACTTTTAATCTCAAAGGATGCAGTGTTCTCCCCAGAAATATTTTCCAGCCGGGTGGCATGAAAAAGTAGCCGGGTGGGGAAGTAAGGTCACACTGGGTGCTGCTGGGTGAGAAAGTAAGAAAACGCTGGAGAGGGAGGGTCACACTGGATGGGGAGATGTCTAGATCATGCTGGGTGCTGGTTTGGGGGAAGGGGTGGGGGGGGGGGTGGGGGGTAACTTGTCTGAGAAACAAAAAATCACATTGTGAGCGCTTCCAAAATGCTGTATATGTATATTTTCATGCAAATTGCAACTGTAGTGTGAATGCTACCACAGGGCAACTTTGTCATAGTACTTCTGTTTGCTGGCATTCAGTAAAGCTCTGGACATTCCCCGAAAAGCACCCCAGTGTGAATGGGGCCTTAGTGCCATAGCCCCATCATCACATATATGACCAGACACTATTAACCACTCCCAGCATGCAATGTATGTGACTCCTGCAGCTGTATAGGAGCAGACAAGTGCTGACTAAAATCACACAGGCAATCATGGTGAGAAGACTGTAAAAACCATGCTAGTTAAGCACAATTTAGTATTCTGGCTGAACTGGGTGGCTGTATGTCTTCTGTTCAACCTAAAACTGTAACTGTTGAGAATTCAAGACAAGTTAAACATGCTGTACTGAATGTTTTGCAATTCATTTGCCCATACTGAAAGCTGGATATTTCAGTGATTTAACTGAACACTTGGGGGGCAGTTTGTGATGAAGTGCAGGGAAATATGGGGCAGAGTGAAAGCAGCACCAGGTTCAGGTTACAGATCCTGTAAACCGCTTGTTATCTGTATTATCAGTAGAATGTTTCTGGACATTGCAGGGAAAGGAGAGCGTCTGTGCACTGTAGTAGCTGGGGGAGATCGGGTGACTCACCAAAAGGAGAGCAATAGAGCCGCACATTCTATTCTCTGCCTGGACTGCAGCTGAAAGCTCCGCGGTCTGGCTCATCTCTGCTCTGTGCTAGGAGCTTTCCCCGCCCCTCCACGCTGCTGATAGGAAGGAGCTGAGGAGGAGGGCGGAGATATGTCTGCACTCGGAGCTGCCTAGTGATTCAAAACTTGCAGAGGAATGAATCGAAACTGTGCAGAGGAATGATTCAAAACTGTGCAGAGGAATGAGTCTCTGCTGTAGATGGAGCCTAATCACAGCAGCCGGGCGGGAACAGAGACCCAGGTGGGCGCTCCGCCCGGCTAATAGGCTCTAGGGAGAACACTGGGATGTCCTACTCTTTGTGGTAGGCCCATAGCGGTTTTCTTTGGTTGCCAAATCAGGTATTTCTGTCTGTGGTAGACCCAAAACTTGCAGCAGATCTGGTACTTCTGTCTCTTTTTAAGATGTGTAGCTGGAATGGAAAGCCCCATCTGTATTTTACTCCATTCTCATTCAGTAATTTAAGCAGCGGCTGCAGGGCTCGTCTCTGAGTTGGGGTACTTGGTGCCAAATCTTGAAAAAAAAAAAAAACCAGTAGCTCGTGGCCTGCATGTACTGTGTGGTTTAGTTTTCTGGCAGTTTGAATTATAACATCTTTTACCATATAGGGATGTAGTTTTTCATATAATGGGCATGATTCGCAAAGCTTTTTCACCTGCTTTCCTCTGTTTTCACCTTATCTGTTACTTTTCTTTTAAGTCTTTTATGTCTCTTGGCGGCTCTCCATCCGCTGACCGTGGCCGCAATGCTTTATGTACTCTGTCAATTTTGATCACCTTGTATGTAGGCTGTTGCATCATCTTATTAAAAATGGCCTTCAGGGTCGATTCAAGCTTTTGAGTAGCAATATCTTCCATCAGGCCTCTGACTTGAATATTACACCTGCGGTTTCTATTTTGCAGAACCTCAAGGCTTGTTCAGCATTTGTTGTTGCTTCTTTGCCACCTGTATTTGCGTCATGTCCACACTCAAGCCCGCATTAGCTTGTTCCAGATTCAATATTGCATGGGTTGTTAGCTCTGCTTGAACAACCTGTAGATTGGCTCTGGTAGCTAGGGTGAATGCAGTCAGCAAGATCTGTCTGGTCGTTTTTGGTGGGCAAATTGTGTAGTAAATACCGTATCTTGTTAAGATGCCGCTGCTTTCACTGCCTTACTTTTGTTCAGAGAGACGGCCATATTGGCTAGTGTCTGAGTGGCCTCTCGTTCCTCTTCAGGTATGACCTGCTATGTCAGGGAAGCTCCAGCCTGCAGCGTTTTTGACAAGGCTGTGGAGTCGGAGCAATTTTGGGCACCCGGAGTCGGAGTCGTTGATTTCATAAACTGAGGAGTCGGATGATTTTTGTACAAAATTCACAGCCCTGTTAAGTATTAGACTAAGGAGTCGGAGTCGAGGAGTCGAAGCCATTTTGGGTACCCGAAGTTGGAGTCGGTGGTTTCATAAACTGAGGAGTCTGAGTTGGAGTCGGAAGATTTTTGCACCGACTCCACAGCCCTAGTTTTTGATCCCTGTCCCGTCTTGGATAGTGCAGGCATACTTTGGTGACAGTCAGGTGAGCTATTTAGCTTTAGGCTAGATATCCTATTAGGCAAGCCGTGAGCTCTGTGGTAGTGCATCCTCACACAGTCATGGCATATAATATTATATTTAGCTTTGACACCTAACTTGCATTGCTTAAAGTCATGCATAAAATGCTAACCGACTTAGAGTATTTGGGGGGGGGGGTTATATATAGAGTGGCCTAACCTAGCTATTTGGTTTGAATAATAATTTAGTATTTATATAGTCTAGGGCCAATTTAGGGGGTAGCCAATTAACTTTTCTGTATGTTTTTGGCATTTGGGAGGTAACCGGAGTGCCCGGAGGAAACCCACGCAGACACGGTAGTTTCAAAATTGGATCCCCCCAATCTGTGGCTTCCACTGCAGGTAGTCGCCCATTGGAAGAAGTAGCTGGGCATGCTCTGTTTGTTCATACCTTGTTTAATTTCATGGCTATGAACTGCATCCAATGCAAATACTTACTGAACTACTCGAGCCTCTGTCCCACGATCACACCCCATCTCTGCAGCTGCAGCGCCACTCTTCTCTGCTCAGGACACTAGCCGTCACTGTGTCCTGAGCAGAGAAGAGTGGTGCTGCTGCAGAGAGATGAGGTGCGATCGTGGGACAGAGGCTCTAGTGGCTCGGTAAGTATTTACATTGCAGGGCCAGGGATCGCTACACAGAGGGGGGGGGGGGGGAGAGAGGCCGGGGATCGCTAAAAGTCAGAGAGAGCGCTCTCAACATTACATACAGGTGGGGAGAAGAAGGGGGGTCACTGATTACACGGGGGGGGGGATCTCTAGGCTCAGAAGGGAGGCCTCCACATTAGTCGGATGGGGAGAAGAGGGGGGGGGGTAATTGATTACACAGAGTAGGGAGGAGGAATGCCAATCTATATCTTCTCTGCTCCACTAGAAATTTCCCTGGCTGCAAAGACGAGTGTAGCTCATCCTTGCCGCTTCCAGCATTTTTTTGCAGGACGAGTTAAATTTGTCCTTACCGCTAGGGAGTTTGAAGAGAGACTGAAGCCTACTTAATTTTTTTTTTTTTTTCATTTATTTATATGCAGCCCTCTTCAGCATTAATGGCATAGCTATCCCGTGGCAAAACGAGGCCTTAATCACCTCGAAATCCCTGGGGCAAATTGCGGTGCTCCTTCCTGTTAGAGGCAGAACTGTGAACAGTAGCTCTGCCTCTCATTGCATCAATCCCTGCTGATCACCGCCTCTCCCCTGCCCTTCTTAGTCTTCTTTCACTGAGAGGGGTGGGGGAGAGGCAGAGATTCACGGAGATTGATGCAAATGGAGGCAGAGCTACAGCGCTAAGCTCTGCCTCCCTGGACAGAAAAATCTCGGGGAGGCTATCACTAGGGTGCACAATTTTGGGACCCCAGAGCTGTACAGTGTAGCGATGCATCTATATAATGTTGTGTCCCCAAACTGTTGCCCTAGTGATCTCATCCTCTTGCTATAGATGGCACCCTTTACAGGTGTCTATGATTCTTAGAGGAGCTGACAGCTATACTATCTCAGAAAAAAAATACCACATATAGAAGTAGATAAGTACTTACTCTACTTGCATAACATGTTTTGCACTGTCCACGTTTTGAGTTTAGTGATTTCTCTCTTTCTTTTCAACAAGTGGTCTTTATTGAGCAGATTAATACAATGCATAATCTAGCTGGCACAATCATCACAAAGAAAAAAAAGTAGGTAGAGGCCATAAAAGTGCACCTAGTTAAAACTCTTATCATATCCATCAAACTGCTAGGCATCTGAAGAGTGTCAGACCAGGGCGACCAAACTACATCAAATTTATCATCCTGGTCGGAGAAAGAGGTGATTTTCTCCATCCAATAAAATTCGGTCATTTTGTGAGTTAGGGCAGTAGAAGGGATAGACTAACACTTCCACCCTCTCTAGCTACTATAGCCTTGGCTGCATTGCAATAGTGGACAAGAGGTTTGTTACCATATTTAGATAATGAAGAAGCCTTCTGGTTAAATAAGGCCACCCAGGGGTTTGGGGGAAATATTTTTCGAACACCAGAGAAACTGCTTTAAAATGCAACATATGTACGACTGGGCATTCCCACCAACCGTAAACCTGGTCCGCTATGGCACCACACCCTCTGAAGCATAAATTTGGAAGAGGACAATCCTCTCCCGCACAAGATCTGGAGTTCTGTACCAATTGTAAAGTCTTTTCTAACTCTGCAATCACTCCTGCCACTTATGCATTGCAGGGGTGATTTCTTCACAATTATACGAAACCTCACAGTAAAAGAGTGAAATGAGGCTTGGGGTATGCTGTTATGAATTAAATTCCTTCTCAATAGAGGGTGGGGCCCTCTATAACCCATTTTGCGCACAGCCTTTAGAAAAATGTCTCAATTGTATATAATGAAAAAAGTCACAGCTGGTAAGGCTATAGCGGTCTCTGAAGTGCTTCAAAGGTAGAACCTTGTCTTCAACGAACAAATCTTTTAATTTTAGTGGGCCCCGTGATAGTCAATAGAGAGTCAACATGAGCGTGCTCGCTTATAGATTTTGTATACACAAGATACGTATGCTAAGACTCTATGCTGTATGTCCCTCCTAGTTCGCCTCCTCTTTTCAGAAATATAACATAAAGAGGTAGCGCCACACAGGTGAAACCACAACACGACACAATAAAGTCCTTCAATAAATCACTATCACTGTCATGATGTATGGAGCAGTCCCTCTCATAACAAGGCTGAATACTATGCAGCATCCTTTAAATCTTCAATATGAAGTGCCTTATGCTTATCCACAAAGAATAACCTTCACCATAACCTTGGTGTTGGACTCACCATCCACTAAGACCCACTGGTGAGTAAGATGTAGCCTTGGGACAGTTACCGGGAGTTGTCCCCCCACCTCTCAGGCATGTGTTCTGTACTTCACTGAAATCCAGCTTCCTTCTTTTGATAAAAGGATCTACTGACCTTAATAAAAAGGGCCCCTCATAGTGTAAAACCATATAACATTTATTAAACTATAAAAACAAATTGCACTCAGTTTTCCAACTTGCTATATAGGCATAGTTTGGCCTGCAACGGGCGCTCCCCCATCTTGTTGGCCGCAGGCAGGCTTTGCCCTGTATTTCCACAGCGTGATCTGCTGCTATGCACGCCTCCGCTGGCTTCACCTACGTGGAACGCCTACTGCTCGCTCTCTGTTGGACTCCTCTTGCTCCGCCTGACATATTTTGTCAGTATGACTCATTAGGGATAAGAAAGGCCTTTTTTATTGAGGTGGGGAGATCCTTCTATCGAAAGAACACTTGCCTGAGGTGGGGGATGACCCAGTAACTGTCCCAAGGGTACATCTTACCCGCCAGTGGGTCTTAGTGGACGGTGAGTTCAACTCCAAGGGTGTGGTGGAGGTTATTGTTTGTGGATAAGCAGAAGGCACTTCATATTGAGGATTTAAAGGATATGAAGGTCTTCTCCGCATCCATTGAAGGAAGCAAAGACGACCCCCTGAGCACGATGCATAACCTTAACCAATCCCATCATTCATTTAACATCTGTGGTCTGTTGGCCCATGATGAAACCTGTTTGGTCGGGATTTATTACCTTTGACAAAGATTTTAATCGTTCGGCCAATATCTTTGAAAATATTTTGATGTCGGTGTTGATCAGAGATATTGGCCGATAGTTAGAAACCTCAGCTTTATCCCTATCTGGTTTAGGGATGACCATAATGATTGCTGGGAAAAGTTCTTCAGAACCCAAAAGTAATTTGAAGATGGGATAGGGGTCAGATGTGGTTGAAAGGTCTTTATAATAAAGAGCTGTATAGCTGTCAGGCCCCGGAGCCTTTTCAGGGTTTTAATGACAGATGCAATTTCTTTAGAAGATATGGCGGCATTTAATTTTAGTCCTGTCGGCCAGGGAAAAAGTAGGAATTTGGGCCTTGTTTAGGAAATCTAGAATGTCCAGAACAGACACCTTAGACTTATCCGTAGTGGTACCATCATATAACATGGCATAATAAGATGTAAATAACTTGACTATCTGTGAGGGTCAAGACATTTTACCGTGTTGATCCCTAACGGAATAATCTGTTTTGTGCCAGCCTCTGGGAAAGCTTGCAAGCCAAGAGAAGTATCAGGCCTATTAGCCTTATCATAATACTTATGATTAGTAAATCGCAGGGAGTGTGTTCAGCACGCTTAAAGTTAAACTGAAATGACAAAAAAAAGTGTTTGACTTACCTGGGGTTTCTGCCAGCCCTGTGCAGCCTTCCAGTCCCGAGCCGATCATCCACGATCCTCCGTTCTCCTGCCACCAGCTACTTTTGGTACTGTCAACTTGTCAGTCGACGGCAAGCCATGCGTATTTTTCCTGCCTGCAATAGTGTCCTGCACTAATAGTGCAAGATTGCAGAGTCGGCGGAACCAAAAGTAGCTGGCGGCGGGAGAACAGAAAATCTTTTTTTCTTTCAGCAGAGATTTTACTTAGCGCCCCTCTGTTCCTTTTTAATGCAGCCCACCTAACATTACACAACGTATCCCCAGCAGAATTGCAAGCAAGATGATGAGCAATAACCTCACAAACAGCCACTTGAATGTTTGAGAGATCCTGAGGTTCTTTAACCCTCCATCTAAACTGGGTAGGGGAGCTCTGGGAGAAAAGTATCACATGCACTGAAGCGTGGTCTGACCATGAAATCTCAGATATTTTAACACCTTCTGTTCTGTCCAGAGCAGTGCCATCCATGACTATAAAGTCTATTCTGGAGTAATGCTGGGCATACACGGCTCGATTTTAAACCATTAAGATGGCTTGATAATTTCCAACATGTCTGATCTCCCGCCCGATCGTTTTGCTGCTCTATTCCGGATTGCAGTGAATGGAAAAAGATAAGAAAAACAAGTGGAAGATAAGAGAATTGACTGCGGAATCGAGCGGTGTATGCACAGCATAAGACTTGTGAGGGTGGGAATAAAAGGAGTGCTCCCTCTCCCAGGATGCATCACCCTCCATGAATCCCAGACATTAACATCCGCCAGAAAAAGACAGTATGTCCTTATTAGGGGGCCTATGAGGCCCATCACGAGCTGGGGAAACATCCAGAGATGCATTGAAATCGCCCGCTATGATTAATTTACCCTCATAGTGGATTGTTAATTTTGTGGAGAGAGGGAGTGAAGAAAAGAGCGGAAACCCTAAGTAGGAGCATAGGCACTCACAAAGGTGTAAATCCATCTCTGAATGTTCACCGCCGCTAGCAGAAACCTCCCATTGGGCTCTCTAATAACTTTAGTAACATCACGCGATATGTTCTTCCTGAATAACAGACACTCCGCATCGCTTTGTGGGGGCAGAAACCTAATGGGTGCGCCGGTATAATTTATGCAAATAGCTTGGCCCCGAACAATGTGGGTCTCCTGAAGAAGTAGAACCTCAACACCTATATTCTTGTAAAAGTTGCTCGCCATCCTCTTTTAAGGGGCGTTGAGACCTTTAAAGAGACTCCGTAACAAAAATTGCATCCTGTTTTTTATCATCCTACAAGTTCAAAAAGCTATTCTAATGTGTTCTGGCTTACTGCAGCACTTTATACTATCACTGTCTCTGTAATAAATCAATGTATCTTTCCCCTGTCAGACTTGTCAGCCTGTGTCTTGAAGGCTGCCAAGTTCTTCAGTGTTGTGGTTCTCCTATGAACTCCCCCTTCCAGGCCCCTCTATGCACACTGCCTGTGTATTATTTAGATTAGGGCAGCTTCTCTCTTCTCTTTTACAAGCTGGATAAATCTTCCTCTGAGCTGGCTGGGCTTTCACATACTGAAGAATTACAGACAAGGGCAAAGCTGTTTGCAGAAAGAAACAAGCAGCCTGAAACTTCAGTGCATGAGAACAGGGGGAAAGAAACACACAAATGATCTCTTGAGATTC
The DNA here is from genome assembly GCF_040937935.1 of Hyperolius riggenbachi. Lineage (NCBI taxonomy): Eukaryota > Metazoa > Chordata > Amphibia > Anura > Hyperoliidae > Hyperolius > Hyperolius riggenbachi. The sequence continues at coordinate 191,880,091 of NC_090652.1, forward strand.
AAAAGGAAGGCTGTATACAGCCTGCTTGTGTAGGGATGTATTTTCTATGTGTGGGCATACTGTACATCAACCTACTTCCTGTTTTGGTGGCCATTTTGTTTGTTTATAAACAAACTTTTTAAAACTGTTTTTAACCACTTTTAATGCGGCGAGGAGTGGCGAAATTGTGTCAGAGGGTAATAGGAGATGTCCCCTAACGCACTGGTATGTTTACTTTTGTGCGATTTTAACAATACAGATTCTCTTTAACATTGTGCGTTACTATTTTTGGATAGGGGTTCTGCTCCTACAGACTGTAGACATCGATAAGGATGTCGAAGCCATTTTAAAAGCACAGCAATAATGCAGTCAGCAGGAAGTGGAGCTGGAAAGGGACTGTGGAGATAAGAGAACTGCTAAGCATCATAATGGAATAGGAGCAGTATGAAGATTGTGAGGGTTTTAGAGAGCGTACATGCATTGTAGAGAACAAATAAACACTAAATATGTATTAACCTCATAAATCATAAACGGTAAACAAACTGAACAGGAATCAGGCTCTGTTCACATCTAAAATTAAGCGTTATGCGATTTTGTGCACCCCTTTTTGCATGCATTTATTCTTAAAATCGTGAACGCAGGCGCTGCACAGTGCGATTTTGTGAGCGTTTAGCGCCCTTCCTATACCTTCCATTAGAGCAAGATCGCCCCAAAAATGGTACAGGCACCGCTTTGTGTAGCGCAAAGCAGACGAAACGCGCCATGAACCTTCTCATAGAGATTCATTGCACAAGCATTTTGTGGGTGATTCTGAAAATCGCCTGCGCTTAAAGGCCGAAAATGCCCTAGATGTGAATGAGCCCTTAAAGAGGAACTGAAAATGTAATAAAAAAGCTTAATTTTTAAAATAATTATGTATAAATTATTTAGTCAGTGTATGCCCATTGTAAAATCTTTTAAATCCCTGATTTACATTCTAACATTTATTACATGGTGACATTTCTACTGTTGGCAGGTGATGTAGCTGCTGCATGCTTTTTTGGCAGTTGGAAACAGCTGTAAACGGCTATTTCCCACAATGCAACAAGGTTCACAGGCAGGAAACTGCCAGGAGTACGACGGTCCTCAGTTTCTTGTAGGAGGGGTTTGACCACCATATCAGTCATACAGCTCCCCCTGATGGTCTGTTTGTGAAAAGGAATAGATTTCTCATGTAAAAGGGGGTATCAGCTACTGATTGGGATAAAGTTCAATTCTTGGTCAGAGTTTCTCACTTTAAAGGGGTTCTGTTGACCTTTTAAAAAACAAAAACTGACACTTACCTGGGGCTTCTATCGGCCCCCTGCAGCTGGAATGTTCCGCGCCGTTCCCGGCACCGGTGTAATTATTCATCTAACTAGACGAATAGAAGTGCGGCTGTGCTCCTTGGCCATGCGCGTGCTCTCTCCTGTGCACCAAACGCAGGGCTAAAGAATGTACTATAACGTCCACGTTAGTCTTTCAATGCGTTGCATTAGGGGCACGTTATGCAACCTTAATGTCGCATCAAACGCAACGTCCCTCTGTGAAAGAGGCCTTAAGTTTTCTCCCCTACTTAGTAAACCCTGTGTCACCTATACTTTAATTACAGGGGAAAAACACTTTATTTTTTAAGTGTGACTTTAAACTTTTTTTTTGTTTTTTTTTGTTTCAGTAAATGGTTTATGTAGATTATGTAATGTAGCTACTTGCTACAGCAGGAATAATTTGGTTTTAAACGGGTGCACGAGCGGTGACAACATGGGAATGTGAATGTACAAGTGTGGTCACTTTTGGTGTAGGACATGACTCTCACATCCTGGAATTTACAGGAGGAAAAATTAGGATGCGAATTGCGTCCTTGAATCTGAAGTGGTTAAACATCCATGTACTGATGATACATTGGCATGAATGGAGACTTCATATTGTTTGGGGCATAAGAAAATGAAACCACCTAGTGCTAATAAATTGATCATGTGAATGAGACTTGAAAGAAGCTGCTCATGCTTCTTAGAATTTAAACCTAAAGGGAGTCCGAGCACCTCATGCGGATGCCTTTAAGCCAGACGACTTCCAACAAAGTCCTGCTATGACCCTCCTGGAGGAGCCTCTTGCAATGGCCATTCGTGTCACTTCCTCTTCCTGCTTCATTCAGTGATGCACTTCTCTAACAGAGAAGATGGGTGACCCGGAAGTTATCACATAGCCAAGATGGCAGCCACGATTTTTAAATTGAAATTGAATGAAAACTATTTGGTTTAGAACGGCGATTCAGGCATCAAAAGAAAGAGAGAGCACAAGCTACAGAAAGGTATGCATCTTTAAAGGGAACCGAAACTGAGAGGGATATGGATGTTTCCTTTTAAACAATACCAGTTGCCTGACTTTCCTGCTGATCTCATTAGCTGTAGTAGTGGCTGAATCACACACCTGAAACAAGCATGCAGCTAATCCAGTCTGACTTCAGTCAGAGCACCTGATATGCATGCTTGTTGAGGTGCTGTGGCTAAAAGTATTACAGACACAGGATCAGCAGGAGAGTCAGGAAACTGGTATTATTTTAAAAGAAAAAAATCCATATCCTTATCAGTTTAGGTTCCCTTTAAGTACTTTGCAGTACTGGTCGGAGTCTTAAACGCATGCCCATGAGAGGTGCTCGGAGTCCCTTTAAACTTCACCAGTGTTTGCTTTGAAAAATGAAAATATAAAGTTCTGATCTTTGTTCCAATGGAGCGTTTTAATTAACAATTCTTTTAATTTATTCAAGACTCCTGGACACACCCCTTCTTCATTGAGGTGGGATGAAACACCTGGCCGAGCAAAGGGTGGCGACACTCCTGGAGCTACTCCAGGCTCAAAGATTTGGGATCCAACCCCTAGTCATACACCTGCTGGGGCTGCAACACCTGGCCGTGGTGATACTCCAGGACATGCAACACCTGGTCATGGAGGTGCAACTTCCAGTGCACGTAAAAATAGATGGGATGAAACGCCAAAAACAGAACGTGGTAAGCCTTTGATGCAAAACTCTGCCTATTCCATCTACCAGATTGCAAAATTGTAGAACAATTGCACACAGTGTTAGCTTCCATCCGCGTTTATTAACATTTTATATACAAATGAACAGCTGTAAATACAACATCTTATGGTAAACACAGTAATAAATTACATTATAAAATGTATCAATTGCTAACAAAATAACTAGTAGAGATCTGACTACCGTAAAAATTCCATACAGCTATTGAGCAGTTTTTAAACAATTAGTGTTGCCATGAATCAAAAATGATTAGCATTAGGTTTTTAACTCCACTAGATACATACATCAATCAAACAAACGCTATGTATATTCCACAAAGACATAGTAGAGACAGGAAATGAAATTGTGCCCACAAAGATGTCACCTCATCAAATATACTTTTTCTATTCTCTTTAATGGCTATTGATCTCTCCATTTTTAATTGAAGTGTCATATATGAAGTCAATTCTGTAAATATATGTTCAGTTCTCCAATTGTGTAACATGGCAGATCTAGAAGCAATTAAACAGTGGGTAATTAGGAGTTTTTGCATCAAAGGAAATTCTAAAATGACAATACGTAATAAAGCAAGCTCTAGCTTGACACAAATATTATGGGTAATAGAAGCTAGAATATCATTGGTATAATTCCAAGTTTTTGATGACATCCCCACAGTATGTCGGACATCTCCTCAATATGTTGTATAAAGGCCAAATTGGCCCACATTCCCTCCAACATAAGTTTGTTTGAAAGTCATGTAAAAATGTGACTATCTCTGGAGTATGATACCATCTCCAAATTGTTTTCTATAAAAATTCCTAGTGTGAGACATTTTCCTAAAATAAAAAAGATTGTCTTCCCACGAATCCATATCAATACTTATTTACAATATAGAAATAGTGCTTTTGGTAGGTTCAGTGATTGTGCAAGTAAAATGCAACCTTGTGTTCTGATGCCAACAATGCAGTCAAATAAACGTATTTTTCGGACTATAAGACGCTCCTGACCATAAGACGCACCCAGGTTTAGAGGACAAAAACCAGGAGAAAAAAAAATATACTAAACCTGGTGCATCCATGGTGAGGGGCATCTTGTGGATCTTCTCCTCTCCATCCCCTCCCCCCCCCCCCCCCAGTTATTATGCCCACCCTGTGCCTTCTTTGTATTTCTTGTCATGCTTTGTTCCTCCTGGGTCCTCCTTTGCCCCCACATATCCTCCTCTGTCCCCCTGATGACTCCCTCTGTCCCCCGTGTTCTCCTTTGCTCCTTGTCCTACTACCGGATGTCACCATGTCCTCTCTGTCCTCCTTTGTCTCTGGTGTCCTCTGCCTCCCTGTGAACTCCTCTGTCCCCTGTCTGGTGTCACCAGTGTGCCATCTGCCACCCTGTGCCCTCCTGTCACCCCTCTGTGCCATCTGTCCTCCTGTGTGTGTCCCCTCTGTGCCATCAACCCCCTGAGCCCCCTCTGCCCTGTGTCCCATGTGCCATCTGCCCCCCTCACCTCCTGTGTCCCCAGTGTCCTCCTTTGACTCAGCACCTGCCCCCATGCCCTTCTGGAAATATTTTATATACTGTACTTGGCACAATAAAGGATGTCCCAGGTGTAGACACCCGGGACCTCCATATAGCCATCCCATCCCCCTCATCACTGCTCAAACTGATCTGGAGTCAGGCTAGACATGCTGGAAGGATAAGGACAGTACTTTTGTCCCCAACACTGCAGCCACACAGCAGCAGAAGACTTACTGCTGCTCACTAAACAGTTACCTTAATTCAAACAGAGCCAAGCTTTCCTTCACCTCCCAACATAGTAACATAGCTCTGGAGTTTTTGGATCTGGTTTTGTTCCATAACGAGGGGAAAATCAAAACCAAAACGTTTTTTAAACAGGTTGACTCAAATAGCTATATTCACTTTGACAGCTTTCACTACAAACCATGGACCATTAACACCCCATATAACCAATTCAAACGTATCTATAAAAACTGTACGGATATACAAGATTATGAAACCCAGTCCAAAACTTTGGTTAATAAATTTAAGGAAAGAAAATACCCGAAAAAACTCGTACAAAATGCCAAATTCAAAGCTAGATATCCCCACACATCCTCGAAAACCGACAATGACATATCATGCAATAATTCAGAAACCACATTACGATTTATCACTAAATATAATGTACAACATACAAACATAAAAAATATCTTAACCCATAGATGGGAAATCCTGCAACAGGACCCATACTTACGAGACTATATCCCGAAAAAACCAATAATGACATTTTGCAGAGCACCCAACCTTCGCAATCTACTGGCACCAAGTAAAATCAGGACAGTTTCAAAGACACCATCCCAACCAGCAGGTTCCTATCCATGCAACAAGACACGTTGTTTAGCGTGTTCCTTCATAATGAAGATAGATCATTTGGTAGCAACAGTCAACGAGATCTCTTACCCCATTAAAAAGCATATAGACTGTGACTCAAAAATGGTCATTTACGTGGCTACCTGTCCCTGTGATGTACAATATGTAGGACGCACCAGCCAACAACTACGGGACAGAATTGGACAACACAGGCGCAACATCCTTAAAGGCCTGGCCACACACAGTCTATCCAGACATTTTGACCAAATCCATAGTAGAAATGTATCAATGCTTTCATTCGTAGCTTTAGAACAAATCAATCCGCTGATACCAAATGCGATCCAGACCCTAAAAAATAGGGAGATGTTTTGGATCCAAACTCTAAAAACTCTAGTGCCCTTGGGGCTGAATGAACAATTGGAGAAAACCTTTTAGAAGTACCATACAACAACACAACAGCTTGGCGGGTATAGTGCAATAGACAGGGTCCCCCAGCTATATTTATATGACACTCACATGACACGAATTTCTAATTTTTATGATCATCTCTGTGATTATTTACCTCTATGGTTGTTTGCTATATTCATTACTAACAAGTGTGCGACAAACATTCATAGAGGTACAGATGGATATAAATATGATTTACACATAATATTAGTACACTATGGTTGTTGGTATCTATTCTATATGGCCCGACGCTATAGGTTTTTACCCTCCATCTATATTCGTATCTTACCATTTTATTTCTATGTTTTAACCGATAACAGTCGCTCTCTCCTTTCATTTTATATAAAATTTGTTTTTACACAATTTATAATTTTATACATTATAGTTTATCTGTGATCAACCTTTTACCTTGTCTAATTATTATTATTATCATTATTGTTATTATTATTATTATCATCATCAGATTATCACCCTTATTCCGAATAAGGTGGACAATATCATCCTGTTCAGCGCTCTATCCAGAGAAATCATCAGACCACACCCCTGGGTCCAGTATGACACATAGCGTATTAGCTACTATGCTCCTAGTTAATTTACACAATAGGCTACAGACACCTCCTAATATATCCTAATTGCAGCAATCCGCGTTCCCACCACTAGATGGGGCAAGGGTACAATATACAACATACATTACTGTGGGACAGCTCCGTTCTCCTAATTCTCCTATTTCTTTTAAATTCATTGATTTTGTTATTAACTCAATTATACAGACGAGTGCTGTGATTAGGTACCCTTTTGTGTATGCTTGGCCTTCTTCTTGGCCCCTATACATTAAAAGTGCTGGGGGTGATCATCCTCCAGCACACATGTCGTCTGTGGCTTCTAGCCCACACATGACGCACTTCCGCCCCCAGGAGATCCAGCATTAGCCGAATCAAACATGGCCACACTGAACTCATGCCCCCAATTGACGTAATTCCGCCGGGGACTTGTAACCAAATATGGTGCGACGGATAGCGTCCACTTCCGCGCACGTCTGACCCCGTGCCACGCCCACCATAAGTTGGTATTGAGCGTGGGGTATATAGAAGCAGTTATGGCACCCAGCGAATACAGAGGTGCCAAGCCAGTTCAGACCATTGCTGGGGTAAGTTCGCTGAACCTATTTTATGGTACTATTTTTATGTTACTACCACTGCCTATTACCTCATCTACTACCCTCACCACGGGCGGAAACACTATGGTCTGAACGCCTATAGTCATGCATCCAGTCCAGATAGACTATCGCAGGACCATCTAGTATGCAGAAGGAAACAGTTTAGAGCTTCTGTTTAGTTCAGAGTTTAGTTCGGATGTTAGTTTATTTATTTATCAAGGGACATGTGCAATATTTACCTATCAACTCTAAAGTCTTATATCAGTTTCTCCCTATATGTCTGTGTGGGTATATATATCAGGGAACATGTGCAACATTTACCCATCAACTCTAAAGTTTTATGTCGGTTTCTCCCTATGTGTCTATGTGTGTATGTATATATATTTTTCACCCAAGATAAATAGAGATGTATGATGACATTATTTCTTTTTTTTTTTTTTTTTTTTGTATATATATCGTCAACTGTGTCAACTGTGGAAACTTATAAATTTATTCCTCTGGCCCAGAGATATATAACTCACTCTTTTGAGAGCCATTTTTGTAATGAATTACAGATATGATGAGGCGGTATCCATTATAATGTATATTACAATTATGAATATATAAGTTAAGGTTTTATATTGCTGACAGGGACTACAAGGAAATTGTCTTTAGGACAGAGACTACAATCATCCATATGCAGTTAATTATCCATATATGGGTTATCATGTACAATCAGTTTACAATCATTTTTTAATCAATTTGTGATCAAGTTGATATTGTGCTATTGGTTTTTTATGGTTTTTGTTTGTTTTTATCTTTTTATTGATTGTATTTTGTGTATATTCTTTTGTTTGCAGTTGCTCCTGCTTGTAATTGCTTTTGCCTGAGGAAGCGGGCTTGTGTCCCGTGAAACGCGTTGCAAACTGTTTTGTTATTAGGAGTACTAAATTGATTAAATTTGTTTAACCATACAAAGTGGTCTTTGTTATTTGTAGGGTGGGCAATTCCACCATTGCCACCCACAATTTTATGGTTTTAAAATTGGCACTATTTTTTATCCTATTGGCGCCTCTGTTTTTTCTATAACGTGATTATCCACCTGGTGGATGGGTGTGGACGCCCCTCTTTTTTCTGCACAGAGAGCGACTTCTTAACCTGAGCGGGGACAGGTCTAATCTCCCCGACTGTGATACAAGTGGTTGCCTAATCTCGGCAACCCATACTTGTGAGTATAAACTTTTATTATTTTGCTTACAACTACTTATCTCCAATAATACACTATCGGGGGCTCTCGATTGTTTTTTCATTTTTCTCATTACCATGTCCTCTCTGTCCTCCTTTGTCTCTGGTGTCCTCTGCCTCCCTGTGAACTCCTGTCCCCTGTCTGGTGTCACCAGTGTGCCATCTGCCACCCTGTGCCCTCCTGTCACCCCTCTGTGCCATCTGTCCTCCTGTGTGTGTCCCCTCTGTGCCATCAACCCCCTGAGCCCCCTCTGCCCTGTGTCCCATGTGCCATCTGCCCCCCTCACCTCCTGTGTCCCCAGTGTCCTCCTTTGACTCAGCACCTGCCCCCATGCCCTTCTGGAAATGTTTTATATACTGTACTTGGCACAATAAAGGATGTCCCAGGTGTAGACACCCGGGACCTCCATATAGCCATCCCATCCCCCTCATCACTGCTCAAACTGATCTGGAGTCAGGCCAGACATGCTGGAAGGATAAGGACAGTACTTTTGTCCCCAACACTGCAGCCACACAGCAGCAGAAGACGTACTGCTGCTCACTAAACAGGACATCGGGAACTGGCCTTGGCTCAGCCTCCCCTAGCTCCGTGTTATGTCAGTAGCGGTCAGGTCATTCCACCGCACCACAATCAGGGCCGGGCTTACCACTAGAATCTGGAGAAACTGCAAGATACCGGTTTCTAAGGAGCCTTCAGGTGCCACGCGGCCAATTGGGGGGAGCGCTGTAAGCCAATCACTGATGATGATGTCTCCCGGACCTCTATGCAGCCATCCAGTCCCTGCGCTGCAGCTCCAGCTGATCCTGCCGTATCACAGCCTCCATGCGACCAATCGGGGGAGCGCCGTTTAACGATGTCTTCGGGACCTCCGGGCAGCGCCATCCAGTCCCCCTCACCACGGCTCCAGCTGATACTGCCCTGCCATGTGGCCAATAGGTGGGAAACGCTGCAAGCCAATCACGGGGGAGTCGATGGTCTCGGAGGCGGGACAATGGCTCCGCCAGTGGGCCAATCACTGCACTCGCTGCTACTGAGCAAGTGCAGTGATTGGTCCATGATGGAGCCATTGTCCCGCCTCCGAGACCATCGGCTCCCCCGTGATTGGCTTGCAGCGCTTCCCACCTATTGGCCACATGGCAGGGCAGTATCAGCTGGAGCCGTGGTGAGGGGGACTGGATGGCGCTGCCCGGAGGTCCCGAAGACATCGTTAAACGGCGCTCCCCCGATTGGTCGCATGGAGGCTGTGATACGGAAGGATCAGCTGGAGCTGCAGCGCAGGGACTGGATGGCTGCATAGAGGTCCGGGAGACATCTTTGATGGTACCAGGGATATACCATACCAGAAGGGCACAGGGGGGCCGTGTGGTGAGAAAAAGGAGGAGACTAAGTACACAGGATGGCAGATGGCACGCGGGGACACCAAGGGGAGACTCCGTGACACACGGTTGCAAAGTAGGACAGAGTTGGCATTTATAGTGGGGGTACCTTCGGACTATTAGACGCACTGACTTCCCCCCCCCCCCCCCCACTTTTGGGGGAGAAAAAGTGCGTCTTCTAGTCCGAAAAATACGGTATATCTCAAGATTTTTCCAAAGTATTTTATGAAAATGCTGAGCCTGTTAAATTGCTAACCGTATACACCGGTTTTATTGTTTTAAAAAATAAATAATTGATAAAACATGTATAAGTAGTATAAAAGGGTTGTATATAATGCAGTGCTATATGCTAATTAGCTCCAGCTTGTGTGTTGATTCCAATAATGCAGTCAAATCAATATACAGATTTTAAAGTCTCTTGCTATTGCACTTCCTAAGTAATATGCACTCTTACCACATATACATGGGCTATCTGTCAACCTGCAGGGAAAAAGCAAAAACAGGTTTTTTTAAAAAAACAAAAAAAATGCATATAGGAAAGGTTTATATTGACTGATTTCGCCAAGCATGACTGGGTTGTGCCCGGAATTGGGCTTGGCATACAGGGCTGAAAAACCACAACACCCAATATAAATGTAATACAAAACACAATACAGTACAAATACAATTCCAAACACAATTATGCCACTGCAATACGTTTTAACCCTACTCTGCAATAGATCATCATTCTCATCATGAATGATTTCTCAGTATTAACCCCAGTTTTTCTACAGATTGTGTAAGGTGCATCAATACAATCAGGTTCTGTGAAAACTGAGAGGGAAGACTATCAACGGGTGTAGGGAGTGTGTGAAGAGAGTTCAGAGAGTTGACAGCAGAGGGGAAGAAGCTGTTCCTGTGCCTTGAGGTCCTGGTGGCAATGGACCTAAACCTCCGACCTGAACGGAGTCGACTGAAAAAGCAGTATCCTGGATGAGAGGGATCGTTGGTGATCCTCAATGCTCTGGACCACCTCTACAATTCCAGACTGCGTTCCAGAGGGGGAGTGGTTTCCCCGATTATCCTCTCCGCTGATCTTCTAACCCTCTGTAGTTTGTGCCTGTCGCTGGCGGCAGAACCAGTGTACCAGACCAGGATGGAGGAGCATAGTACGGATTCGATTGTGGCGGAATAGGAACTCGTCAGGAGTTTCTGGGACGTACCAAACTACTTCAGTTGGCTGAGGAAAAAAAGCCTCTGCTGGGCCTTTCTCTGTGTGGATATGGTGTTGGATTTCCAGATCAAGATGGTTGGAGATGGTTGTGCCCAAGAGACGTGCCCAGGGGACCATTTCATCTTCCGAGCCATTGATGCGGGGGGGGGGGGGGGGGCGCATTCTCCCTGCCCCAGTGGCAGATTCTCTCAACCTGGTGGCGGTACTCCTGCTCTTCATTTTTTAATTGATGAGGCCCACTATGGTGGTGTCGTCAGTGAACTTGATCACTTTGACAGTCTGATGTTGATCTGCAGTTGTTCGTATACAGGGAGAATAAAAATGGCGACAGTACACATCCTTGAGGGGCCCCTGTGTTGGTGAGAAGTACAAAAAAGGATCCGCAAGCCAGAACAGGATGAGGTAAAAAAAAGGGCTGAAATGTTTATTAGAAAAATCCACAGACAAGGCAATAAAATCACAGGATCAACTAACGCGTATCGGGCCTACCATCTGCCCTTAGTCGTAGTTTGTTGGTGAGCCTTGGTTTTGAGAGGATAGCGCCTAATTTAATGGCCTGGGATCTGTTACTGAAGAAGTCCAAGATCCACAAGCGCAGGGTAGGATGGACCTCGAGCTTGACAAGATTCTTCTGAAGTATTTGGGAACTGATGGTGTTGAACGCAGAACTAAGGTCAAGTAGGAGGATCCTGGCGTATGAGTCCGGTTTGTCTAAGTGGTCATTGACAAGCTCCAGGCAGATGTTTATGGCGTCGTCCGTGGACCTGTTTGCTCTGTAAGCAAACTGGAACGGGTCCATCAGTGATTCCGTAGAAGATTTTAGGAGGGGAAAAACGCTATTTCAAAGGTTTTCTGGACAGAAGTGAGAGCCACGGGCCTGAAATTGAGATCAGAGACAGGGGACAGGGATGATGGCTAACCTCTTGAAACACACTGGAACTTTGCCTACCTGGAGCGATTTGGTGAAGATGGAGGAAAGAACATGAGCAAGCTGCTGTGCACACTATTTCAGGCGGGATGGCGACACTCCGTCTGGGCCTGGGGATCTGGGCTCTCAGCAAGCTCGGTGCTGGGAGTTGCGTGCTGAGGGGGGGGGGTGGTGGTGGCTTGTAGTCAGTGGCAGCCTTAAGCCCCTTCCAAACAGCTCGAGAGTCGTTCGAGAGGTTCTTCTCCAGTTTTTCTGCATAGCTCCTTTTGGCCACACTGTTCCCTGTTCAGGATGTTTTTTGCTATCCTATATTTCATCTGGTTGCCGGACTTGTGCTCCTTTTTCTCCTTGCTCCTTCACAGTTGTCGTAGTTGAACCAAGGTTTGTCGTTCGGGTACAGTCTGAGGGTTTTCGTTGGTATACATTGATCCTTGCAGAAACTGATGTACGAGGACACATTGTCCGCCCACTCGTCTAGGTTCGGCAATTTCAAGGCCTTCCAGTCTGTACAATTGAAGCAGGCCTGAAGTTGTAGTTTAGCATCCTCTGACCTTACCTTGGTGGACTTCAGGACCGGTTTTGCAGTTTCCAGGCGTTTTGCAGTCTCCAGGCGTCTCTCGTACGTGGGTATCAAGTGGATGAGGCAGTGGTCAGATGAGCCTAGTGCTGCCCATGGGGTCGTCTTGTATGCATCTTTCAGAACTGTATAGCAAAGGTCTAGTGTGTTAGTGTTCCTGGTAGGGCAGGTGACATGCTGAAGGAAGTGTGGCATCTCCTGGCGGAGGTTGGCCTTGTTTAAGTCCCCCGTGATAATGAACAGCGAGTCTGGGAGAGCTGTCTCCTACTGCGTGATTGTGTTGCTAAGCTCACGTATGGCAGTCTTGGCCTCGGTATCTGGTGGAATATACACGCCAACTTGGACGTAGGAGGAGAACTCCTTGGGTGAATAAATTGGCCTGCAGTTTACAAGGATGATTTCGAGATCCGGGGAACATTTCTTAGCAAGTATAGAGGTATTAGGCACCAAGCAGAGCTGATATAGAAACAGATGCCACCTCCTTTCCTTTTCTCAGAGAAGGCGATATCACGGTCTGCCCAAATGAGGCTGTAACCTGGGAGATGTAAAGATGCAAGATGTCAGGGATGTCGTCGTGGAGCCATGTTTCTGTGAAGCAGAAAATTGGATTGGAGCGTTGCTGCCAAGTTCCCTCTTGTTGCTGAGGAGCCGCAATTCATCCAACTTGTTGGGGAGGGAGCAAACGTTTGCTAGCAGGACCGTGGGGATAGCTGACCGCAAGCCCTTCCTCCTTCGCCTCACTTTGACACCCGCTCGACAGCCTCTTTTCCTCGGGTCATTACGTGGCACAGGCACTGGGGTAATGAGTTCCTGGATGTGGCTCCAGACAGTCTCAGATTGTCTGCCCTTGGGGGGCCGGGCTGTGCTACGTTCCCATTTGAGGAGCTGTGCCCTGGAAAAAGTGGTGCGTGGGGGGAGGGTTGGCAAGGAAGGCATAGTTGTGTGAGGAAAAAGTTCACGCACATGGCGCATAAAAAGGTTCATGCCTCTGCATACTGTACATGCGTTGGAGTTTCCACCAGTTCCCCAGCCAGGAGTGCAGTGCAAATATCAGATCGCCCCCACAGTCCATCAAGCAATGCAACATCAGATCACCCCCGCAGCTCATCAAGCAGTGCAATATCAGATCGCCCCACAGTCCATCAGGCAGAGCAAATATCAGATCGCCCCTACAGTTCATCAAGCAGTGCAAATATCAGAAAGATTTTCACCGTGATGTTGCGCTCAGTCCCCACTTTCTTGTTTGGGCTGCTGACCATACACAGAGACAAGTCCCAGTCACGTATATAATGCACACAAATGGCCGCGCCAGAAATCCGTAACAGCTCTTGCCGTCCAAGATCCTTAAAAAATGAACACCACAAACCAGAACTTCTCATAGTGAGTATTGCCTCATCAGTGACACCCTTGTGCATAAACACACACTGCGTGAGGGAAAATAGGTAGCTGTCACCAGGGTTACTGGGGGATCACACACCCCCCTTGCTTTCCCTGCTCACCAGAAAGTTTCCTGATAGTGTTGCATATCATGAGATATCAGAAGTATCCGACCTGCGGAGCCTTTAAAAACATCAAAAGAACTTTCATAGCGTAAAAAAGTTTTAATAAAAACCCAAAGGCCCCCACGTAAAAAACTGCGTACATAAAATAGACTTGCGTAATAGCATATCACATAACACAATACCACATCGCCGCCAGCTCCGGTCACCTCTCACATGCCCAGGCCGCGTCTCCTATGATGAATGGTATTACAGCGTGCATCCTGCAAGCTCCGCCCTACGCGTTTCGTCACGTTATGGGTTGTGACTCATCAGGGGCCTTTGGGCTTTTATTAAAACTTTTTTACGCTATGAAAGTTCTTTTGATGTTTTTAAAGGCACTGCAGGTCGGATACTTCTGATATCTCATGATATGCAACACTATCAGGAAACTTTCTGGTGAGCAGGGAAAGCAAGGGGGGGGTGTGATCCCCCAGTAACCCTGGTGACAGCTACCTATTTCCCTCACGCAGTGTGTGTTTATGCACAAGGGTGTCACTGATGGAGGCAATACTCACTATGAGAAGTTCTGGTTTGTTGTGTTCATTTTTTTTAAGGATCTTGGACGGCAAGAGCTGTTACGGATTTCTGGCGCGGCCATTTGAGTGCAAATATCAGATCACCCCAACACAGTCCATCTAGCAGTACAATATCAGATCATCCGCACAGACCATCAATCAGTGCAAGTATCAGATCGCCTCTGCAGACGAGCAAGCAGTGCAGATATCAGATTGCCCTCTCCCAATATATCAGATCGCTTTCGCAGTTCGTCAAGCAGGGTGTGCAGCATTGAAAGTACTGCATCCGCAGTACAGCAGATAGATATTCCCCCACCCCCTGTCCAACAAGTTAGGAGTGCAGCATTAAGAACAGCAGAACAGCACAACATCAGATAGCCCCCATAGTTCAGAGGGCAGGAAGTCCCTAGCATAAAAAAAAAGTTCAAGCATTTATCCAATATAATGGTTTCAAATCTTCACGTTTCCCTATTTCGAGAGGCACTCGTCAGGGTTGCCCGTTGTCTCCACTGCTGTTTGCTCTGGCCATTGAGCCCCTGGCGGCCATGATTAGAAATCAACCTGACATAACAGGAATAAACATCAATGGGACACAGCATAAAATCAATCTATATGCTGATGACGTGATTCTCTCTTTATCTAATCCATTAATTTCTCTCCCAAACCTATCAATATTACTAATGCAATTTGAAGACTTTTCAGGCCTCAGTATAAATGGCAAAAAGTCAAAAGCTTTAAATATCACATTAGACGATACCCTGGTCAAAAGACTACAGACAAGCTTTGAGTTCCAATGGGAACCCTTTAAACTCCCATATCTCGGTATTTCACTGACGCCATGTTATGCTGACACATTTAAGGCCAATTACCCCCCCCCCCCCTCTTGCATAAACTAAAACTTCTTTTGGAGAGTTGGAAAAAGTACTCCATATCCTGGACAGGCAGGATTGCAGCTGTGAAGATGGTGATCCTCCCCAAGCTCCTGTATTATTTTAGAGTTCTTCCGGCTCACGTACCCCAGAATACGTTGGCTCAACTACAAGTAACAATTAACTCTTTTATCTGGGGCAATATCAAACCCAGAATAGCTAGGCAAACCTTGTACAGATTAAAATTAGAAGGGGGGTTGGGGATCCCTAACGTTAATAAATACTACCAAGCTGCGCAAATTGCCCAGGCTGCCCTATGGCACGCATCCCATAACCCGCCAAAATGGGTACTTATGGAACGGGAAAGTTGCCATCCAATTCTACTTTCTAATCTGTTATGGGTAGACTCTAAATCTCGAGGGAAAATAAACAACCCAATCATTAGGCATACACTTAAAATCTGGGACAGCGTGAGAAAAAGAAGTCACCTAATGTCCCCTCACCGGCCCTTAACGTCAATCATGGGACACCCTTTATTCCTTCCAGGCATCAATGACACAAAGGCCTTTTCTAACTGGAAAGAAGCAAATCTCACCCTGCTATACGACCTAGTCACAGATGTAGACGTTAAATCATTCCAAACATTGGTTGAGAATAGGAAGTTGCCGGGATCCGAGATCTTCAGGTATCTGCAAATAAAACATTTTGTTCAAACTATAGTCAAAGGGGTAGACTCCCTGCTAACTCGCACCCCATTCGAGCATAGATGTTATAGAGACCCTGCTGCTCCAGGTATGATCTCGTCTATTTATGCTGACTTAGTTGCCCCTCCTGGGAACAGCAAGCCATCTTATATACAAAAATGGGAACAAGACATGAATCTTAACCTTGAACAGGAGGACTTGAATGTAATTTGGTGTAATGTGCACAAATCCTCTATCTGCTCAAATGTGGTTGAAACCAATATAAAGGTGTTGTTCCGATGGTATCTCACACCAAACAGACTAGCTAAGTTTAACAATAAAAACACGGCGCGATGCTTTCGTGGCTGTTCTCAGGAGGGTTCATACTTGCATATATGGTGGAAATGCCTTAAAGTAAGGAGACTTTGGCACAGAGTGTACCAGCTAATTTTTTCAATTGTTGGTGGCCCTTTCCCAAAGACACCTGAAACAGCTTTACTGGGGTTCACGCCGAAGGGATTTCCCTCGAAACAACTTAAATTAATAACACATATCCTATCTGCAACTAAGCAGGT
Organism: Hyperolius riggenbachi; assembly: GCF_040937935.1. NCBI lineage: Eukaryota > Metazoa > Chordata > Amphibia > Anura > Hyperoliidae > Hyperolius > Hyperolius riggenbachi. The sequence goes on from NC_090652.1 coordinate 191,896,573, forward strand.
CATAGCTGCAGCTTGGAGGACTCCCACCCTCTCATATCAATCGGTACTACAACGCTTGGGCCAGGCTATGTTTTTTGGTAAAATGTTGGCTATCCACACAGACACAGTAGCCAGTTTTGAAAAAGTTTGGGAGCCCTTGTACTCGCAATACTTTCACGTACTGCCACCACCCACACTTGGAACTCTGTGAAGCTTTGTATAAACCCTGAGTAATCTGTTTTATTGGGCTCCAGTCCCTGGCGGACCTCTTCCCCTTGCCCCTTTTCTTTCTTTTCTCTTTCTTCCTTATTCCTCTTCTTCTTCTGGCCTATCTCGGCCTCTCTTTGCCGAATCTTCCTTCTGGCTAGTACAACCGTCTGGTACCTTTACTTAGCGCTGCACCAAGGTCGCCTCAACGAAGGTAGGCCCTGGTAATAGTTATCATAAATAATATATGGTTAGAATTAAAAGCGCCCCATGTCTGGGGTCATAGACCCCAGGTAGGGACGTGCCAGTTATAAGTAATAAGACACTGTTTGCTGCTTCTGGCAGCCCAGAATTTGCTTGATAAGGTGAACCTTATAATCCAAAGTGGTTGTTTGCTGAAGTTTACGTACAATTACTATATCGAAATATATCAATGTTGTATACGCTTGAACTCAAACTAATTGTGATTTATGTAGCACAAACTTAAAATTGCATTAATGGACCAGACGGATTATTGTACCTGTTATGTTCCTTATTACTGGTTACTTAATAAAAAATTATTGAAACAAAAAAAAAAGTTCAAGCACAGGAGGTAAAAATCAGGTCAGATTCTCCAGTACAGCAGATACCCGCAAGCATGGCTGGCAAGAACGAAGTTTTGATTACCTGTGTCTGAGTAGAGCCCATCTCCTTGGGCCCGTGGTTCTGTGTGTGAAGGGGTGGTGGTATCGCTCGAACCAGAGACCACGTGCTGAAGCGATGGCGAGGGACAGGAACACGTGTGCGGGCCCGGAGACCTGTGGCTGATGGTAGGGGGATTCACCGGTGCCACGCGGGAAGCCAACTGCCTGACACAGCTGATTACAGTGCCCTGTTGCAGTGGATAGCGGCAGCAGCTGGCACAATCAGATGGATGAGGGCCGCAGCAGAGGACGGAGCCACTTGGGTGGGCTGACTGTGGTTGGCGGCTGGAGGTCAGAGCAGTCCGGTGGTGGAGGACCTCTCAGGTACCGTGGCGGAGGACGGCGACCCTTGGGATGGGTGGAGCTCGGCGGCAGTTGTGGCTGGTGGTTGGCCAGGAAAGGATGTCCACGATAGCGGCAAGGGCTCACCTGCCTCTACTAAAGGGAGCTCTGGGAGACCAGCGTCAGTGGTGGTGTGGTGCAGCGGGAGCCCAATTTGCTATCAGCAGTGCCACAGGAACTCGGAGCGGTACCGAGGAGGAGCCAGGAGAAGGTTTGTTGAGTGGTTCTGCTGACTGTCGGGACTCTGGACACATCCATGTTCAGCTGCACCACATTCCTCTCCAAAAATTTCTATGTACAGCCTCAAATTTATAAAAACAAAATGTACTGTGCAGCCTACGTTGAGCACACAGAGTAGTAAAGTAAGAGGTTAGGTTAAAAAATGTAAAGTAGAAAAGTTTCAAAATAAAAATGGTTTTCCACAAAAAAAAGTAGAAAAGTTTCAGCAGCCCTGTTTGCAGAGGCAGCCTCTCGTTAATAAAGTGGTCATTATTTCTTTCAGTTCCCTCTTAAGGCTCATACACACATCGGACCATAGTCTTTTGAAAATGAAAGATCACAGACCAATGGAAGGGGGTAAAATTGGTCTGTGATCTTTCATTTACAAAAGACTATGGTCTGTGTGTATGTGGCCTTAGTCCTGCCTATGTACTTTTTCTGGCAAGGACATACGATGCAGTAGTTCACTTCATTGGTACTTCTTTGGGAACTATAAAAAGTATCTGTGATCACGCATTAGCCTTTGTTATATAAAAGAAAGCACAGAGTTAATCGTCACTCCGTAGTTGCCCCTCCCCCGAATAATTAGGCCGAAAAAAAGCCAGCCCATGTTTTGCTCTCCTTGAAAAGCGCTTATGTGGAGCAGCCAGTTGCTGCCTGACATAGCGGTTTGTTTCCTCCACTATTTTTCCAATGACTGCATCCATTGAAATAGGGCTGCAAGTAGGCCAGGTAGTTGTGCTCACAGTCTACCTTCAGGCCAGGCTCCCCAGTAAATAGTAAACGTAAGGGCACTGGCGGAGCCTGACTAGTGTCAAATGTGCACACCACTAGCCTCTGTAATGGTCACTGTCACCCTCGTGATGACAGATCTCCAGGTGCATCGCTTTCACTCAAGTCCACCAGTGATTGCAGATCAGGATCGCTGTCCTCAAACTCCATCAGAGCTTGCAGTGAGAGACGCCTTCTAGAGGCTGAGGCCATAGTAGATGGCAGGCAGAAGTTGGGGCAGGCGGAGAGCAGTCAAAATGCAGGCAAAAATCGGCAACAGTAAGGCAGAGTATAAGGCAGATCAGCAGAAGCACTTAGCTTAGAAGCAGTTGGAAACCAAATGGATACATTGTATTGGATACAATTGCATTTATCCACTTGCAACACTTGTATCCAATACAATGCATAATTGGGCCAATCACCTTTAACATTTTTACATTTCCTGCACCGCCCCTGATGATCACTACATTGACCCATCGCGCTGCACCGCTAATCGGTTTGGCTGCTGGGATCCTGGAAAAAGAACGGAGGAGATGGGGATTCTGGTGGCCAGCAAGGGAGGCCTGGAGTCCCACTGAGCAGTGCCGATCGCGGGACCCAGGTTAGCTGCAGGCGCCTGTTATTTAGCTACCCCGAACGTAGCTCCAGTTACTGCTTCTGTCATCTTTTCCTTACCCCAAGCTACGCTCGGGGTTACGGCTGGCAAAGTTAAGGACACCTGAAGTGAGGATATGGAGGCTGACCTAGTTATTCCCTTTTAAACACCACCAGTTGCCTGACTGTCCTGCTGATCCATTGTTTCTAATACCTCTAGCCATAGACCCTGAACAAGAAGGCCAAACAAGTATTTTTCAAGCATTTTTCTGACAAAATGTGAAGATTATCTGCATGCTCGTTTCAGGTGTGTGATTCAGACACTACAGATGCTGAATGATTTGCAGGACTGCCTGGCAATTTGCCTTTGTTTAAAAGGAAATTAATATGGCAGCCTCCATATACCTGTCACTTCAGCTTCTCTTTGCCAACCCTGCAAGGCACTGCAGACCTAATTTTACAGAGGGTCATTTGAAAAGAAAGAAAGTAAGGGACAGGCACCCCTTTCAATTATCTTTTTATTTTTGAAATAAGAAAAATGTTGCACATAAAACATCAGATGTACAATAGTAACAGTCATGCTTGAAAATCATTAGTAAGAGAAACAGCATTGATGTGAAATGCAGTATACAAACCGTTATCTAAATGCAAACAGGTCAAGTAGGGAATGTGCATTAACAAGAGATGTTTGAGGCTGCCCATGTGGACCAAGGATCCCAAACCATATCGAACTGAGAAGTAGTCTCCCGTATTGAGGTGATTTTTCTCTAACACATAAGTGAATTATTCTATTTATCAGTTCACTCCTAGAGGGTGGGGAGGATTTCCAGGTTTTAGCTAGTAGAGATTTTGCAGCGTTGCACATGTGACCCAGGAGTTTGTTCTGATGTTTGGAGAGTCGAGGGAGAGGCCTATGGAACAGTGCAGACCCCGGGTCCGGGTAACCTTGTCTATCTAACACTTCAGATGCCAGCGAGTAACACGCATTCCAAAAGTCAGCTATCAGAGGGCACAACCACCAACAGTGAGCTTGATCAGCAGTGGATGCACATCAACAAAAACTTCAGAGATGTCAAAGTCAGATGGGAGCAATCACCATTTAAACAATTGGGCAGGTGTACTGTACCAGTCAAATAAGATCTTATAATTATGTTACTTAGTTAAAGGGGAACTTCAGCCTAAACAAACATACTGTCATTAAGTTACATTAGTTATGTTAATTAGAATAGATTGGTAATATCTTACTTGCCCTGTTTTAAAAGAACAGGCAAATGTTTGTGATTCATGGGGGCTGCCATCTTTGTCATGGGGGCAGCCATCTTTTTGGTTGAAAGGAGGTGACACGGAGCAGGAGACACAGTTCCAACTGTCCTGTGTCCTGTGTCCTGATCACCCCTCCCAGCTGCACATGCTAGGCTTCAAATGTCAAATTCAAAATGTAAAAAAAAAAAATTGCACCAAAACAGCAGAACGAGAGAAACAACATCAGAAATTCCATCATGCTTTGCACAGCATCAGGGGGAAAATGCCCGGGCAGTTTTCTTCTGTGCATCTAAAAATGAGGCTTGTATAAGATAAACAAAGTCCTGATGCTGTGAAACTGTTAAAGAAACACCCGGCCTTTTCAGTGCTGCTGAGTCGATTTTTAGTCTGGAGGTTCACGTTAATGTATTTCTTGACGATGTGGCCATACCCAGAAAGATAGCCCCCCATTGCCCTGCGTCCCCAAGAATCGTTCAGTCTATCTTGCCATTTCAACATGGCTTTGGAGAATGCATTGTGTTTGGAGTACCAGAGTTCGTGATATAGAGAGGAAATAAGCCCATCAGGGAATGGGTGAGACAAAGCCATCTTTTCTAGGCCAGAACCAACTGGATACGAACCGCGTGAACACAGAGATTGCAAAAAGTGTTCTGTTTAGGTACCTGAAAGCTTCTGAATCTGGTAAATTTAAATTTCTCTTGCAGTTGCCACCAAGACAAGTGGAGGCTATCCCTCATTAGGTCTCCTATAGAATTTATGCCTCTAGATTTTCAAATGCCCCAGGCTAAGCCACAAATTCCCAGAGGGAAGTCTGCGTTGTAAAACAATGATTCTAAACTAGAAAAAAAAGCCTAGCTGATCCAGCATTTTAACAAGAGATCTTTTAGTCATGATGGACTCATGTAAAGGAATCGGGAGAGCATAAATATCTAAACAGGGCCTAGAAGTCCACAGAAGACATCTAATTGGGAAAGGGGGAATAATTTCTTGTTCTAAATCTACCCACCTAACTGTACCTCTGGGAGACGACCACAGCATTAATTGTGCTAACCTAGCTGCTGCGTTGTGGATAATACTTGGGACACCTAATCCTCCCCCCCCCCCCGAAGTGTATGGCATGCTAAGTGAAGATAATTGATTCTGGGCCTCCTACCCTTCCAAATAAAGTTAGTAATTTTAGACTGCAAAACCTCCACGTCTTTTCTAGCAATTCTAATAGGTAAAGCTCTAAACAAATACAAAATCTTAGGTAATAGGGTCATTTTCACTGAGTATATACGCCCTAGCAGCAGTGTTGCCAACCTCGGAAATACATTTTTACTGACAAAGCACAAAAAATTTACTGACAGAACACTTTTTTTACTGACATCCAATATTATTGAAATTAAATGAAAGATATCACACATGCACCCTACGTGCAATACACCGGCAACCACGTGGGGCTCGAATGAGGAAGAAGAGTGCCGTGGCGGACACCGGACAGGTGAAGTATTAATGCACGGCATCTGGAGGGGGTACTTTGATACATTTACATTGGGGGATGTAACTGGGGATTTCCGTCACATTTTTTCTCGACTATCACAGCCCTTACCACTGCACGCCTGATCGAGCATGCCAACCTAGATTTTCCAGCATGTGCGATCAAGAAAATTGTCTTATCTGATGGTTGATCTGCCGCCAAGTCTACAGATGTATGGCCACCTTTAGATAGAGCAGGGTACAGGCTCATACACACGGTGGATTTTTCCAAACGACCCGTGGCGGATCTGTCAAAACCAGTGTTATCTACTGAACGACCGACTGTACACACGCCCGATTTGACGTCCAAACGACCTGTCATTTGGAAAAATCTGCCATGTGAATGTACCTTACATTCCAGAGTGATACCTGAACTGATAAGCAGTAAGTGCTGTGATCTTGTGGAAAAGAGAGTGTTTTTTTACTGACACCACTAATTTTTTCATGGACTTTACTGACAGCCCAGATTTGTTGACTTATTTACTGACGGTTGGCAACACTGCCTAGCAGAGAAATGCGGTAGGGTTAGGCTGTTCCTTCCTTTCTATCGTAAGGGAGTGGCATTCACTCAGTGTGAGGACCTTGTCCTGTAACATTCTCATTGCTGGAAGTTTGGTGTGGATTGAAAGACTATTTTCTCAGTATCACTTAATTCTGGACTTATTTAAACTAAGCTCTACTACTATGCAAATTTTTAGTTGTTATTGGTTAGTCATTGCAGTGCAGCAAACTGTTACAATATGGCAGTTATGCCTCACCACAACATACTTCTGTGAATTTAGCCTTAGAAGGGATCTCCAATCTTGTGGTTTATTGGGTGGGTGGTGTGGGCAGGAGGGTAGGCAGTCATTTCTAATATGATTGGACCTTTTCTCAGTACGACACTTGTAGTTACATTCCTTTTGCAGGGACTGTCTCATGTAGTACTATGTAACATTGAATAAATAGTAAACTAAGCCCGAAAGTAATAACCTAATGCTGTTACTGTCGGGATTCCCTGTCCTGTGCTCCCCCAACATACAGAGTAATATGCAGGAAAGCAGCAGCACTTATCACCTGCTGTGGGTGCCTCCACGCAATTAGCGACGTCTTCTGTTCCTCAAGGCTTCCCCATTACCTGTCGTGTGTAATCACTCGATCAGGGGAAGCTGTGAGAGCGAAGACATTTCTCATTGCATGGAGGTGCCGGAGCAGGTGAAACACTGGCTGCTGCTTCACTGCGCATTATACTCTGCATGGGGCTGGTGAAGCACAGGAGGGGAGGGGGGCACAATGGAGGGTGACCCTCCATTGTGTCCCCCTCCTCTTCCTTGCTCCCTCAGTCCCATACAGGGCCTCTCGTGTCCCCTTGTACTTTTTGTGTTAAAAGGTACAATGGTAGCACAAGGAGGACACAGTTAAAATGCCTCTGAAATCTGATACAAATCCCCCCCCTGTGATACCTCACTTCACATGCAGATTATTCAGGTGGGACCCCTGCTTTAACCATTAAATAATTATGTAAAATCAGTTCTTTTTATACCCAGTCTCTTACACTGTATAGCACAAATGTGTTGTAAGATCTCACATACGTAGAACTATGTTACATCACCTCTGGGCTGTGTAAAGCTTGCTTCTATAATACCAAAACAGCAAAAAGAGATAATGCTGTGGGTACTTATCCTTTTCCCCACAAAATATGATTGTAGGAGTGTCACCAAAAAATGTTTGAGTCTGAAGCAGGCGGATTTGTGGACAGAAAACTGTCATATTTTATTAATCTTTACTTTGTAACAGAGGGAAAAAAGTAAACCTTCAAACCAGACTATATAATATAGTAAGCTCCTCCCGCTAATGTACATAACACATTCAGACAGTTACATTGGAGCATAAAGTCCTGTGTAGTAACATGCTTTACTTTTTAATTCTAATTCTTTCAATTTCATACGATATGTAGCTCCAAATGCAAAGTCCGACAACTCATCGGTTGTACTCTGCACTTGAAGCTACAAGTTGTATAAAAAACGAAACAAATTTGTGAATAAATTTGTGATGTATTTGACAAAACTGGACCTTTTGCTCCATGTAAACCCCTATTCAAATTGTTTGAATGTGGAACACTTGCTACAGTAAATTTGAGGCTGTTGCTATTCAGAATGTTCAGTATATATAATATAAAGGATTAACTGGAATAACTCCTAACAAATTGCAATTTTCTTATAATTCCAGACACTCCTGGTCATGGAAGTGGATGGGCTGAAACTCCTCGTACAGATCGTGGTGGTGAATCAGTTGGTGAAACGCCAACACCTGGAGCAAGCAAAAGAAAGTCACGTTGGGATGAAACTCCAGCCAGTCAGATGGGTGGTAGTACTCCTGTGTTGACCCCTGGTAAAACGCCTGTTGGTACACCTGCCATGAATATGGCAACGCCAACGCCAGGTAAGGAAGTTTGGTTTATTAGTATATACTGTATACACAAGGCTCCCCACTTTCCTCTAGGTAATGTAAAAAAAAATACTGGGTTTAGGCACACAGACCTTTATTACCTAAATTATGCTTTTGATAATTTTTCTGCTATATTGAGACATACCACCACAAGTGAAATTGCAACATCATTAAGAAATGTTTGTAGCTGTATGCAAATCACAGTGCCAGTAGAGAAGTCTTGTGCAAATGATTAAGTTTATGTACGTTTGATCATGTGGCACCCAGTTTCTGGCGTTACATAGTTTGGTTGAAAAAAGACATACGTATGCCCATCGGGTGCAACCAGAAAGTATATAGTACAATACTAGCCGGGAACCCTCAAAAATCTCTGTTCCTCCAGAGGGAGGAGAAAAACCCTTACAAGCCTTGGACCAATTAGCCCTAAAAGAGAAAAAACTCCTTGGGCCATATGCAATTCACCTTTTCACCTGAGTTTTCTCCTACGTGATATTTTTGCACCTTGTCATAAAATGCCTTTTAAACCATCAGCAAACAAGAAAATACTCAAAATAACTTTAATAGTACTTTTTCACCTATTTTTAGGTACCTTTTGCATTGTAAACTGCTTGAAAACTATTTTAAAGAGGATATGAAAATTATCTCCTAGGAGATAACTCAGGTGAAAAAGTTAATTGCATATGGGCCCTTGACTCCACATGGCATTAAGAAAAAAAATCCCTGGATCAACACTCCTCTATCTGCAATAGCGCTCAATAGAAAATTCTCACCCGCACTTTGAGCTGGTTTTTCAAAAATTAAATTAAATTAGACCGACATTATATTTTGGAATATACCGTATATACTCGCATATAAGCCGACCCGCATATAAGCCGAAGTACCCACTTTCCCCCCAAAAAGCAGGAAAAAGTGATTGACTCGCATATAAGCCCCCCCCACCACCACCACCATCGCCCCCTCCCCGGTATAGCTCCCTCCATAGTATAAGTAGCTAGACGTGCCTTTAGTATCGGGCATCCCCCTTACTTAGTATAAGCCAGATTTGCGCCCTGTATTAGACAGTTCCCCATCACCAGATGTGATCCCTGTATAAAGAATCCCTCCCATAGCCAGCTGTGCCATCTGTGCTAGACATCCCCAGCTGTGCCTTCCTTGTATCAAGCATTTCCCCTCCTTAGCTAGATGTGCCCCAAATGTGCCCAGGAGATTACCTGAAACTGCTGTTCCCTGCATGAAGGTGTTGGTCTTCCCGCCAGATGATCTGTGCCTGCAGAAATGTCTTTGGCTACTCCTTAGCCAGATGCGCCCCAGCATGTGCCCAGGAGATCAAGTACTGTGGCCTGCGTGAAGGTGGCCATCTCCTCACCATGCCAGCTACTTGTGGAGGATGGCTCCGATCCGTACAGTGACATCAGTGCCGGGGTTCCCTCATTAAGCTGTCCATCTCCCCTCCATGCCTGCAGAAATGTCGC